>NW_026515797.1:0-405296 GCF_023601865.1 Aspergillus affinis | reverse complement strand
ACACACCACCCCCCGGGCTCTCTACCCTTACTCACACAAACAAAAAAAAAAAAAAAAAAAAAAAAAAAAACAAAAAAAAAAAAAAAAAAAAAAACAACAAAACACGACCCTGTGGGGTCCAGATTGCGTCCCCACTCAATCTGTCTTTGCTTGATGCTTTAATTTCTCCCTTTCCCTTTGTCTCGTTTCTTCTACCCTATTATTATTTTTTATTTGATTTTCATTATTATCATTATTATTATTATTTTGATTATGGTTTATTTTATTTTCCTATTACTACTACGACCTTAGCCCACACTATTTACTCATTACTGACCTACTCCTACTCCGTACTACAAACCCTCTATCTACCTTACCTTACCTTCTACCTTCTTCCTCCTTCCAACTCTCTCTCAACTTCATCCATCCCTCCTGCACTGTCGCCTTCATCCCTCCTCCCTTAGGGTAAACCAGCTGGTAAGTTCCTTGAATGCCCTGTCATGTCGCATGCACCACCCTTTTTAGCTCGTTGTCCGCACTTCCTTGACTCGGTCCGCCTGCATTCTTCGTTTTATTCTCCTATCGACCATCCCCACTCCCTGCTTCCCTTCCCCTTCCTTGCTGCCTGGATCTCTTCACATTCCAATCCCCCTCCTTCTCTTGGCCTACCTGCCCTGCTTTTGAGTCCTTTCTTCTGCTGTACATGAAACATTAACGCCCGCCGCAGTTCTTCAGATTCCTCATTTCTCAATTTTGGGCTCGTTTCCGGTTCGGACTGGACTTTCCTTCCTATTAGCCGCCTGCATTGCCTGAACGGGAAATACACCACGCTTTCAGTCTTGCCGGGACTTTCAGCTTCACTAACCAAAAGCTTCCCACCAACAACCACAAGGCAGCAAAATAATTCCATAAAACACATTTCAGGTTGAGCAGGGAGAAGATTGCTTAGTCACCTTCTCCTGCTCCATTTCCATCAACATTTCTCACCACACGAAGCCGCCGCCTCTAGCGCTCAAACCCACCATCCCCACGGGTGCTTATTCCGATCATCGCAGGTGGATGGAGACGTATCACGGTCATGTCCGCACCCCTGCGGACGCTATCATCCTCTTTGAGGCCTGTCGCATCGGCCTCCTCCCTCGCGTCCAGCGACGATTGTCCGAAAAGGAACGCCAGATGATCCGTTCCGGCTCGGTCTTTGTGTGGGATGAGCGAGAAGCGGGGATGCGCCGTTGGACGGATGGCAAGTCGTGGAGCGCCAGTCGAGTGTCGGGCAGTTTCCTCACTTATCGCGAGATGGAAGGCAAGCGCGGGGGCACCAGTGTCTCCTCAACAACCATTCCTCGAGCTGGAAAGACACCCGAAAGCACGCGAGGCAGCGACGACGATCGGGCGGACGGGCCTGATGAGGGCCCCGATGGATATCGATATAAGCCTGACGGCCTCATGAAGCAGTCTTTCAGTATCACAACCTCGACGGGACAACACCTGCACCTTATCAGCTACTACTCCAGATCGCATCCATCGGCAGCCAACCTCCAACAACCGTCATCAGATCCTAATTTGCGTCACGTTCGTCCGCAGAAGGGTCTGTACCCCGAATCGACGGTGAACGACCAGCAGAATCTTCCAGTCGTGACTCGCGGGCCTATGCAGGGAGCCGCCTACCCGGTGCCTCCCCATCCCATGGGAGCGTATGCGCGCTCAGCAGCCACCCACCCGCAACCCTATACTCCCACCTACGCATGGCCTCCAACTCCGTTGGCCACTCCGCCAACGGTCCCGGTGCATTATCCGGGATACCTCCCTCCCGTCCCCACGAGCAATGGCCAGGTCGCCGCCGCCTATGGGCACCACCCTCAACAAGCGCATGCGGGCCTGCCCCCACCGCCACCGCAACAACACGGGTTGCCGACACCTTACGAGCGAGCAGTTCATCCGGCGGAAGCTGTTATGCCTCCAGCCGTCCCCCATGCAACGGTGCAGCATGCTCCTCTACCCGTGATCGCCGGCCGGTCACCGCGACTGGTTACGGAAGCGCATGAGCTTCACCCGCGGAGTCCTCCAGAGTACGGGCCGGCCCCTGCTGACCTCCGACGGGCGTCGCCACGCACCCATGCCCACTCCATTCCGCACACCAATGGTTTGACCGCCATGACACGGAGTCCGCGCCTATTAAGCCAGCCTCCTGCCCCTCCTCCCCCAGACGTAGCGGCCAAACTCGCCGAAACCAGCCCCGGTGCGACGGTACCCAGCATTGGATCTCTGATGAACGGAGGCCCGCCGCGCGGCTCTCTGCCATCCATTGCGGTACCTCCCCCAGCCAACGGACGCGCCGAAGGCCCGCGAGACATCCCCAGCGACAAGGTCGGGTTTGGTGGCGAGGATATGCGCGCTCTCCGACAACTCGACCGAGTGTTTACTGCATAAAGGAATTTTCCTCTTCCTATGCATCTCGGTCTCCACATATCTTCTTTTTCAATCGACCACTTCAAGAACTCTCTTTCATCTTGAAATTGGGGGTTGACCCTTTGCTTTTTTTTTTGACTAGCTTTTCTGCATAAATGACTTGGTCTTGCCTTCCTTTGGGAGGACCGGACTTGATGGAATGTTTGCTCACGATGAATTATTTTTACCTTTTTGTTTGTTTCAGTTGATTTGCCTATTTTCTGATTGATTACGGATCGGCGTTGTACAAGAGGTGCATGACTCGATTTCCAGCATGGGTGGGGCCATCGTTCTATGTTATCTTATTTGATTGTTGAATACCGGACGAAGAGATGGATTCCGTTCGTCGCATTGATGTTGATATCATACCATGCATTTAAGGACCAGTTTGGTCTTGATACATCGTCCAGTCGGCTACATTTATTTGAGGGACTGGTGCGATGCAGTACAGACACAGATACCAATTGATTACATGGATGTTCAACCTTATGTTGCTGTAGATTGTCTCATAAGTGCCATTCTCCTTCCAATTCCAGGAAGCAGCACGATACATGTCAACGGTACACATTCTGTACATAAGCTATGCGGGGACCGACTCGGAAGACAAGGCCCCGGATGCGCATCCCTGCCCCTCCCCCTCCTCCAACCCCGTGGGGGGTTCAATTGATCGGCTGCCTTTGCTCCGACCATCTGAGTTCCTACGTAGTTATGCCCCCTCATTCATCCTTCACCCCTCATCCACCTACCTTAACTCACTCAACCCACCAGAATCTACCTCCCGCCTAACAAAAGATACATCAAAGCATACAAATCAAAATGTCCATGTCTATCTCCGAAAGCAGCCGTCCACGAGACGGCTTCCCGCGACCATTCCCCAACACGCCGTCCAATGTGCTCGAGCAATTCCAAATGGCCGGGAAGGTCGTCGTCGTGACGGGGTCTGCGGACGGGCTAGGCTATGCGATTGCTGAGGCCATGGCCGAGGCTGGGGGGAATGTTGCGTTGTGGTATAATTCGTGAGTGTCTTTTGGGTTTATCTCTTAGAGGAGGATGGATGGATTGGTGGGGGAGGAGGGTATTGGCTGATGGATGTTTTCTGGGATAGGAATGACATCGCGGTTCAAAAGGCAGAGTCGTTAGCGAAGACGCATGGTGTGAAAACGAGCGCTTATAAAGTTGACGGTAGGTTGGATCAAGTTGGCTTTTTTTCTTTTTGTGTTGTAGATATCAACAGGTTATGTATAGGGATGCTAACTGAAGCACAGTATCAAACGCTGAGGCCATCCAGAAGGCCATTTTTGACGTTGTGAAGGATTTTGGAAAGATTGACGTCTTTGTTGCGAATGCTGGTATGTGTGTACATACTTGTACCTGTACAGACATGTACAAGTGAAGACTCAAGTCACGTCACATCACCTACCTAGATCATGATATGGGCCTCACACAGCTAAACCACCCACAGGAATGGCCATCTCGAAGCCCATCCTTGAGCAAACTCTCGACGAATACCGGCAGCAAATGTCCGTGAATGGTGAGGAACTCCCTTCCAGCAACAAGCAACCATCAACCATCAATCACTCTACTAAACCCCATCCAACCCAACCAGTCGACGGCGTGGTCTTCGCATCCAAATATATCGGCGAAGTCTTCCAACGCCAAGGCACCGGCAACCTAATCATCACGTCCAGCATGAGCGCCCACATCGTCAACGTCCCCGCCGACCAGCCCGTCTACAACGGCACGAAGGCGTTCATCACGCACTTCGGGAAGTCACTGGCACGCGAGTGGCGGGATTTCGCGCGCGTGAATATCGTCTCGCCAGGCTTCTTCGATACGAAGATGGGGGCGGGGCCGGAGTCGGTGAACGAGGCGTATCGCATGGCGGTGCTGGGACGACAGGGCCATGTGAAGGAGATTAAGGGGTTGTATTTGTATTTGGCGAGTGAGGCGTCGAGCTACATGACGGGGAGTGATGTGTTGATTGATGGGGGATATGTTTTGCCTTGAGTTAGGGGTGGAAGGCGGATGAGAGAGATGGTTGCTCCGTCGTTCGATAGTTCGTTGGGGTTTACTTGTGGTGTACATACATACATACATATTGGTGGCTAAATAGATACTCAGTGGGCATCCAGATATAGCGCTCTTTTTATACAAATCACTTGAGGGCATACATTGATATATAGCAAGCGATTTGCATTATTGATTTCCAATCTACTGCATCCACAGGCCAGTTCTACCCGTGCTGGATACATATCTACTGACGTGCAGTATATAGAAGAGTCATTCATCCCCTTTTATTCCCTCCATAGTCTTCTAGAAATACACATTCCCATGATCCCATGGGAAAACCTATCTATACAATACAACGCAACCACTCTTAACAATCCGCGCGGCCAAAGTATCGCGGAAACGCCACCACATCCCGAACACTGGAAACACCCGCCAAATAGCTCAAGAAGCGATCAAATCCCATTCCGAAGCCTCCGTGAGGCGCTGTGCCCCACCGTCGCAAGTCAGCGTACCATTCAAGATGCGAGAGGTCCTCGCCGGGCTGAAGATAAGGGTAGAGAGGCTTGTCTGTCGCCGCTGGGTCGGTGGTGCCGGCTGTTTCCGACGCTACCGCTGCTGGTTGCTCGGATTTGATGAGGCCGTGTTCGCGCATGTTCTGGATGAGGTTGGGCAGACGGTGCTCGCGGAGAGAGCCGCCGGCTACTTCGCTGACTTCTGGGAGGAGGAGGTCGAAGCAGGCGACGGTTTCGTTGGGGGTAGTGGTGCTGGTGGTAGTGATGTCGGACGGTGCCATGTAGAAAGGCTTCACGGACTTGGGGTAGTCAGTGACGAAGACGGGACGGCCGCCGCAGATCTCGTCGACGATGTACTTCTCGTGCTCGAGCTGGAGTCCGTCGGTCCAGATGGGCGCGTACTCGAACGACGCGGTTCCCTTGGCGACGGCGTCTTGGAGCTGCTCGATCACCTGCGTGTAGGTCATGCGAGCCCATTTCGGCCCGTCCATCAGATCTTGCCATCGCTGTCGTAGAGCCGGGCTGGTGGTGGTGGTTCCGTCTGTCTGCGTCTGCTCCTGCGCCTGGCCTGGCTCGCCCGATCGCTTCGCCGAGAGGATCTCCTGGCCCACAGGACTATCGTATAGCCGTCGCGTCACGTCGCGTAGGATATGCTCCACGGAGTCGGTCAGCGAGTCCAGGTCCGGCATGAAATTCATCTCCGCTTCCAACATGTAGAACTCGCTGAGATGGCGCGGCGTATCGCTCTTCTCTGCCCGGAACATGGGCGACATGGTCCAGACGTTCCCGAGCTCCGCCGCGTAGGCCTCCAGGTGCAGCTGCGATGACACGGTCAGGTATTTCGGCGCCCGAAAGAAATGCTCGCTGTCCGGTTGCGTTGTCGTCGTCGTCGCCTCCCCTCGAGGCACGACCGTAAATGTCTCCCCGGCACCTTCGCAGTCCGACGATGTAATCAGCGGTGGGTGGACCTGGACGAACCCGCCATTGGGCGCTTCGCGAAAGGTATTCCCGAGGTGGTAGAGGCATTCAGAGCGGAAACGCGAGAGGAGGGAGTTGAACGGGGTTCGAAGACGGAGGTGAGGAACCTGGCGTAGGAATTCGGGGGTATGGTACTTCTTTTGGATGGGATATGTCTGGGCGCATCATAGGTGATTAGCTTGTCGTGTTTGTACATTTGAAGAGCTCGTGGTAGAGGGAGTAGCTGGTGATTACCTCGGGGTCTGCCTCACCGACGACATTCACAGTCGTGGTTTGCAGCTCATGGCTCTGCTCCTTGCCAGGTGGACAGGCTTTCCAGACCCCTGATATCTCGACAGCGGTCCCTGTAGTCAAGCTGAAGAAAGAGAAGAGGGTCTGTTAGGTCTCGGCGCCGTTAAATTCGGAAGCGATGCAAGGTCACTCAACGTACTCTGCCGCCTGCGCTGGTTTCAAGAAGGCCTGCACAGGCTCGACGGTCGATCCATCGGTTATTTGTGCGAAGGCAAAGCGTTTCTGCTTGCGAACCGACCGGACAAAGCCGTTCAATTTGATCTCCTGATCCTCAAGACTGGAGGACCCGTTGTGGCCCTTCTGGAGCACCTGCGCACATCGTAGCAGCGACGGTCCCGCGCTTCCCGAGGGTCGGTGTTTAAGTCTGGCAGCAGACGTAGCAAAAGCCCTTCGCCATGTCTGCATCTCTCGCGTAAAAGAAGAGCAGCACCGAGCTCTTGCGTGGCGCTGGAGGTGAAATGTTGATGATCGGATCGCGGGCCCGAGGAAGAATTCCGGCGCAGTCTCGCGGCCTCCGCCGATGATTCAGCTCCTCCGCCTTGACTAACTAGCGGATTCGCCTGGATGCTACAACAATACGGATGAGCCAGAAGAGAAATGTGGGATAGAGAGAAAAATTAAACCGCTGGAGAGCAATATGAAGCACCATAATCGCCTAATTAAGCTGAATGAGAGTAGTGAGAAAGAAAATTACCGCCATCGCTGCCGAACACCAGGAACCAATCCAGAAAGAAGCTCAAATTTCAACGCTGAAGATTTCAAAACATAAAGTCTACACCTAATGACGTCGCTGCGCATACGCCTTGCGCTCCTCCTCAATCATATCGATTGCATCAGAGACCCTGCCATCAGCGGCGGCTGCATACACGCCAATGCGCTGCAGCCCACCCTCCTCGGAGCTTCCGTAGCCTAGTCTGGCTAAGGTCGAAACGCAGTCCGCAATACTGCGCTGTCTAGCATCAAACCGATGGGGCACATCTGCCTGGGCGGGATGAACACTTGACAGCCTGGCGTTGCCAGTATGGGGATGCGAGGACCAGCCTGAACGAAGCGAAGAACGCTCAGTGGCCCGCCGTCTCAGCGATCTGTCGGAGCATGGTCCTTCCGCGATGGACTCCCAGGGACCAGAGTGTCTCCGAGAAGGGTTGAGGGTCCTCACAGTCTTTGAGCGACGCGAGCAATGAGGTTCGGCACTTGTGTTCTGATTGTTGGTTTGCTGGGGGCTCGTTGATGAGGCTGCCGTCAAAGATGACTTCTGAGCTTCTGGGAAGGCGCCCGGAATGTTAGGAGATACAGACCGACCAACAACGGGCCCTTGATTAGCAGTCGGTTCGGTTCGAGACAATGAGCTGTGAGTAGAGTCTCCTTCTCGACGCTGCTTAGTCAAGAAAAGTGCATCCAGCTGAGAGATAGGGGGGAATCGGCTCTCCCATTCCATTGGTCGAATGAGGTCCGAGGGAGACTTAGTAGCGTTGGTATCAGAGCGTTGCGAGACGCTCTGGGGCACAAGTGAAGGATAAAGTGCGTTGAGTCGCTCAGAGCTGTCCGAATCGTTCGGCTTGGCCGACTCGTTCCGGGCGTTGCCGTTGACAGAGCACATATCTGCTACACTGAGAGGCAATGACTTACCATTGTTGGCAGGTCGTTGCTCAGATGGGGGCTCCACCACTCGTTGCGAGGTTTGAAGCTCCGAGGGACTTGGCGCATGGCGGGAAACCGATGGTTGTTGAGGTTCGTTGGCTGCGTTCAATACCGTAAACGGTGACGGATCGCTGAACTCAAGATTGATTGAATGTCCGTCGATCAGGGTGCCCTGGAGGCCATGTAATGCTGCCTTTGCTGCATGAACCGAAGGGAAATGCAAATAACCGAAACCTGCATGCTTTTGCGTGACCGAGTCCAACGGAAGGTACACATCAACCAGAAATCCTTTTGCAGCAAACACATCGCGGATCATCTTGTCATTAACGTTGAACCCGACATTGCCGATGAACAATGCTGTTTGTGCAGAGCGACCTGGCGACGAACGATTCGATGTTTCTGCGTGAGAAGGGGCCGCAGAGTACAGATCGCTAAAAGCTCTATAAGGCCGGGGATTAAAGGGGAACTGATGCAAAGACCTGTGAGGTCGAGGGGGGCCTGAGAAAGGAGGGGGAGGAGGAGGAGGAGCAAAAGGCGCCCTGGGGTGGCCGTGTGAGGGACCGACGAAAGGCCAGCCCATCCCAGGAGGGGGGAAATGAGGCGGCGGCGGCGGATGCGGTGGGAAAGCGCCGGGGATGTGATGATGTCCACGCGGTCGATGAGGTGGTGGGCCAAATGGGCCGTGGGCAGATGACCACACGTTATAATGGGATGAGAATGCGCCGGGTGGTACGGATTGGCGCGAGCGAGCGCCTTCGTTGTGATGCGGAGGTTGTGAAACGGGCTCCGCGTCTGCGGGCTCTTGTGCAGGGACAGGCTCCGGTGAAACCTCTGCTTTATCCGAGCTCGTCGGTTCCTTTTCATTTTCTAAGTTCACAACTGTAGGGGCGGTGGTAGGGTTGGCATCGGTTGCGTTGGGTGCATTCTCAGTTCGGGTATCATTGTCATCTGCAAGTGCTGGACCCGCAGCATCGGTCACAGACGACGCGGTCGCGGCAGATGGCGCTTGATTCTGAGATCCTTGTGTGTTACATCCAAGCTCGTTTTCGAATGCTTCAAACAAAGTATGTCCCATATGGCCAAGCTCGGACGCCATACTTCGTAGACTCTCCACAGTATTAGCGGCGGTCGGCAACTCTCTCGGGAAGAGGTTTGCTGGACTTTGTCCTCCAGCAGTCGAAGCATTATTAATTGCACTGACCAGATTTCTCGCTTGACCTTCCAGTGCTGTGAGCGCCACTTGCATGGAGGAGCCAACGGGGCCTGGAAGCGCTCTTTGAGCATTTTGGAACTGTCGCTCGATCTCTGGCAGTCTAGATCTAACTCCAGAACTCAGGGTTTCGGCTCCATGAACCAAGTTCTGCATGGCATTGATGAAGCTTTCGGTGGGTATTTGGAGCCTGTCGGCTGTCGTCCTGTTCTGGTCTTCCGTCGAGGGGACTATATCTTCTTGATGAGCAGTGTTCTCGTTAAGCGTCTCCGAGGCGCTGAGAATCTTGGCCATTTCGGCTTCGAATGCAGCCATGAGTGGTTCAGCTTCATCCCGCACATTAGGAGCAGTAGCTCCATTATCGCCTTGCGTCCTCTCTCCGTCATTCTCGACGCCGGGAAGAGATGGTTCGCTAGTTGGTGATGCCACACTAGTATGGTTTGTGGCCGGGACATTCTCCTTGAAGGGGTTGTATTCGTGCTTTTTCCACAACTCGATTACCGGGGTCGAGCGCCGGATGTCGAATATGTGCATCGGATCGAGGTCTGAGGGTTGCGAGTTTAGGTATGGGTCAGTTGAGGCGGGAACCGGCTCGTCCAGACGTTGCGAAAGTTCGAGAGAAGATCCAACCTAACGATGGCTATTAGAAACCATAAGACTACCGAATTACTGCAGTACTCACCGTGATAAGCTCTCCATCATCATCATCAATGTAAGTCAAGCGAGCGTGGGGATGAGAAGAAGCTATGTCGTTGTACTGCGATGCCGAGATAGCGACGATACCCGGACGGTGTGGACTAGGCGGAATGTCTTGGAGGATATCGCTGCTCGGCTCTCCATTGTCCTGCGAGGAAGAGGGACACCGATGAAGATCCCTGATCTGGAAAGGTTTCAACATCTTGACGGGTGTGTCGGTGGAAAAAAGGCCCCGAAAAAAAGGCACAGTTCTGGACCGGTCGACAAGTCGAAGGCAAATGTTATCTAGTAGAGCCAACACTTTCAACCGGCAAGAAACTGTTAAGGGAAATAGTATAAGGGGGAAAGGCGGTATATCCAGGCGACGGAGGAGATAAAATGGAGCCTCTCGTATCAAGCAGGATAAAAAATAGGGACCGGGAGGGTGATAAGGAGTTGAGCGATATGATATGCTGTTGCCTATGGGGGGAAATGCGGCGCCGATGGCAACAGTCGTCGTACCTACTTAATAATACGCGCCAATGATAAGCCGCGAGACACAGGCGACAACCATCCCGGGAGGCAAAGAGGTAAGGGGGGTGTCACCGGGGAGGGGCAAAGTGATGCAGGCAACAAGAATCCTTTGATGAAAGAGATGGAAAGAAATAAGAGAGAGAGAGAGAAAGATGGATGGATGGAAGCTTCACCCCGCGCAGATCGTGGCTGATTGGCTCGGAGCTGCTGTCAAGTGACCCCGTGCGTAGCTGCTGAGTCAGGGCTGACTCAGCCCAGTTTCTGTGGAAGTCCTGACTTTTCAGGCCTTCATTTGGGATGCCGCGGGCTGGCTTGGGCGACGGTGATGGCTGTGGGTGATCCTTCTCTTCCTCTCCTCCCATCCTTATAATATATACAATTCTACATTCACCCACTCCCCTAGGGGCTGGTTCGGGTATCTGACCTTATTTTCTTTCTCTCGTTAATTCCTTTCAATCCTTCCTAATCCTCGACGATCCTCGACGCGACAAGCCAGCGCAACATACCACCGACTACAGCATATATTAGCGATGCCAATGGCCTACTCTCGGAGAAACGATATCCACCCCCAAAGCTCATCAACAGGATCGCCCGGGGTTCTCTACCCCCAGTCCCCCTTTTAAAAATTGCTCAATGGCTCCTAAAACCCCTCTGTCCCACGCGAAATCACCCACCGTCACCCGAAACGTCAAGCATGTCGTGCTAGGTGACCTGCTCTTCCAGACCTGGTACCAGTCCATCTACCCGGAGGATCTGGTGAGCAAAGACACGGATCGGCTCTACGTGTGTCGCTGGTGCTTCCGCTACTCGTGCGACGCCGACGCTTACGCGAAGCACACGCGAACCTGCCTCCACCGCGCGACGCCCCCCGGGACCAAAGTCTACGATCACGGAGGCTACTCGGTGTGGGAGGTTGACGGGGAACATCACAAGCTGTATGCGCAAAACCTGTCGCTCTTCGCGAAATTGTTCCTCGACCATAAATCCGTCTTCTTTGACGTCTTCTCCTTCCTTTACTATCTCCTTGTCTTCACCGATCCCGAGGACTCGAGCTATCATGTCCTGGGCTTCTTTTCGAAAGAAAAACTCTCCTGGGACGCGAACAATCTGGCCTGTATCCTAGTCTTTCCGCCTTACCAGCACAAGCAGCTCGGGAAGCTGTTAATGGGGGTCAGCTATAAACTCAGCGGCTGGGAACATGATCGCGGGTTGATTGGCGGACCGGAGAAACCGTTGAGTGAAATGGGCAGTCGCAGTTACAGTCGCTTCTGGGAGGAACGGATAGCGAGACACATCCTGCAGGATACGCAGACCGGAGATGCCCCGGACTCGCCGCAGCAAAAGCAGAAGCCTTCCAAGGGCGCTCGCAAGCGACCACACCATGAAATCCTGACAGTTCAGGATATCGGCTTAGCCACAGGAATGCTGACGGAGGATGTGATCACGGCGCTGAAAGGAATGGAGGCCGTTGAGCCGGCGACGCCATCTAAAAAGCGCAAAATGCCCCGTACGGCAATCGACAACGCCCCTGATGATAGCGAGGCGGTCATCATACGGAAATCTAAAATACTGGAATGGGCGAAGGCTCATAAAACGACCTTGGATGATCCCATCAATGCCGATGGTTTTGTTGGGGAGTGGGCACCCAGGAGCATTAGACAGGGTAGTCCGAATTCTGGAGAGGAAGATGGAGACGAAGAGGAGGAAGGAAAAGGAACCGAGGTGGAGGAGGAGGACGAGTAGTTTCGGTGATTTTTTCAATCGGAGGAACCTGCTGTCTCATGACATAAGGTCTTGTACCAATAGTTATTAGATACCTACTCATAATCAAGCGCCCTCGAATATGGGCGATGTACAGACACACAATCCGTGTTTATCTTAAATATAAGTATCACCCACGGAGTCCAAGTTGAAGGTGTCCAGTCAGAGTAAGATTAGCATCTGTCAATGCCCGTAGGCGTGACTATCTGCATTTATTGCGTACATTTTAAAGCGTAAAACTATTTTTAACTTCATATCCGAATTCAATTCCTCTCCCAAAATGCTTTACACCGCGGTCTATTCGTCACGAATGCATTACTCCTCCATGCCACCAGGTCCGCCCTGTTTACCCATCTGGCGGGCCTTCAGAAGTTCATCACATAGGAGCAGGTTAGAGGCGATACCCGTGCTCGAGGCGATCAGGTTACGCAGCACGCGGAAAGAATCGAAGACACCCTCCTGGACAGGATCCATCGGCTCTCCCGTGTTCAAGTCCAGACCAACGGTGTTACCGGCGGTTTGCTCGTCTTGCAGAGCAGCCAAGGAGTCCTGGATATCATGGCCGGAGTTGGCCGCAAGGGTCTTCGGGATGATCAACAAGGCATCGGCAAAGGCGCCAACTCCCCACTTGGCCTTACCCTTGACGGTCTTGCTGACCTTGTCTGTGAGGTGGGCGGCGCAGGCAACCTGGAAGGCACCGGCACCAGGGATCACGCAGCCATCAACGATAGAGTTGTAGACGGACCGCAGACCGTCGCGGACGGCGTCCTTGACCTGTGCGATGGTGTGCTGGTTGGGACCCTTGATGAGGATGGTGACCGACTTGGGGTCCTTGACTTCCTCAACGAAAGTGTACTTCTCCTCTCCAAGCTGGTGTTCGTAGACCAGACCGGCCCAGCCAAGAACGTCGGGCGTAAGGTCATCGACACTGTTCTGTGCAGTACCGCCGCAGATCAACTGGAGACGCTCCATGTTCCTCCGCTTGGCTCTCCGGAGGGCCAGGATGCCGTTCTTGGTAAGAACATCCAAGCTTAGAGGATCAATACCCTTCTGGTTGATGACGACAAAGCTCTTCTTCGGGTCGTTACCGCAAACCTCCTTCTTGAGCTCGACAATCTTCTGCAACTTAGCGTCCACGAACTTTCGCTCACTCTCCACCAACTTGTCTCTCTGCTCGGCGCTAGAGTAGTAGAAGCCAGAGTTGATCTCCGACTTTTCATACTCCAGACTGACGTTGAGCGTCAGGATGAAGGCGTTCTCCACTCGCTTGGGCATATCCGGGTGTCTCGCGCCGTGGTCCAAAGCCAGACCACGAATCAATTGCGTGTCAGACGACGACCGATGTTGCATGGTCATGATTTCGACCATGTGCAGATCCGGCTTCTCAGGGGCTCTGTGGATGGCGAGCACGGCATCAACGATATCGGGGGTGAGCTTCTCGGCAAGGGCGCTGTTGAGCTTGGTGCTGAGCGAGGTTCTGGCAACAGAAAGCAGCAATTCACGGTCAACTGGCTTCTCAATCTTGAATTGGTCGAGGAACTACATTCCAACCTCGAGTTAGCTTCTGCAAGTTGATCATCATTCCGTGACTCAGACTCGTGCCTACCTTGAGGGCCTCATTCTTGGCGATCTCGTAGCCATCAGTGATCACTCGAGGGTGCACACCCTCGGAAATGTGTCGGTCTGCCTGCTTCAAGAGCTCTCCCACCATCAAGACAACGGACGTCGTTCCATCACCAGTGATATCGTCCTGTGCGGTAGCGGCCCGAGCAATCATGACCTTTGCCAGGTCAGTTATGAGGTTCAAGATGGCGTATCAAATAGAAGGTAGCTTACGGCAGTGGGGTTTTGGATTTGCTATATGAGAAGTCAGTAATTGCTTCATGCTTTATTGGGGTGTTTCACAATGGGTATTGGGGTCACTAACCATCTCTCGCAGCAGCACATTTCCATCCTTCGTCAATTTAATCTATATCGATTCGTTAGATGTCGAACTGTTGAGATTGTTAGGGGATATTCATACTCCGCCAGCACCGTCCACCAACCTGGATTTTGTCAGCTATAAGTTGAGTATTGCCAAATTTCAGTCGGAAACGTACATCTTCAATGTTCCCGAGGGACCCAGGTTCGATTTCAAGACATCTTGAAGGCCCACACCAGCGCTGATGTTCACCTTCAAGGCCTCTCCTCTCCGCTGTGTGCTTGTTAGTCTGCGTGGAATCACTGAGGGGCTATTTCTGGGGGGGGGGGGGGGTAATAACTGCATACCCTCGATTCGGCCTTAGGATTGAGTAACTGTGTCGCAGACATTTGTGTAGCTCTGATGAACAAAAGTTCAGCAGGAAAATCCAAAGAAAAGAAGAGAAACCGTCGAGCAAAATAGGCTTGCCGGCGCTGTCGAGCCACAGGAAGAGGCCCGCCGTGCTACAAAACTGGTGGTGTTTGCCGGCCTAGGCGGTGAGGGCGAGTTTTTGGCAAAACGCCCACATTCGGTCTGTTCGCACTAGCGCCGCCCGCGAGAGAAAAAAAAGAAGCTCCGACGGCTCGACGCTCGAATTCTGCCTCCAGCCTTTTTTTTCCACGTCCCCCCGTCGATCCACGGCAAGTCTACCAACGCAGGACTTCTGGATTCTGAAGTAGTAGGGCTCGAACTGCGTCTACTTCGTGGCTGATATTTTTTTCGACTATTTAATTTCGGCCCCAGGTCCATTTTCGCGATGGCTGACTTTCTACTTTTCGAGGGCCCTGTCGGCTACTCGCTTTTCAAGGTCACTCACCAGGCCGACAGCGTGGGCAATTCCCTCAAGGAAGTCCAGGAGGGTGTTGATGACTTGGCCAAGTTTGGCAAGATGGTCGACCTGGCCAGTTTTTTGCCGTTTGAGTAGGTTTTCCAATTTCTGTGATCTCTCGGTCCCGATTGTGCGCCGCGACTGACGATGCTCCAGAAACAACAAGCAGGCCCTGAGTGAAATCAACGATATCTCGGAAGGTGTCGCTTCGGACACGCTCATCAACTTCCTGGAATTGAACCTTCCCAAGCCTAACAAGAAGAAGAAAGTTGTTCTGGGTGTTACCGATAAGACCTTGGCTGGTAGCATCAAGTCGGCCTTTTCTTTCGTCGACTGCGAAACCGGTGACACCAGCGAAGTCGTTCAGGATATGCTCCGTGGAGTCAGACTCCACTCCCACAAGCTCTTGAAGCAGCTTCGCGAGGGTGACTTGAACACCGCCCAACTAGGTCTAGGTCACGCCTACTCCCGTGCTAAGGTCAAGTTCTCCGTTCAGCGTGACGACAACCACATCATCCAGGCCATCGCTATCCTCGATTCGCTTGACAAGGCTATCAACACTTTCTCCATGAGAGTCCGCGAATGGTACTCATGGCACTTCCCCGAACTGATCAAGATTGTTTCGGACAACCAGCGCTACGCCCAAATTGCTCTGCTCGTCAAGGACAAGAAGGAACTCGATGACGACAAGCTGCACGATCTGGCCGCCCTGGTGGAGGATGACGAGGGTGTTGCCCAGAGCATCATCGACGCTGCCAAGCACAGTATGGGTCAGGATATCTCGGAGACCGACATGGAGAACGTCATTTCTTTCGCCCAGAGAGTCGTCAGCCTGGCCCAGTACCGCAAATCTCTCCACAGCTACCTGGTCTCTAAGATGAGCGTCGTTGCGCCTAACCTGGCCGCGCTGATCGGAGAAATTGTCGGTGCTCGTCTGATTTCGCACGCCGGTAGTTTGACCAACCTGTCCAAGTACCCCGCCTCTACCGTGCAGATTCTCGGTGCCGAGAAGGCCCTTTTCCGAGCCCTGAAGACCAAGGGTAACACGCCCAAGTACGGATTGCTGTACCACTCCTCTTTCATCGGCCGCGCCGGACCCAAGAACAAGGGCCGTATCTCCCGTTTCCTTGCCAACAAGTGCTCGATCGCCTCGAGACTGGATAACTTCTCCGAGCAGCCTACGACTAAGTTTGGTGAGGCCTTGAAGAAGCAGGTCGAGGAGCGTCTGGACTTCTACGCCACCGGTGCTGCTCCTACTAAGAACGAGGTCGCCATGGTATGTTGATTCTTTTCTCGAATAACCCTAGAAAAAAAACTTGTTCAATGCTAATCCCCTCATAGAAGGATGCCATGGATGCTCTTCTGGCCGATATCGACGTCGAGGCCGACCAGAGCGACGAGGAGATGGAGGATGCCGATGCTGAGAGCAAGGAGGAGAAGAAGGAGAAGAAGGAGAAGAAGGACAAGAAGGAGAAGAAGGAGAAGAAGGAAAAGAAGGAGAAGAAGAGCGACAAGGACGAGAAGAAGAAGAAGCGCAAGTCGGACGCCGGCGAGGACTCCTCCGAGAAGAAGAAGCGGAAGCACGACACCGACGCCGAGCCGTCCAAGAAGAAGAAGAAGGTCTAAATGCACCATTCCCTGGGACATGAGGGCGTCATTGTCGCGGCGTTGTAGGGCTGATTTTGATTTGATTTGTTGCCATCTATGTTCTTGTGCTTTTCCTTTTCACGACCTGACGGGCTGGGTATTTGTAAATTATTCGATTGAGGCCTGTGTCGTGCTAAAATTTGTCTGTAGCTCTTTTATTTTCCTAGAATCTTTTCAAAATGTCATTCGGCTTTCGCTTGTTCAAACTTCTTCTACCTACAAGATACTGTACAGTAGTATGTAAGGGGGTGCAGAACCGCAGGGCGGCCAAGGGGGGAAAAAGAAAAGGACGGGCGGAGAAGAAGTGCCGCAAAGGCGCAAACCCCTCAACGTTGAAGAATGAACCAACCGCGTGCTTCTTCCCCCCTTCAACTTCCAGTCCGCTCGGTGGTCTGAGCCCTTTCCCCATGTTCTCCGCAGTCCCTCAGTCATCATAATGGCTTCTTATTATTGCAAGGGCGAATACTAAAAGCCTTTTCAAGTCAGTCTTGACGTTATCTACACCCAGCGAATGCTATCCATGTCATGCCCCCGCTAGCCCCGCGCAATGATGCCCACGAGTGTGCCAACGATGACGTTCAGCTCACCTCAACGTCAACGAGCGTCATCTGAAGATTCCGACATCTACAATGCATCCGTTTCTTCTCCCTCAAATGTCTCCATTCACAGTCTTCCAGAAGCCAGGCTTCGAGAGGAGGAGGATCTGGGGAGATATAGTCCCCGTGCCGCCGTCGCTGGTCGCCTAGGCGAATTGGCCATACGAGCGGATCCTCTATCCACACCGCAATTTACGCATGGCCGCTTCGACCAAACACCAATGGCCCAGCCCCTGCATACATCCTGGCCCGATCTCGACTATCGTGGGATGGCAGCGTCCAATCCTGCACCACCCAGTCAAGATTGGGCCGGTGGGCTGTCGGCGGCGACGGTCGAGAATGATCACAATGACCGTCACCACGATGATAATACCCCGAATGCAAATCCTACTATACCAAACAGATCGCCGAAGAAATCTGTGTCTGCGAGCCCTCGCAAGAAACGAAATCCGTTGGCAGCTGCGAAACCTCGCAGTCAAAGACGATCTCCACCGCCCCCTCACAGCGCGCCTAAAAACCCTCTCACATGGCAGGATTCTGAAATCACCGGGCATAATCCCACCGACCCAAGTGACGATGGATATGGGATAAATGGCCTTGGCTTTAAGCCAACGGCATCAATGGCTTGGAACAGATCGCAGAGAAGGCAGAAACAAGTCGCCGATTGGAGGAGTCGCGAGGCACGCGAGGCACGGGAAAGGCGAAGGGAGAAACGAGAGGGCATCGAACTTGACAAAATGCGCACTATTCAAAAGGGTGCCATCCAGAAGAAGGTCAAGTTTGATGTTTAATGGCTTATCGATATCTTTCAACCGGGGGGTATCTCGTCTTTTCCATTTCCCTCCTGTTTCATCTTCTTTTGTTCTTTCTTTCTTTCCCTTTGTTACTTCTCCACCTTCCATTAATGTACTCTGTTCCCCTTTTGCATTTTGATGTTTAACATCGGGGAAATACACGATTCAACGGAGTTTGCATGGTTTAGAAAGCGGCGTTTCCGGTATTGACATGCGAGCATGATGACGCGATGACGATTGTTTTACAAACTCGGTTATACAAGCTTAATCAGACTGGAGTCCCTCCAAATAGAAATATGTACTTTACATGCCATGCGACAGATATAATGAGACCCCAGTAGAACTCCATGACTCCTTGCGATGCGCAAAAGTTCTACCAGAACTTGTAATTTGAGAGATTGGTCCAGCTCTTCCGTTGCTTTTCTTCCTCCGCTAACCGTGCGGCTTGCTCGATCTTCTGCTCCTTCTCTCGTTGTTTCTTCTCCTTCAATTCCTTCATCAGCTCCACGGCTTGTTTCATTCCATCCAATTCCTGGACCCGGCGGCGCTGGCAGAACTCGTGGGCCGCGAGGGAAGTGAGAGCAAATGCTCCGACAGCCCAATTACAGGCTGTCCACATGGCGCGCATTCCTAGAGCAATCGCCTCGCATTAGCAACCGAGTAACTTCGAGGCAACGCAGTCAACACATAAGGACTCTCCTTACCTCCTAATACTCCCCTCACCCCACCAATACCGAACCCAGCTCCAATTCCCAGCAGTAACGAATCGCGTGCGCACGGCGCTTTATAGAATGACGTAGCGTCTTTCAGAGACATTGACTTCATAGCATCGGTGACTGTAGCATCTGAACCCTTCCCGCCTTTAGAGCCTGCCCCGGGCAGCATGTTCACGGGTTCCTCGGGGTTCCCGAACGCATCCCATAGCTTGCCGACTTGCGATTTGGCCTCATACTTCGGTTTGGGGCGTTGCGAATCTTCGATGTTGGTGGTTTCTCCGTTCGGGGTTGGACCGGGTCCGGAGGTCATCGAGTCCCGCGTGTCTTCGGCCATGGTGTCAATTGTTCTTGATATTCTGTTTTCGCGTAGATCGAACTGTACTTGTATGCTTTGCTCCGGCGGGCAGACTCTTTGCGGGAAACTAAACGGTGCAACAGAGCCGGATTATTATGTGTTCCGAGGGGCCGACCAGACCTCCTGAAATCTCGACCTCGCGAAAGTACCAAAAGCAAGCCGTAACAACTTCAATCACTTCTTGCGGTCGAAATATAGGCGATAACTTGGATCTAAAACCACCACAAACTAGCTTATAAATTTGTTTCTCACTTTATCGGTTTTAATGTAGTGACTCACGCTTTTGATAGGGGCAACTACCTATATTCAAACATTACCATACATACAAAACCAGTTATTCTCTGACTGGGGCAGGAACTCCCATGATGCTTCTTTGGTACCTCATGGCCGGTTACTGCTCCGTGTAGGCATTCCTGATGCTATGCAGAGCCAATTAAGATAGGTAGACTACGGTAGTGGTCCTAATAGAGCGAATCCCCACCCTGATTTACCTTTATGCCTGACCTCACGTTGCTAGGACATCTTATTGGGCGTCAGTGGGTAAAGGCTAACGGGCGACAACAGGAACATTAACCTAGCCATTATTCATAAGTCTAAGCATTTGACCCTCCTCTATATGGTAGCGCCTAGTGTCCAGCAACAACCTTGTGGCTCTCACCCCAAATTTTTCCAAACGCCTCGTCTTGACTTTCGACCACAACAGGAGATTTCGAGATAAACGCAGGGTTCCCCTCAATCTTTAGGACCTTGCCAGGATCTATCACCACAAAATTCTTCTTATTCTCAAGAAGAAGGCGTATATTGTCACTAATAATTTGGTGCGCGATTGCGTTGAGGGAATAAGCATCTTGAAACGAGAGGATAATGGCACAAGCGTTTGTGTGCTGTCCAAAACCGGGGACAACAGGGCTCGGGTTCAATTCGCTCATAATAGCACGTGTAAGGCGTTCAGAGCCCACAAAACGGACTGCACTTCGCAGACTGAAGATGCGCACGTCTTGCATGGCGCCGCCCTCAGAGTTCACTTTGCTTGTATGCAAGCTGGCTCTGGCAACCTGGATGATATCCATCATGTGTAGGTCCATCGTGGATGAGAGATACTCAAATATCCTGAGACCTCGGACACTGTTGCCACGATGGTCCAGTCTAGGGGAGAAGACGGCAATGCCGACTTGACCGGGAAGAGTGCCAATGATACCGCCGGATACGCCACTCTTTGCGGGTATGCCGACTCTAGAGATCCAGTCACCCGTAGCATCGTACATGCCACAGGTGGTCATGACGGACAGCACCTGGCGGGCGCTTTCATATGGCATGATCTCCTCTTTGGTATCGGGACGTATGCCGCGATTGGCCAGAGTCGCTGCCATCATAGCCAGGTCGCGCACATTGACTTTGATAGAACATTGGCGAATATAGCCGCTCACGGCCTCCTGGGGATCGCATGAAATGATTCCTGCTGCCTTGAGCATGTAGCCGATTGCCATGTTTCGATTGGCATCCTTGAGCTCGGCCTGGTAGACTTCTTCATCCACTTGCAACTCCCGGCCTGCCAATCTGGACAATTCCCCCAATATGCGATCCACTCTCTTCTCCATGGAATTCCCACTGACTAGTGTGTGGGCGGCAATCGCACCGGCATTGATCATGGGGTTCATTGGCCGGTTGGTGCCAGGTTGTAACGACAACTTGTTAAATGAGTCGCCGGATGGTTCAACCCCAATCTTACTCAAGACATGTGACAGGTTGGCATCCTTAATGGCCAGAGCATAAACGAAGGCTTTGGAAATGGACTGTATAGAGAATTCATGATTGACATCCCCGACGGAGTATAGGTTCCCGTCTACGGTCGCCAGCGCCGCAGCCAATTTGGAGTCGTCCGCTGTAGCCAAGACATCGATATAGCTGGCAAGCTCTCCGGAATTATCCTTTCTGGCGTCGTTCAAAGCACTTGTAAGATAACTGTCGATAGGAGAACTCATAGTTACAACAAAAAGTGATAGGAGGGAAATTGTACATTATAACGGCAGTTACCTACCTTCGGCAATAAATACCCCGCCTGTGACAGCTGCTGAGCTGCCTAAAAAGTCATGTGAAATTGGTGGTTGTTTGTACTTTTTGATCACATGACCATATCCGCTGGCGTCAGGAACGGGCAGTTTTTCCGATATACGCAGACTAGACCCGAACAGGGCACGCGTATAGTGGAAACGCGAACGCGTCGGCGACACCCGCAACCCGGGTTTCTCAGCAGGCTTTTGGGTATGTACAGCGCCAATTGTCTGGACTACCATTGACTCGCCAATTTGCCCATCCCCCCCATTCTTGCACCCCAGACAGCCTTGAAATTCACCCAGTTATGCCCAGCGCGGTTCTGCAATAATACATACACCTCCCCCCGCGTCTCATGCTGAACTAGGTCCTTCCTGTCGTCTTGCAGTGATCTTTAGCTCCCCGGCCGGTGGGCGTATGTCGTCGCAATGCCTGTCAGAAAGCCTAGCAAGTACGGGAACAAGTTCCGGTCCGGTGCTGCGTCCTTCAATCCGAAACGAACAAAAACAGTCGAGTTCTCCTCCCTCCGGTCGACGGAAGCCACCTCGCAGGATGAGAAATTCGAGGCGATCCGGCTGGCGAACAGCATCGACGAGTCCCTGGGCTTCCCGCGCTTCGAAGCCGGCGAAAAGCGCGTGGGATGGCTCATCAACATGCACAGCACCTCAATAGAGGACTCGAATGTCCCCGGGGGCCGCGCCGGTGTGGACTACTATTTCCTGGAGGACGATGGAGGAAGTTTCAAGGCGACCGTCGAGTACGATCCTTATTTCCTCATTGCGGTCAAAAAAGGACATGAGATGGAGGTGGAGGAATGGTGTCGCCGCATGTTCGAGGGAGAGATCAAGAAGATCTCGCGAGTCGAGAGAGAGGATCTCAAATTGCCGAATCATTTGCTGGGACACCGAAGAACCTTCCTTCAGCTGAACTTTTCGAATGTCAGCCATTTGTTGGATGTGCGAAAGACGCTTCTTCCTTTGGCGGAGAAGAATAAGAAGAACGTGAATGTGATGGATACTTACGTGGAGGTTTCAAGGTTTGTTCGGTCTTGCCTATATCTTCCATTCGGGGTCGATGTGTTAATTGAACGATAACAGCGCCAACGTTGGCTTTGATCTCTTTGATGACGAACTAATTAATGAGGCACGATCTAATGGAAATACGCAAGCGAGTGATTTTATAATTGATATTCGAGAATACGATGTTCCTTACCATGTTCGAGTGGCGATTGATAAAGGTATGCTTGTTGCTTATGAATGCGTCGTTCGTGGCTAACCATGTTGTCTCTAGATATCCGAATAGGAAAATGGTACACGGTGGAGGCAAAACATGGCGTCATATCATTGAATTGCATTGAGGAGCGATTACAGCGAGCTGATCCGGTTGTGCTCGCTTTCGATATTGAGACAACGAAACTACCTTTGAAATTTCCCGATTCCGTCATTGATCAGGTCATGATGATTTCTTACATGATCGATGGCCAAGGGTTTCTCATCACCAACCGCGAGATCGTATCTGAGGACATCAACGACTTCGAGTACACGCCCAAGCCGGAGTACAGCGGACCCTTCATAATTTTTAATGAACCTGATGAGCGCGGCGTCCTTGAGCGGTTCTTCGAACACATCAAAATTGCCAAGCCAACGGTTATTGCGACCTACAACGGTGACTTCTTCGATTGGCCGTTTGTTGAAGCAAGAGCCAGTGTATTGGGAATCGACATGTACATGGAAATTGGCTTTCGCAAGAATAGCGAGGACATCTACCAGAGTGACAACTGCGTACACATGGATTGTTTTGCTTGGGTCAACCGTGACAGTTACCTCCCCCAAGGCAGTCGTGGCTTGAAAGCTGTCACCGTTGCTAAACTTGGGTATGATCCCGATGAGCTTGACCCGGAATTGATGACGCCCTATGCAAGTGAACGCCCGCAGACTCTGGCCGAATACTCAGTCTCCGATGCCGTGGCCACATATTACCTATACATGAAATACGTCCACCCGTTCATCTTTTCTCTATGCACAATTATTCCTCTCAACCCTGACGACACGCTACGCAAGGGAACTGGAACGCTTTGTGAGATGCTTCTCATGGTGCAAGCCTACAAGGGCGAAATCATTCTGCCGAACAAACACAAGGATAGCCCGGAGTCTTTCTACGAAGGCCATCTACTTGAGTCAGAGACTTATGTGGGTGGTCACGTCGAGAGTCTTGAGGCTGGCGTATTCCGAAGCGACATCCCCGTCAGCTTTAGCGTTGACCCTACGGCTGTCGACGAACTTCTCCGCGACCTCGACGCAGCTTTGAAATTCAGTATCGAAGTAGAAGAGAAAAAGTCGATGGACGACATCGTCAACTATGACGAGGTAAAGGGCCAAATTACAGAGCGCTTGATTAATTTGCGAGAAAACCCGGTCCGAGACGAAGTGCCGTTCATTTACCATTTGGATGTTGCTTCCATGTATCCGAATATCATGGTTACAAACCGACTTCAACCAGATTCCATGATCCAAGAATCAAATTGCGCCGCCTGTGATTTCAACCGACCCGGAAAGACTTGTGATAGACGAATGCCGTGGGCATGGCGAGGTGAATTCCTGCCAGCCAAGCGTGACGAGTACAACATGATTCGGCAGGCAGTTGCAAATGAGCGGTTCCCAGGCAGGAACAAGAACAGCCCAATGCGACTTTTCAGCGAAATGAGCATCGAAGAGCAGGCCGCAATCGTGAAGAAAAGATTGCAAGATTACAGCAAGAAGATTTACCACAAGATCCATGACAGCAAGACACTGGTGCGAGAGGCGATCATCTGTCAGCGCGAGAACCCGTTCTATGTCGACACCGTTCGCAACTTTCGAGACCGACGATACGATTTCAAAGGCAAACAAAAAGTGTGGAAGGGCAAAGCTGACTCGCTTAAATCATCTGGTGCTCCCACCTCCGAGGTGGACGAAGCGAAGAAGATGATCATTCTCTTTGACTCTCTCCAACTTGCACACAAGGTTATTCTGAACAGTTTCTACGGTTACGTCATGAGAAAGGGTTCCCGATGGTACTCTTTGGAGATGGCCGGTGTGACATGCTTAACAGGTGCTCGGATTATCCAAATGGCCCGAGAACTCGTTGAACGTATCGGACGACCACTGGAACTCGACACAGATGGAATTTGGTGTATGCTTCCAGGCAACTTCCCCGAGAACTTTTCGTTCACCCTCAAAAATGGAAAGAAATTGGGCATCTCGTATCCCTGTGTCATGTTGAACCACCTCGTCCACGGAAGCTATACCAACCACCAATACCAGACTCTTGTTGACCCGAAAACGTTCCGTTACGAGACGCACAGCGACAACTCCATCTTCTTCGAAGTTGACGGGCCTTATAGGGCAATGATCCTACCCACTTCCAAGGAGGAGGACAAGAATTTGAAGAAACGTTATGCCGTATTCAACCATGATGGCTCTCTTGCTGAATTGAAGGGATTCGAAGTCAAACGACGAGGAGAGTTGAAATTGATCAAGATTTTTCAAACTCAGATCTTCAAATTCTTCTTAGAAGGGCAGACTCTCGAGGAAACATACCGGGCCGTGGCCCGGGTAGCAGATCGATGGCTGGATGTGCTTTACGAGCACGGATCGACCTTGGCCGATGAGGAGCTCATCGATCTGATTTCGGAAAACAGGAGTATGACGAAAACCCTGGAGGAATATGGCAACCAAAAGTCAACTTCCATCACAACTGCGCGACGTTTGGCGGAGTTCTTGGGAGAGCAAATGGTCAAGGATAAGGGCTTGAACTGCAAGTATATCATATCTTCGAGGCCTCGTAACACACCTGTCACTGAGCGTGCTATACCCGTCACCATATTTTCAGCCGAGGAAAATGTGAAGCGCTATTTCTTGAGAAAGTGGCTGAAGGAGGATCCTGGGGATATGGACCCTCGAAGCGTGATTGACTGGGACTACTATCTTGAACGTCTGGGCTCTGTGGTGCAGAAGCTCATTACGATTCCAGCTGCACTCCAAAAGATCAGCAACCCTGTTCCGAGAGTGGCTCATCCAGACTGGCTTCAGCGCCGGATCAACATGAAAGATGACAGGTTCAAGCAGACAAAGATGACCGATCTATTCGTTAAGTCCGAAAAGAACCCGCTCTCGGACATTTCGACAAATATCCTTGACCACCGCGTCCAGCACCCAGGTGACATGGATGAGGCGATTGCAAACTCGACACAAAAGTCCAAGTCATCACCCAACAACAAGGTTTCTCAGAAGAGAAAGCTTCCTGAGGGTCACACGAAAACCTCTCTTGATCCTTTCGCCAGTCTCCCGGCAAAGATGCCACCGATGGAGGATGATTATGTCGGGTTCTTGAGATACCAAAAGCAGAAATGGAAGATTCAAAAGCAAGCCCGTGTTCGTCGTCGTCAGCTCTTTGGTGAACGAGCCAATACTGGCACAGATGCATTGAGCCACCTGTTCAGAAACCAAGCTGAATTGCTCTATATCAGTACATGGCAAGTGCTCCAGCTGGCGGAAACATCAAGACCCGGCATTGTGCGAGCTTTCGTCCTGATCGACCGAAAAGTTCATGCCTTGACCGTCAAGGTCCCCCGACAGATCTATGTCAATTTGAAGCAGGACTCGCTTCCGGATGTCGACGTCCCTGATTGCGAAGTCGAGAAAGTCAACCACACATTACCCAATGGACACCCTTCTGTGCATCTGTTCAGATTGACACTATCTGAGGAGACCTTTATACATGAGGCCGACAAGATTGACCTGCTTTTGCAACATCCCAGTGTTGAGGGTGTTTACGAAAAGGGTATCCCGCTAAGTGTACGCGCCGTCCTGAAACTCGGAAGCATTTGCACTTTCGATGAAGAACAGCGCGGTGTCCTTGGAGAAGGATTAGACCGCGGATTCGACCTTTCGACGCTGTGCCGTACCCCCTCCGAGCAACCATATCTTCTGAACACGCCGTTGGTTTATCATTACTTGTACCATGTGACCTCAGGAGACAGACAGATCTTTGCTCTCTTTTCCACCGCCAAGAGCGAGGCGCATATCGTCATTCTCAATCGGACGAGAGATGTCCAAGGACTTCCCAATGTGGACAAGATCTACTCGGAACTGTTAATGCGCAGGAAGCAGAACACGGAAGGGGATCAAGCTCAGGCGGCATTTGAATACCAGGACAAGATCCACTTCAGGACGACCCAGGTTACGACCAAAAGAAAGGCGTATCTAGAAGTCGGCGACTTGGTCAAAAAACTCAAGAGCGATGAAACCCAGCCATCTATTTTGGTTATTCAATCGCAGCAGAGAAACCGATTGTGCCACGATATCCCCATTCTCAAAGATTATCCTGTTCTTCCTGTGAAGCCTGAGGTATCGGATATGGATCTTCCTCCGTTGGGCTGGCAATCTTTCATAGCTAGGAGACTGGTCACGCATTACCTGTATCTCTCTGCTTGGATTCAGCATTTGACCCTGCTCGCCAGGTACGGTGATGTCCCTCTCTGCAATCTGGAGAGTGATGATCCCCGGTATCTCATCGATATCTCATACGCCCGGCGACTGCAGCAGAACAATGTTATTCTGTGGTGGTCTCCAAGTCCAAGACCCGATCATGCAGGATACGAGAAGGATGACATCACTGGTCCATTGGAGAAGGTCTCTATGCCGTCCGTCAATGTCCCATGCGCTTACGACACGGTGTGTATTGAATTGGAAGTGCGCAATTTGTCAATCAACACGATCTTGACTTCCTCCATCATCAGCGAAATGGAAGGAGCCGATACGCTGTTAGCGGGCTCTGATGCACCCGCCGATACTAACGGCGCAGGCGTTCTATACTCCGAAAAGGCATTTACCTCAGCTGGTGCTGTTGTCTTACGAGAGATGGTCAAACATTGGTGGACCGAGGCGTGCGAGGGGAACACGATGGCCGACATCATGGTGCAGCATCTGATCCGATGGGTCGAGAGTCCAATTTCGTGTCTTTACGATCGGTCTCTGCACCACTACGTGCGAATGCTGTCCCGCAAATCTTTCCAGCGACTTATGGTGGAATTCCGGCGTGTTGGTTCGAATATTGTGTTCGCCAGCTCCACCCGCCTTTTGCTTCAGACGACCAAAACGGAGGTCGGTAATGCCTATGCGTATAGTCAGTACGTGCTCAAATCCATTCGGGCAAATCCGTCATTCCACTTCATCGACTTGGAGATTAAAGAGTACTGGGACTACCTTGTCTGGTATGATGAATACAATTACGGTGGAAAGGGATGCCGGGAGGTTACCGGAGCGGACGAGCAGGAGCTCGAAACCGTCATGCATTGGCAACTCAGTCGCTTCCTGCCAGCCCCAATGCAGTCCATCTTCAATGATTGGGTGGTAGAGTATATCGACTTGATGCATGGCATCAAACATCCAGAGAACGACAACTCTTCCGCGCCTCGGCCAACGCAGATTCCCCTTACACGCCCGACCGATGAGGACAGTGAGGAAGTTTCGGCTGTCCTTGCCGAGAAATTCTCGAAGCCGATGAAGAAGCAAATTTCGGGTCTTATTCGCCGTCAGCGTGAAGAAATGCTTCACCCGGAACTCGCGTCTGACTATGCATTCCCTATGCTTCCTGGGGTTCTGTCAGACCCCAACGACGAGAAGCGCAACCCTGTGTTGGAGCTGGTCAAGCTCCTGATGCAGATTCTAAGTCTGTCCAAGACCACTACCCTCGAAACGCGTCTTCTGCGTCGAGAGCTTCTCGCCCTGTTCGAGGTGCGCGAATTTAGCAAAGAAGGCCGATTCGAGAACCCGGCCGCCAGTCTCAAACTCCCGGAGCTCACCTGCGGTGCTTGCTGCCTGATCCGCGATCTTGACCTTTGCCGCGACGAAGACGTCCTTCCAGACCCCGGATCCGACCCGAGCAAGGCGGCCACGAAGCCCTGGCGCTGCCCCTTCTGCCAGACCGAATATGATCGACTGGCGCAGGAGGAGATTCTGATCGGTCAGGTTCAGGGGATGATAGTCGCGTGGCACACGCAGGATCTCAAGTGCTCGAAATGCAAGGGCCTGAAAGTCAGCGACTTCATGGAGCATTGCTCGTGCAGCGGCAGCTGGGTGGCCACGATGGACCGGGCGGAGATGGAAAAGAAACTGCGCGTGTTGGAGAGCGCTGCGAAGTTCCACGGATTGAAATTACTGCAGGGAGTGGTGGAGGAGGTTCTTAGGCGCATGTAAATGTATGTACTCATTCATGGTTTGTGATTATTGTCAGCATTAGGTATTGTTAGGATTCTCATCGGGCGAAGGGCGTTTTTGGGGCGCTCTATATCCCAGTATAAATACAAGCTTTGATTATTATCATCACATTATCTGAGTGACTGTCGCCAGTGTCGATGGAAGTAGATCTCCGCGCCTGAGGCCTCCAATCACCTCGGGCGCAAGTGAAACCCACCGCAGACCAGACCACCTTCGTCTTCTCCTCTCCCTCTTCGTCCTCCTAGTCGCTGT
Source organism: Aspergillus affinis (assembly GCF_023601865.1). Lineage (NCBI taxonomy): Eukaryota > Fungi > Ascomycota > Eurotiomycetes > Eurotiales > Aspergillaceae > Aspergillus > Aspergillus affinis. The sequence continues at coordinate 376,797 of NW_026515797.1, read as the reverse complement.
CTTGCCTTCTCTTTCCTCCCTCCATTTTCCTTTCTCTCTCCCTCTCCTGGTTCTGCTACTCCCTTCTCTTCCTCACCCCTCACCTATAGACCTATACTCCATTCTAGAGCCACCACCCACCGACAACCCCGCATCCCGTTTTTCGCCGCATTATCAACAGCCGCTATTGCGAGCGCCCACCCTCTCGCAAATTATACAGATACTTTATTTCTTATTCCGTTCGTGACTATCTCTAGAAACCCCCAAATGTCATCGCATATCTCTAACACCAAGTCTTTTTCCATCGCAGATCTGCCGATTTCTTCGGCATCAGTCCACCTCCGTAAATGGCGTCCCAAGCGCAATCCGCCCAGCGACCGAAGGTCCAACCCTGCCGATACAAGACCGGAAAGACACTAGGAGCCGGCTCCTATTCCGTCGTGAAGGAATGCGTGCACATCGACACCGGCCATTACTATGCCGCTAAGGTCATCAACAAACGGCTGATGGCGGGGCGGGAACACATGGTATTTACGATCTTCATGACTGCTATCCCAGCGTGGAGGCTAATGGCTTCGGTGTGGTGGTCATAGGTTCGAAATGAGATCGCGATCTTGAAACGGGTGTCGATGGGTCATCAGAATATTCTGACCTTGGTAGATTACTTCGAGACGATGAATAACTGTATGTCCTGCTGTCCTGCCGGTTTGCTGGATGGGCGTTGTTGTGTTGGTTTATCTGCTGGCGGAAAAAGGATGCTGACGATTGCTGCGTGTCTCGATAGTATATCTCGTTACTGATCTCGCTCTGGGCGGAGAGCTCTTCGATCGCATCTGCCGTAAAGGCAGCTACTTTGAGTCCGACGCCGCGGATCTCATCCGCGCCATCCTGTCGGCTGTCGCCTACCTGCACGATCATGGCATCGTGCACCGTGACCTGAAGCCGGAGAACCTGCTATTCCGCACGCCGGAGGATAACGCCGATCTCTTGATTGCTGATTTCGGGCTGTCCCGCATCATGGACGAGGAGCAGTTCCACGTCCTCACGACAACCTGCGGTACGCCGGGGTATATGGCGCCGGAGATCTTCAAGAAGAGCGGTCATGGAAAGCCAGTGTACGTCTCCCCATCGTCTCCACCCCATCGAAGAATATGGTTAGCATCAGGATCTAACCCACATACCATCACGCAGAGACATCTGGGCCATCGGCGTTATCACCTACTTCCTCCTGTGCGGCTACACGCCGTTCGACCGCGACTCCAACCTGGAAGAGATGCAGGCCATCCTTGCAGCCGACTACTCGTTCACGCCACTGGAGTACTGGCGCGGCGTATCGCAGAATGCCCGCGACTTCATCAAGCGCTGTCTCACCGTCGATCCGGACGCGCGGATGACCGCGCACGAAGCCCTGCAGCACGTCTGGGTGAACCCGCCGTACGGCGCGACGGCCGACCAGGCCGGTACAGGCGAGGACCTGCTGCCGACGGTCAAGAAGAACTTCAACGCACGCCGCACCCTGCACAAGGCCATCGACACCGTGCGCGCCATCAACAAGCTGCGCGAGGGCGGCGGCCTAATGATGGACGGTATGATGAGCGTCGATCCTAAGCCTGAGCACGTCAACGGCAACGAGATCATCGAGGAGGAGCCGCAGCAACCGCCGGCGCGCGGGGGCCGGGCGCTCGGCCACGACGGTAACATGGAGATCGATAGCCGGGGGAACGCGCGTGGTCAGACGGAGGAGCAGATCCGGGCGCAGGAAAGACGGGTCAAGGAGACCGTCGCGGGGCTGTGGAGTCGGTCTGCCGTGAAGAAATGAGTGCTGCAGATGAGTAGATGAGCTTTCTACTTGTCTATTGATCTATCTATCTCGAGTAGTATACATTGTGGTTGGTCGAGGGTTATCAGGTTTGGGTGGGTAAGATTGATTGGTTGGGTTGGAATGGTGTACATAGGTTGTGTTAGCGGTATAAATATCAACGCATAGGAATGATTTATGAAGATTTTCTTTGAACAAACGTTCATTGTGCTGCTAAGAATTGCTCTCCCGAAGATATACATATTCCTTACCCTGTACCCTAACATATTATTAAGACGCTTAAAAAATTGAGAACTTCATTCCACAGCTGCTAGATGAAAGTTGTGGCATGATACAGACCGAGAGAACTGGACTCCGAAGATGATAACAAAAGATAAAATACGCCAGCCTTCTCGTTGACCCCATCAATCACATCGTTATTGGGATAAACTGAGCCATCCAGAAATCAAATACGCGTTGGAGGTTACGAAGGCACCGGGCTAAACGAAACCACCATCTATACAATGTGAAAAACCTGCGAACAGGTGTAAATGCCCGTGGTCGATAGCAAACAGACAAATGACCAGCAAGTGCACGCATGCAGTCTTATACGGGCGGATTGAGGAGCTTTTCGCTTCCATCTGCCAGAGACAGAACCCACTCCCGCCACTCTTGCCACTCGGCGTAGGTGGCGGCCGCCTTGAGACCCTGATACTTGACCGCTCGGAAGTCAGAGACCTGCTCCCAGGGCTTGTTGGCGCTCGAGTTGCTGCTGGAGATGTTGCTGCCGCGGAGGAGCCTCCGGGCGGTGCTTTCGGGGGAGCCCGACCATCCAGCTTTGTCCATGAGGCTCTTGACGGTCTGCTCTTTGGTCCAGCCTTGCTCAACGGGAACGTCGGGGAGGTAGGTTGCGCCGTAGCGTCGACCGCGGTGGATGAAAGAGATACGGATCCCGTGGACGCCGAGAACCCAGTCCAGGGCGTTGGTGCACGGTTCGAAGGTGCCTAGAAGGGTTAAGGAACAGGATAGGGAAGGAAGAAGAGATGCAGGAATTGGGGAAAACCGAGTGTCATCGAATGCGCTGCCGGTTCGTTAGCATCTGGATATAGGAACTGGACCCAACCTTTTGCGACTGGCTGTGGGGCGTGAACTCTGCTCCTGGATAACAGGGATACATACGAAGTAAGGGCGTAGGACTTCAGACCCGCAGCAAGTTCCTGCGCCTCGAATGTACCAATACACCCACGGAGGGACTTCCGACCACTCTTCGACAACGTATTCCAAGTCACGAACAACGGGTATCGCCGTTCTTTTGGAGACGTCTGCGTAGACTGCGAACCCGGCGTGGTTACATTTGTAGAGCTGGACAGGACGGAACGGGAAGAATTGTTCGATGCACTGGACGGCGTGGTCGACCGACTCGAGTCACTTTGCAGCCGCGTCACGCTGGGTAGCTTGATCTTCTGGGGTGGGTTCTTCCTAGACCGAGAGCCTGCATCGTCATCATCGCCGGTTTCTTCATCTACATTCTGCTGGTCGCCCTCCTCCCTCAGAGAAACCGACTCGTCATTGTCCTCGAGAGCGGCGAGTCTCTTGTACTGCTCGTGTCGCTCCCACAGCTCTTCTACCACCTCTAGGCTAACAGGATCTTGATCTTCGTAGGCCGCCGCGAGGCTTTCGAAACAGAAGTAGCACTGGGCCGGGCTTGCCATGTTATTCTTTCCTTTAACGTTGCGTATTGGGATAAGCGAAGAACTGTCAAGGACTCCGAGTTGTTGTTCAGTCACAGAGCCGAGCGATGCAGAGGAAACGGATTACCCCTCTGATTCTTTAGACTGTCTAAACGCGGGAACGGCGGGTCAAAAGGATCCCTGTTGATTGTACAAAGCAAGTGGATTTGACGGGGGTCACTGGACCGATGCTGTAGCTGATTGTCATGCGCAAAATGCCCGCGATGTCACTACTTGGAGCAGACCCGAAGCCACGGAGTCAGTTTAAACCAAGGGAAGCCAACCAAACCAGCGGTGCAGCGGGGGAAGAAGAGGGGGAGATCAAGAGAGAGAAAGAAGGCAGCAAGGAAGAGGAGCAGGCGCTGCGGATTACCTCACTCGCCACGTGATCGGGGAAATCCGCGTCTTAGTCATGACGTATTCGCCATCTGCTCGTCTCATCTCTAGACTTCTAGATTTACCCCAGTACAACAACATTCTTTCCCGTCAAAATTCCTGAAAGATATTCCTGCTTCATCTGTTCCGCTTCCTCCAGCCTACATTCCTTGACCTCGACGTGCAGTTTGTTTTGGTGGAAGAGCGTGACCAGCTCCTGGGCCTCTGCCGTGTCGGCAACTAAGGACCCAACCAGCTTGATGTCCTTGTAGATCGTGGTCGAATAAGACATTGTGATGCCCTTTTCAGGCTGACCCAAAGGCACCATGGTGCCATGCTTGCGCGTGAGGGCTGCTGCCAGCTCAAATGCCGACGAATGATCCGTGATAAGCACGGTTGCGTCCAGGCCAGGATAAGCCGAGGAAACCACCGTGTTGATTTTGTCCAGTGACTTTTCAACAGGATCCGTTGCCAGAATCGAAATATCAGGGCTGTGTGCATAAGATACGACTGCATCCAAAGCGGGCTGCTTTACATCGATGGCTGCTACTTTGTAGCCCTGTCCCGGTTTGTCAACGGATGAATGTAGATCGCTTAGGGATATACAACTGTTTTACCATGCATTTGGCCACCTATGCACCAATATGACCGAGACCACCGACCCCCACAATCCCAATGGATCCTCCCTTGTGTACGCCTGCTCGGACGATCCCTCCATAGATACTAATACCTGCGCACATCAAGGGAGCTGCAATCTTGAACTCCATATCATCTGGGAGCTTGACAAGGAAGCGAGCATCTCTATAGACACAAATTAGGTCAGATAGAAGAGACATTTAGAATGACTTCACTTACGCAGCCATGTACTCTGCCCAGCCACCGTCAGCAGTCAGTCACTTCATTGGCGGACTATCGCAATAAATCGGAAAACCTGCTTTGCAGTCTGGACAATTTCCTACAAGAAGGCAATTAGTATTTTCCCTCATATTTAAGGATCAAATACTCACCACAAACGGTATCGAAATTGATACATCCGACTCTATCACCCTCCGTAAACCCTGTTACCTGGGACCCAATCCCCTCGATAATTCCGGCAGGCTCGTGGGAACCGATAAATGGCAACTTTGAGCTGAAATCACCGTTCAATGCCATGAGATCTGTATGGCAGAACCCCGCGGCCTTGATGCGGACAAGCACCTGGTGTGGTTTGGGTCTGGGAACGGGCACTTCGGAGATATGATAAGGCTCGTTGAATTCTTGGATTTGGACGGCTTTCATTGTTTTGGCGCCATGATGATCGCTGGATGTGATACAGCTGGCTCAATAATGCCTAAGAATTATGGTTGCGACGATATATATAAATGACATGATGTGGTGTCGCATGCATCTGAGGGAATGTCATATCCCCAAATTGGGGTAAGGAAGCCCTAGGTAATTTCCTTGGGCCAGAAAAATCCCCAAGAACTAATGTCTATTTCAATGTGGAAACCGCGGAGTGAAGTTCAGCCGGTATAGATTATTAAAGATTCTGATTCACTGATTATTCGCCTCAGATCCTAAGAACAAAACATCCGAATGGATATGCTTGTGGGGCTGGTGGGTACTGCCAATGCGAGGAGTAAAAATGATGTCGCTTTCCAAGACCGATCCTTTGCGATAGGGATATGATTGGGGCTAGAAACGGCCTGGAGTACGGAGTATGCATTATGATCTGGTCTATCATATAGTAATTTCTGTGCTGGAAATCCTCACTCTTTTAAAGTTTTTAGTGATTGAGACGATGTTGGTATTTTGACAATAGAAGCAATATCTTCGGGTTCAACTTTGTTCCCATTAGGTCGATGCTGTTTTGAATTTGCGACGTCACAACAGGGCACTATAAATCCTTCCCTAGTACATTTCTGCGTATGGCGGTTGATCCTAGTTTGGCGGCCTTCGAGCTGACTGAGTACCGCCAAAGCCATGAGCTGGTTTGCAGAGGCCTCAAATGTACGTTTTCGACAGCGCGGCTTAGATGTACCCAGCGTCGAATCATTCGATGGAGGCTTTTAGATGTAGCTTGTAGCGGTTAGGTAGTTACTACTCGTTCGTGAGAGTAATTCAGCAAGCAAAGCTGAATGCTGAACAGTATGCTGTTTCGATGTCTCACCAATGGGGGAGGCATCATAGATCGTCAATCAAAGTGTCTGCAACGAACGTAACATCGATAGGCTTGACTCTGTTTTGTCCAGCCTAAGCTGCACAGTCAGCGGTGGCGATCATCTTTAGGCATTTGCAAGTTCAGCATCGAGATCATGTTACCCGCCGGCCCCGCACTGCCGGCTTGACCATGAAGGCTTTCCAGTATGTTTTTGGCAAGATTGATATCAATATCTTCATCCACCTCGTTATCCTCGTTGTTTCCGCTGCTCTCAGCCTGCGCACCATTTGATGTCTCATCCGACACGGCTTGTTTGCCTGAGGGGCGATTCAGGTTCAAAACCCCCGTGCCTTTCAATTCAGCTTCCATTTCCTTGGACAGTTGCTTAATTTGTTCAGTGTCGTCTTCTAAGTCGTCGCCTAGCTCTTGCACTCTGTTTCGCGACGTTGAGGGCTTTGAGGACTTAGAGGGTCCTGGTAGGCCAGGCAGAGATGGCAGACCCATCATTTCCTTCATCATCCTGGAGAACTCCTCCTCGTCAAAAGAGGCTTCCTTGTCCTCACCCTCGCTGCTCATTTCGTCGTCATTATCGCCGCCATTATCCGAGTCGGAGCCGTAATCATCAACGAAATCAGCGCCTTCAAATCCAGCCGAGTCATCATTGAGGAATTCTTCGAAGCGCGCCACGATACGTTGGAGGTTTTCTTGGGCACTTGCATCGCCAAAGCCGCCTTCATCGTTGTTCGCGCCACCTTTCTCTTTACCTTTCAGTTCCCTATCAAGGTCCTCAAAGCTGATATCCAGCCATTTCTCATCATCTTCACGCTTTTCCCATTTGTTGATCTCCTCATCCGTCGGCAAGTTATCATCTCCTGTCTCCAAATCCTCCAATACGAGCTTAATCTCTCTCACATGTGGCTTGTCTTGGTTTTGTGGGTCGGTCAGAAGCATTTCAAACCCGCAGGAGAGTTTCATGCCAATCTCTGCACGGTCATAGGCTGGTTGTTCGTCCTTGGTAGGTAATTTGGGAATCCATGACTTGGGAGCCGGAAAATCCTGGCTCTTGAGCTGCGCATAACCAACTCTTGTGAATCGTACGCTGACAGTGACTAGATCTTCGGGCGGAAACACGAAGCTGCTAGCATCCTTGGTTCGTAACGGACGTAAAGCGATCGGATCCCGAAGGTAGAAGGATTCTACTGCTGCCGAGATGTAGGCAGGCTTCTGGTGTAATAGGTAGGCGACTTTTCGCGGAATCGTCACTAGAGCCGAATGGAGGTTCTCGCTGATCTGCTTAGGATAGTTTCGCAAACGGTAGAATGCTTCTTCTTGGATCATGGTGGACCGCATGAGGCGCGCGGGTTCTTGTTTTATAATCTTCATGGATTCGGGAAGGGATATTTTCTCGGTGACCGTGCCTTTTTTCGCGTGTTTCGGTTTGATGATGACAAGTTGTCCCTGGTGAATCCAGACCTTGAGATTGAATTATTATACTAGTACAAACACATTTGGCATCACATGAGACACAGATACTCACTCGATTGTCTGCTATATCAGGTTCCAACCAAGCAGGTAGAGTAGCCGCGGCCTCGACCAGCAGAAATTGGCCATCGCTATCCACAACGGAGGCCCAGATGTCCTTGTGCTTTTTTGTCAATTCCCGTAGCATATACACAATGACCCATTCGTCTTCAATCGAGTCTCCGAAGTTGGTGCGCCCGCGCAACGAGGTAAGACCTAATTAATCTAGTTCAGCCGGATCGCCCCCGATCAGTGTGTTGTAAAACCAATGAAATCGCGTACCATCGTCTTTCGAGATCTCCAGGCGAAACCCATCGCGCTGCCAGATGTAGTCCTTAAGAAGGTTCTTGCTCAATTCTGCCGCTGTGCGCTGCACATCCACTAATCGGGCTCTGGTGTCGGCGACTTCATCGACGACGGCGGGGGCGGGGTCCGAGGGGATGTAGTACAGCGCATACTCGATGCTGTCGTCGGGGAGTTCGGGTTTGGGGATCGGGCGGAAGGTGGATTTGAACCACGCGAGGTCCTCTTCGGACATGGGATTCATGGTGCTGTGAGGGAGTTCGGAGTTCAAAAAGGAGGGCGATTGAAGAGCACGACAGAAGACTGAGGGAAAAAATACGGATGACTTCATCGAAACGCACAGTTTACGGGCCGACGCCCCGTGACTTTGAGGGCTAACCGGATCAGGGTAGATGTCAACAAGGCCGGGATTCACCGCCCAAAACACGTCTGGTAAGTGGTAACCGATCAGGTACTGCCATCGGCCTCGCTCGCTGTTTCTTCCCTCCCACGCCCGGCGTTGAGAAGCGTCGCCCATTGCATGGCCTCTGTCTGGTCGTCCCTCATCGCCACCAGCTCCTTTTCGCGTCCTCCGCGTCAACAATGGCGTTCCCTTATATCGACACCCCGCGCACCGAAATCGACGGGAACGCGACTTACCTGACCAACGGGTTTCGCAGTGTAGGACGACACAACCTTTCGGCTCTCGATTCGGTCGAAAACTCCTTTCAGACGCCGTCCAAAGATGAGGATGTACTCAAGGGTATCGGCGAAGGCCGGAGACGCACGTCAGGCTCGTTCAAGCTGAGCACACCGCGTGCAGGCTCCGGTCCTAAGACGACAAAAAGCGCGTTGAACAACCGACAGCACCTTCCTACAGCCGCGCCCGCCGCCGGGGAATTCACGCCGTTGATGAAGAGCGCTACGAGAAATAATTATTTGAGGAACATGTCGACGGCGCGAGGAACCGGCGGCATGAAAACACCAGCCTACCTAAGCAAAACCTACCGAAGCAATGCGAACACTCCCGGGTTACCGCCAGAGATGACTTATATCGACGAGGAAGAAGACGCGACCGATGACCAACCGACACCTTTGCCGCAAGTCGCGAGCAGCAGTGTCCAGAGTACCCCGCTAGCGGGTTTGGGCAGGGATGGGATGTTGAATGACGGACAAAACATGACACTGAAGGAACAGGAAAAGGTATGTCTTCTCCTTCGACCTCGCGTTTCTTGTCTCGAGTGACACGGGACATGCTGACTCCCCTAGATGATCGATAAACTCGACAAGGATAATTTCGGGTTAAAATTGAAGATTCATTACCTACAAGAGCAAATCGAGAAGGCCGGTCCGTCGTACAACCAAGCTGCCGTCAAGGAAAATACGGAACTCAAGGTGGCCAAGTTAACGATGCAACGCGACATTTCCCGATACAAGAGGAGCCTCCAACAAGCAGAGCGTGATTTGGAATCTTACCGTGTACAATTCCAGGAATTTCGCGAAAAGACTCGGAGAAAGCAGACCGATGAAACGGTGCAACGAGAATTGGACATGATGCGGGAAGAGCTTGAGTCGCGAGAAATTCAAGTTAGGGACCTTCAGGAGGAGCTACGAACCGCCAAAAACAGACAATCCGAAGAAACCGAGAAACTCCGCGATGAAGTTGAGGACTTGGAAGCCGCACTCAGGGACAAGGACCGTACAATCGACGCGCGCGAGGAGGAAATCGAGGAACTCAAGGACCGAGACAATAAGGAGAACGATGCCCTCTCCGAACTCGAATCAGAACTTCAACGCGCCAGGGAACAAATGGAGGAGTTGCAAGAGTCTCTCGACCAAGCCCGGACTGAGGCGAGGGAGGCGAAAGACGAAGCAAGTCACGCAACACAAGAGAAAGAAGAGGCGGAACGAAACCTCCAGGAACTTCACGACGAGATGGCCAACAAGTCTTTCACTACAAAGGGATTGAACCGCCAACTCGAAGAGAAATCAGGCAAGCTCGAGGAGGAGCTGCGTGAGCTACAACGTGAGGCCAATGCTCTGAAGGAGGAGCTCGAAGCGAAGTCGCGCAATGAAGCCCACCTTGAGGAGCAGTACCGCAAAGCCCAACAGGCCATGAACTACGAGGATAATAGGCTACATGACGATGCTGCTCGAGCACGACGCGAACGAGATCTCGCTCAACAGGAACGTGACAGGATATCTTCTCAGCTACAAGAAGCTCTCGATGAAATTCAGCACAAGGCCGACGAAAAAGAACTATTACAGACCCGACACACCGCGTTGACAGAAGAATCCAGCGGTTTGCAACGGGAGTTGGCGAGGACGCAATCTCACATGCGGGAACTGCAGCACGTTCTGGACCAGGGCAAGCACCAGGCTCTGGACGATGTGGACATCATTCGCACGCAATACCGAGAAGAAGTCGACAGACTGCAAGAGGAGATCGAGTCTCTTCATCATGAAATTGAAGACAAGGAGGGCCAGTTTGCGCTCGAACAAGATCGGTGGGAAAGTGCCAAGCGCACCTTACAACTTCAGAAGGACAGAGCAGAAGATCAAGCGGCCGGATTCAAGCGCACCATTGAGAAACTTGAACAAGTGGAGTATAGTCTCTCCGGGAAAGAAACAAAGCTGCAAGAAGTCATTGATAGCGAGAAGGCACGACATTTCAACTCGGAAGCCGTTTTAAGCCGCCAAGTCAAAGAACTGAATGACGAACTTGCAGGAAAGAGAGAGATCATCGACGAACAACGCGGTGAGCTTCTTTCTATAAAGGAACAGCTCCGTCACGCCGGACGCGAGGAAGCAGCATTGAAGGAGAGAGTGCAGGCTCTGGAAGATGAAGTTGTCGTCCTGCAATCAAGCCTTGAGGAAGAACAAGAATATGCGAAAGGTCGGATGCAGCAGGGCTCTTCCAACCAGGATGGCCAATTACAGAAATTACTTGCCGACAAGCAGAAGCTTCGAGATCAGCTGGCTAATGCTCATGTCGAGCTACATGATCTTCGTACGGCCATGGGCGAAATGGAAACGGAACGTGATGAACTCCAAGCTCAATTGGACCAAGCTCAAAATCCAGTTGACGATACCACGCGATTCGACCGGGAGAAACTCGAACAGCGCAAATCTACCCTTCGCCTTGAGAACGAGCTTAAAAGAATGAAGGAGGATAGATCGTCTTTGTTGGAAGCAAAGGAAACCCTCGAAAAACAGCTGGGCGCCGAAATCGAAAGAGCCACCGAGGAAGAGAATCGCCTCGCGGCCGAAGTTGACCAGCTCCAAGACCGGCTGCATGCTGCCTCTGGTGGAAGGGATAGGGAACTCACATTGTCCAGGAGTAAAATCCAGCGGCTTGAGAGGCGTATCAAGGACCTTGAGTCTCTTCTACAGCAACAAGCCACTGTAGAGAACGAGCCCTCAACCGCGACTGGAGACGTTTCCATGCTCCGCCATAACTTGGATGAGGCTCGCAAGCGGGAGAAGACATTGCTTCAGCGCGAGGCTGATCAGAAATCTGCTGTTCGTAACTGCAAGTCACGTATTGCTGAGCTTGAGAAGGACCTCCACGAAACTATGATGAAGAAATTCGAATCCCGCTCCCCTCAATCATCACCTTCCGACAAAGTCCATGAAGAATTGCGGAGTCTACGCAAGCAGTTGTCCGAAGCGCATCGAGCTTTACGCGACCTGAAGATCAAGAATCGTGAGCTCGAGCGGGCTGCGATGAAAGAGGAAGACCACCGGGATTTCCATGAGCTGCTCAAATCTTCTACTCTTGAAGCTGAGTCGTTGGCTCTCAAGGTCTCAGAGCGAGACGAACGCGTGAGTGAGCTTAAATCCCAGGTTCGCCGGATCCGTGAGGAGCGCGCCTTCTGTGTGAGGAAGGCCGAGACCGCCCTCAAAGACCTCGAGGCTCTTGAAATACGTTATAAGCAGGCCGTTGAAAAGATCGGGTCTCGGACGGAAAGCAAATCTCGACACGACAAGGAGCTTCTGGGATTAGGAAAAGAGATCATCTGGCTTCGGGCACGATTGAAGCGCGAGGAGAAATTCCGTCGTGACTTGGCCTGGAGTAAGGGATTGATGGAACTCGGCGAGCGAGTACGGGTTGCATGGTGCGCCAAACTTTCCCCCTCCATATGGTGTTTCCTATGAACATGAACTGACTCTCTCTCTCACAGCAACGACGCCGACTTACGAATGATCTCCGAGATGGGAGTAAAGCCCCGTGACCGCAGCATGCTCCGCGATCCTCGCCAGAAGCTCAAAACCGCCATCTCCATGGTCAAGGCCGTCGTGCGCATGCAGCGAATGAGCCAGGAATGGAAGAAGACCCGGAAGCTAGGCGAGGGCCTCAAACGCGCCAAAGGTGAAATGCTGAAGAGGAAAGATAGCTCTGGCAAAGGCCTAGTGGAATAGATGACGCGACCCGACCCCCTCATGTTTCGATTTGATTTTGTGATAGCCTTTGTTGTTCGATCTTCCCCCTTTTCTTCTTCCTTCTTTTCTTGTTATGAACGTTTGTTGTTTCCCCAAGAGATTCCCCCAATATGCTTTATCTATCTATCACCCATTGCATCAATCTGTGTTTCGATTCCATCGGGTCCTCCAGGCGTTTTGGTTTTTTGGACATGAGAAATTGACGCTACTACTTACTTTACTTATATTGGGAGGTTGGCGGTGTTATTGCTGTGACCTTGGTGCATACGTATATTCTACAACTTTTATTTATCTGGTGTCTTCTCAAATGTCGAAGCTGATTCACTTAATTTTGAAAAGTTTTTTGATGTCATAAGACACAGGAGTTAAATTGACGTTGTAACTTGATATATTGGTTTAAGGAATCAATACCGGCAGTATTTAATGACCGACACTTCTTACCTCCCAAGGACAAACATCACAAGAAGGCTAAAAACCAGACAAATCAATGGGAAAAGGGAGACAAAAAAGAAACACTAAGAAAGGAGACAACCATGGTATTCGATTCAGCAAGATGGATATAGTTCATAAAATCTTGTTCTTCAATGATATGCTTCATGAAATAGACACAGAAACGGGCGGTTTTAGCCTGCAAAGGAGGAGAGAGTGGAATCGGTTCTGATTCAACATGAGTGAACAGACAGACAGATTTAGGTTCGTAAGAGAATTGCAACGCCTCGCCTCGACTCGCCTAACAACGATAACGCTTCTAACACCGAGCTTGAGGAGATGTATAAGATGGATAAAAGGGACGAGAGACAAATAAATAGGGGGAAGAAGAGTAGGAAAGAGTTTAACCAGACAAGGGTGGATGCCCAGTGAGAAAATGACAAGGAAACAAACGAATATATCAGACAGCCAATGATATGCGATGAAGGATCATGATTCCAACTTTGACAGAGGGTTTAGGAACAGTCGTACTCGCGGAAGGACTAAGCGCCCTCGCTGCCGAACTCTTGGGTCCATTCTGAGTTTCTCTTGAGATCTTCGTGACTGACCGTCGGCCGGGAATTGCGAACTGCCTTGATGAAGTCCTTCAGCAGAAGAGGTGGTTCGAGCAGCTTTTCTGCTTCCACACTCATCCATGACATCTCGACGGCGCCCTGGTCTCCTGGCGAGCACGGTGTTAATTTTTCCGCGCCTTCGAACAAGACCTAGAGGAGGTGTCAGCTGCTTTCTATGCACTAGAGCCGAAATGACGCAGATATGTGGTGGGTGAATACCTTTTTGTAATGTGTCGCTGTTTGGATTTTGCGGATCGGTTGCATCAACGCATCTTGCACAGCGATACTGATATCGCTACCAGAGTATCCCTCACTCATCTCCGCAAGAGTGCGGTAGTCACCTTGCGACATTTCACATGGCGTTGAGCCCACCGCTAACATAAACATCTTCATTCGTGCGTTGATATCGGGAAGACTGATATGGACTCTTCGCTGGAATCGACGTCGGATGGCAGCATCGAGTTGCCATGGAATATTCGTTGCGCCCAGAATTAGCACGCCCTTGGAGTCTTTGCCTACACCGTCCATTTGCACCAGCAGTTCGGTCTTGATTCGGCGTGACGCCTCGGACTCTCCTTCGCCACGGGGCCCACAAAGGGCGTCAACTTCATCGATGAAGATAATGGCTGGCTTGTTTTCTCGGGCCATGTTGAAAAGCTGCTTCACGAGTCTGTAGGATGTTCGTCAGTTGTCTGATATTCACAAAATAGTAAAAAAGAAAGGAGCATACCGTTCACTTTCACCCATCCATTTGGATACCAAATCACTACTGCTCACACTGAAGAACGTGCTGTTGGCCTCCGTTGCGACAGCCTTGGCGAGATACGACTTTCCGGTACCAGGAGGTCCATAGAGCAGGATACCCTTCCACGGCTGTCGCTTCCCCGTAAAGAGGTGCGGGAATTTGATCGGTAGAATGACCGCCTCCTTCAAGGCCTCCTTGGCGCTCTCGAGACCCGCCACATCCTCCCACTGCACATTGGGTTTATCCGACAAGATGGCGCCCGCAAGGGCGGACCGTAGTTTCTTCGAATCGGCATCCTCGCCGTCCTCTTCCTCTTTCCTAGAAGCGACTCGCATGTTACTATGTTGTCATCCAGCAAGGTGTCATATTCAGCACATACCCGCCCTTTCCACTGCCTTGCGCCACGCTGCCGTTAGCGTTAACTGCGCTCGGCTTCTTTCGTCCGTCCGACTGGGCCAGATGGTTCTTCAGTTTCTCCGCGCGATCCATGTACTCGCCCGTCTTTGCGCGGATCATTTCCTTGGACTTTGGGTTCTTCTCCCATTTCAAGGCCAGCATGAATAGCTCCAGGGAGGAGTAGTACAGCTGATAGGCCTTTTCGTACTCGCCCTCATTGTCGTTCTCAATGGCCTTCTTGACCGTGTCAATCGCCCGCCCTAGGAAGTCCGTGTTGCTCATGTTGAAGGACGAGGCTCTCGGATGGCGTCTTGGCTGGTGGTAGTTCACAACGAGGGCAATCGACGGCGGGGAATAATAGCAGCCTGTTTTGGTCGGGATGGGGCGGCGCAAGGAACTCCGGACAAAGCAAGACAAGGGTGATGGGGGAGATACAGGTCAGGACCGATCCATTCAATTCGCAGAATCGGCGGCGGAGAGCAGAATGAACGGGGATGAGTGGCAAGTGAGGAGAGATGATGATGAGGAAGCAGAGAGAGATATGAGGGGGAATGACCGAAGGAATGGAGGATGCGGAAAGGCGGCCGTTTGTTTTCTGCCGCTCCGCTTTCCATTGATTCTTCTCCCCGCCAACGCCCCTCTCTCGTTCCATCATCACCTCTCTCTTCTCCGTCTCTCTTGTCGTTCCAGCATTCTTCGCCATGGCCGACGCACAGAAGCAATTGCAGGCGCTCTCGGAAGAGTTCCAGAAACTGCAGACCGGTACGTTGGTGGTCTCTCGTCAACTCTGGCGGGAATGAATCTCGATGGCATCATTGCGCACAGAACAGAAAGCTGATCGGATACGCGATTTCTAGATCTGGACGGACTTGTCGACGCTCGTCAGAAGCTCGAGTCCCAACAGCAGGAGAATGAGAGCGTCCAAAAGGAGTTCAACTCGCTCGATGACGAATCCAACATCTACAAGCTCGTCGGTCCGGTTTTGTTGAAGCAGGACAAGCAGGAGGCCCTGATGGCGGTCAACGGACGTCTCGAGTTCATCGAGAAGGAGATGTATGGTCCATGTCGCTTTCTAACGCCATTAGATTGATCCGAAGAAGCTGACTGATGGACTTTATAGCAAGCGTATCGAGAAGGAAATCGAAGCCAACCAAGACAAGAGCGATAAGAAACGAGCCGAGGTGAGACCTTCCGAGATTCTTAGGCAGTTGCATGCCCTAGCGCATGGATCACACCCTAACCATTGCGTTCAGGTCCTACAATACCAAAGCCAGGTCCAGCAGCAGGCTGCCGCTGCGTCTGCATCCGCTTGAACACGCTCTCGTGCCCCAATCTACACTACGAGATAGACCTTCAGTCATCCTACCTACGGCTGTTAGTGAATAACATCCAGCATGGAATGGACGTCGAGGTCCTTGAACCAGCTACCGTATTCGGTGGCAAGACGAACGATGTGCTTCGACTAGGTTAATGAGGCGAACTGTGAGGAAAGCGATTCTTGAATCGGGGAGAATTCAAGAAAGACTACGACCTTACTACATCTTGGGCTCTAGGGATTCCTATAAGTCAAGATAGAGGCCGAGAGATAAAAAATAACGACAGTATGAGTATAGGGTGAAACTTTGTAGAATACCCCAGTGAAAGCAGAAGCGAGCATACATTCTTGTCTTTTTTAAGATGTCAAAGTTGAATTGGTATGCTATCGTAGAGTTTCTCAAAATTACGGCCCAGCTCAATTGATGGATTATTTGCGAAATCAAGTCTTTATGCTCTTGCGCTATGTTCGGCTCACTTTTATCTCAACCCTCGTATCATCATCTGTCTTTGTTCTACATCCAATGTGCGTATCAATTAAAAACTCCGTATTCTCATGTCTTCATAAACCCACCCAGCCCATCTCTAAACAACACGTGACAGCAAGTCTATATACGAAATATCTATTCCTTGACTAGGAGACTCTGTCCAGTCATCTCCTCGGGCTGCTCGATACCCATGGCAGCAAGCACGGTGGGGGCCACGTCTCCGAGGACACCGTCGCCCTTGAGCTTCCAGCCCTTGGGGGCGTTGGCCAGGATGAAAGGCACCTTGTTGGTGGTGTGAGAGGTCTTGGGGGTGCCCTTCTCGTTGAGCATCTCCTCGGCGTTTCTAGAAAGCATCAGATCAGCCAGTGTTCCTGTCTCTGCTTCGTTTGATTCAGGTAGTAAATCAAGAGTGAGAACTTACCCGTGGTCCGCCGTGATGAAGAGAGCGTAGTCATTGGCCTTGCAGGCCTCGTAGACCTCACCAATGGCCTTGTCGGTAGCGGCGACACCCTGGATGGCGGCCTCATAGACACCGGTGTGGCCCACCATGTCAGGGGGAGCGAAGTTGTTCATGACGAACTCAAACTTGCCCTCAGCGATGCGCTCGGACATCTTCTTGCCGACTCCCGCAGCACTCATCTTGGGGTCCTGGTCGTAGGTAGCGACCTTGGGCGAGGGGATCATGTCACGGACTTCACCGGGGAACTGCTTCTCAACACCACCGTTGAAGAAGAAAGTAACGTGAGCGTACTTCTCGGTCTCAGCGACGTGGCACTGCTGGACATCCTTCTTGCCGAGCCATTCGGCAAGCACGTTACCCATCTTCTGAGGAGGGAAGGCAACGGGGAACGTGTAGTCGGTCTTGTACTGGGTCATGGTGGTGATGTGGATGTTCTTGGGGTAGGGGAACTCGGCCTTGGGAGAGCGGTCGTAGTCACCGAGCAGCTGGGTGATTTCACGGACACGGTCGGAGCGGTAGTTGAAGAAGAACAGGGTGTCGTCATCTGAAAATAAATGGGTAAGCCTTCGAATGTCCAAGATCGACGGATGCACATGGGAAAAAGCATACCCTGGACACGGCGTTCCTTGCCGCCAACGATAATGGGCTTCAAGAACTCATCGTTCTCGCCCTTCGAGTAGCGCTCCTCGATGATCTTGACGGGGTCGGAGCTCTCTTCGCCCTCTCCGGAAACAATACCCTTCATGGCGAGCTCAACCCGATCCCAGCGCTTGTCACGGTCCATAGCCCAGTAGCGTCCGACGATCGTGGCAATCTCACCAGTTCCGATTTCCTTGGTCTGGTCAAGAAGCTGCTGCATGTACGTGGAAGCACTCTTGGGGTCGGTGTCACGGCCATCACCAAAGAAGTGGATGAAGACATGGGGGATTTCCATCTCCTTGGCGACCTTCAGCAGGGCAATCAAGTGGGTGATGTTGGAGTGAACGCCACCATCAGAAACCAGTCCCAGCAAGTGCAGACGGCCGTTACCCTCCTTGGCGCGCTTGAAGGAGGCAACGATGCTGTCGACCTTGTTCAGCTCTCCCTTCTTGAGGGTCTGGTCAATGCGAACACTGTCCTGCCAGACGACACGGCCAGCACCAATGTTCAAGTGACCGACTTCACTGTTACCCATAAGACCTTCGGGCAGACCAACGGCCAGCGACGAGGCGTCCAACTCGGTGTAGCCCTGGGCCGTCTTGGAGTCGGCCTCGGCGAAGCCGGACATGTAGGGAGTCTCCGCAGCGTGGATGGCATCGCCGACAGCCTTGGGGTCGGGGCCGGAGACACCCCAGCCATCGATGACGACTAGTGGAAGACGTTAACAATCGGTCCGGTAGAGGAGAAATGGCATTGGATTGGGCTTACTGAGGGCGACCTTCTGATCAACCTTGGCCATAGTGGAGCGAGGGAAACTCCTATATATCGGTTAATTAGTAGACGAATCTTCAATGGAGAGTAGTAGGGAGAATGAAATAGAGATTGACTCACAGAAAGGAAGAAATAGAGGGAAAAAGAAAGAAGTTCGGTAGAGTGGTGGGAAGAGAAAGAGGAAGAGAGAGCGAAAAGCCGGAGAAAAAACAGGAGGGGGAGGGGCTGTTCTCTCCGGTGACGCTTTGGGATCTCCGACGTCACGGGCCGTTCTCGTTCGGTCTCTCCTCGTCGCTTTCTCTTCCGACTCTTTCCTACTCTTGCCCCGGTCTTAATTCTTCTTCCCCTTTCCCCGTCTCAAATCCCGCATTTTCTTGACTTGACACTATTTCTCCCCTCTGGAGACTCCACTATGGCCTCCAGATCTCCGACCGTCGTCACTCCGCTTCCCAAATCCTCGGTCGCGCCCGAGACGCCCCTGGTGAAAGAACCCGCGACCGCGCCGCAACCAGTTCCTTTTCCTCCTCCACAAACATTCGACATCATCCCGCCTTTACACGGCCTTCTCCTTCGACTCTTGCCGTCGGAAACGAATACCGGGGGAGTCTCTAACGGTGTGGGACCCTCTGAACACCCGACTGGAGCGGCTGGCCCTTCTGCAACGTCTTCCACACCCGCTGGTGCGGCTCAGTCCCAGCAGCAGCAGTCGCAAGCTGGTCCTGGGAATGATGGAGCGTTGCCGTCCGTTTCTTCCGGCGTACCGGTTAGCGCCGCGGCCGCCGCTGAAATCGCCGCTCTGAGTTCGAACGCGCCTCCGCCATTGGATATCAAGAGCCTGCCTACCGAGATCAGCTCGATCAAGATTCGCGTCCAGAAAGCGCAGGCGGTCGTGGAAGGATTGCCCGATGTCGATCGATCTGTGGCCGATCAGGAAGCGGAAATCGAGGAACTTGAAGATCGCATTGCACGACTCAAATCTGTCATCGCTGATTTCGGGAAGAGAGCCGCCCCTCAACACTCTAGGAAGCCAAAGAACAAAGCGCCCTGAAACAATGAAGTTGGGATATCTGGGCTACCAACCGGCCACGCTCCTCAAACGGCTATCGGATTAAGCCAGGAGGGGATCAGGATTTTATAACTCTCAGCACATCGGGAAAAGATGCCAGACTCACTGGGAAGCTGGGTGGATGATACATGGGCATATGATATGGTTCGACAATCGCACATGAACAAAGCAACCGAGGCGACGCTCTAGTTCAATCCATTCCGACAAGTCATCTCAGGAACTCAACCATGTCCACAGATGTGTATGGAACGCCTAATAACGTGGGACTTGGCATTACTCTTTAGTTAGGATTATCGACTTCAAGGTCCGGGCTATCACCGAATCTGACATCAGCACGACTGTCTCTCAACGGCCTGTGAGGGACGTTTCGGCGGGTCGTGTTTATTTTCTCGAACACTAGCAGGTCAGGCGCATGGGAAAGGGGATTTAAGCTTAAGAGTCCTGAGGGATTCTGAACGGGAGGTTAGCCCCTCCAAGGACACCGCGGTCCTCACCTGTCGATTAGTGCCTGAGAAAAACATGATATAATTTTGTACCAATGCTTTCACTTCCGTCCGCCTCTTCCTACGGCTTAACTCACCTGTGAGCGGCGACTCATTATTCAACGCGCTGAACAAAGAATTGTGTTATTTCGGTAATCGTTAGCCTCAGATAGTCTCGTGGCCAATGTCTTGGAAACTACCTGCACGCTGATGAGTCCAGCCACCTTCGACACTACTGGCTATACTGGCTATACGGGCTGACTCTCGGCGACTTGCCTGATGCTAGGGCTGACAATAAGGGCATTTCGTTTTAAAGATACCACCCTGACGACTGGAGAAACGGCCCCCACTAGCATTACTAGCTCATAACGGGGAGGCGCAAT
The DNA here is from genome assembly GCF_023601865.1 of Aspergillus affinis. Classification (NCBI taxonomy): domain Eukaryota; kingdom Fungi; phylum Ascomycota; class Eurotiomycetes; order Eurotiales; family Aspergillaceae; genus Aspergillus; species Aspergillus affinis. The sequence continues at coordinate 356,742 of NW_026515797.1, read as the reverse complement.
ATGCTACAGCAATCAAGTAGTAGCTACGCAGCCTTCTACCCCGCCGACTCTACATTGATCAGCGCATTTCTGCAAATTAAATAGGAGCAGCTGTTCTTGGTGGTGGAATGGGAAGGCCATAAAAACCCCTACTTGTCCCTTCGTTTTGCGACTTCCATCCATTCTATCATATAATCCATCACCACAACTGAGTTCCACTCCCTCTACCGCACCCACAGACTCAAACATTTTCCTCACCATGGGCTCCAACAGCCTACCTCGCGCACCCCTACACCCCGACACGGCAGATGTGCAGAATTATATGCCTGAGGGTGCGCCCTTGGACACGGAGGAGGGGCTTGCAGGCCTCCGGCAAATCCTCGCCTTCAAACTAGAGGACGTGCTCCGAGGATATCAAGACAAGATATCCCACGAAGATATCGACATCCCAGGCCCGGCCGGTCAAATGCGTGCAACGATTTTTCGACCGAAGCCCGGTTTCACTGCCTCATCCGTCGCTGAGACCCCAGGGATCATCAACTTCCACATGGGTGGTCATGTGTCAGGAAACCGCTTCATGGGCGTCAAATCCCCGCTGGAATGGGTCGCGGAACTCGGCGCCGTGTGCCTGACGGCCGAATACCGACTCACGCCCGAACATCCGCAACCCGCACAGCTCGACGACAGCTACGCGGCCCTAAAATGGATGAGCGAGCACGCCGCCGAGCTAGGGTTCAATCCGCACAAACTGATCGTCACCGGTGGGTCGGCCGGCGGGAATCTCGCGGCGGGAGTCGCCTTGTTGGCGCGCGATCGATCCGGTCCCGAGATCCTCGGCCAATTGCTCATTTACCCATGGGTAGACGATAGCAATGAGACCATTTCCATCCATCAGTTTGGGCACGTCAAGCCGTGGACGAGGGACTTTAGTGTCGTGGCCTGCAACTATGCATTGGGGAAGAACCGTGAGCGGGCTTCTATCTACACGGTGCCTTCGCGCGCCAAGGATCACCTCAATGGCTTGCCGTCGGCCTTTATCGACGTGGGTTCGGCGGATGTGTTCCGCGACGAGAGTATCGAGTATGCCAATGCTCTGATGAAGTGTGGCGTGCAGACCGAGCTTCATGTATGGCCGGGCTGCTGGCATGCTTTTGATGTGTTTGTGCCTGATGCCCCGATCGCTCGTCGAGCTGCGCGGGCGCGGTTGGAATGGTTCCAGGATTTAGTCAGTAGGGCCTAGAGGGTGTTAAGAATGCAGTGGGCGTGGATATGGATGCAGAGGCTATATATATGCTTGCTTGTCGATGTCGTGGTCAAAGAGTCGAGATACAGATGCTTCAGATTACTTCGATAAAACCAATGCGCTCGCTTGATAGCCTGGCATGCTTCACCTAACCATAGTTCGCGTAACAGTGGTCCCTCAACAATGTAATTCGAGGAAACATCAAGCTCGACAGACTACAACACAACATGTCCGGGTGACGGCGGGACGCTGCCCGTATCCCAGTGCCTCATCTCCGGGCCCAGTTCAAACTCAACCGTGCCACCCTGCACCATCAAATCATTATGTTCAAACCAATTCTTCGACCAAGTTTCTCCATTGACCTTGACACTTTGCACATAGTACCCTTGATCCAGCCCCGTGGCCGTGATCCGCAGCGTTTGGTTCCCATTGATTGTCATGTTCAGATCCGGAAACCAGGGAGAAGCGATCAGATAGACGGGCTGTGTGACGACAGGGTAGATCCCAAGCATCTGCCACACGAGCCAGGTGTTCATTGCCCCTGCGTCGCTGTTTCCGGGAACCCCGTAGGCGGCATCCCTGAAGCTATGTGGTTCATCCATGTTAGAGTCCGTATGTGGGGGGATAATAGTGAGATGCATACTACTGGTGTCCAAGATTGCGGGATTTCTCGACGCTTTTTGCTTGTTTGTTGATGTAGTTGTATAGATAGGGTGTTGCAAAGTCGGGCTCGTTTCTGTTTTGTTTTGAAGGGTCAGTGTTCCCTGTGGTTGAGACCTGCTCCTGTTGTATACGTACCCAATGTTCATTATTGTGGTGATTCCGGCACCGTTCGCTTCGAGGTCCTGAGTAGACATGTTGGGTTTGAACTATGTCAGATGTAAGCGAGAGCTGGAGTCACCGTGGGAATGATTTCTGACCATCATATCAAGCCGAGACTCAAATGTATCGGGGCCACCCATATGATCAATGAGAGATTCCATATCATGGGGGGCGACAAAGGAATACTCTGAAAAGGCGTCAGTATTGGCCTGGGCGCTCACAAAGCAAAGACTTACCCCATGGCACACCTTCGTAGGTATAAGAATGCCATCCGCACTCATAACAGAGTCGTGGGTCATAGCCGCTATTATTGAATAAACCATTGGAAAATCGCGGTGCTAGAAATCCAGTGTAGCCCAAGCTCTCAACATCGGGGTTCCATATCTTTTGCCATCCCGCAGACCGACGAAGATACTTTGCCTGATCGATGGGTGCTTCGCCCACCGCAACCTGGCTAAGAGCGAAATCATTCAGACTATATTCGACAGTCCTCGAAATGCACCGAGTGCTTCTGTCCTGGGACACATAACCTAGCTGTAGCCAGTCCTTGAGAGCCCCTCGGCCTTCTTTTGTACTTGCTGAAGTGTCGGTCGCGTCGAAAGTATTTTCAGGGACTATTTCGGCATCGGTCTTCATGGCTGCGTAGCCATCGCTCCAATTGATTCCCCCGCGCAGTCCCTTCACATATGCGTCCGCTAACATATTATCGGCGTCAGAGCCCCCTTGAACCAGTCCGTTCCAGTTTCCGGAGCGCCCATCTGGTAGGAACCCTCCGTTTCTGTTTAGAAGAATCAGTGGAGTGGACTTCTTGCACCTTTTTAGGCAGCACGTACCTCCAGATGTCGATCAATCCTCGAATCATAGACTCGTAGTATACAGGCTGAAAGATGTGATAGAAGCTAACCGTGCAGCGAAAGATATCCCCTTCGATCAAGTCAGTATGACGAAAAGGCAAAAGAAGAAGTTCAGCATACAAACGGTATAAAAGTCATCCCAGTACGGCTCGTCCGACACCCAGAGAGGATTTTCGCCGGTTCTGTCAGACGGCATTAGATGTATAAAATAAAGCGAGCTATACAGTAGCCGAACATGCGTGGTATTTGCAGTTTCGTCAAGGGGCACTTGGATTTTGCTGAACACGTTCTCGTTCCATTCCTGCACGGCAGACATGACCGTATCTTCAAGCTTCCATGACGGAATCTCAGCAGCAACATATGAACGAGCTTTATCGATAGATATAAACGAAATACCGATTCTAGAGATGATTTGAGAAGCCTTGTCGTCTTTCCAACTGAAAAGCGCTCCAACCCGGTCGTTCATAGGGCCCGATGTCGCTTTATCGGACTGGTCGGTCCATGCTGGGTAGCTTGGGCCATCATTATCTGAATCTGCATCCTTTCCGGTAAATGCGCGCGCTTCATGGGGAGCCGTCGAAAATTCACCGTAGAAGAAAACCGTGAAAGGTGCGCCTATCTTTGTGAGTAACACTGGATCGTCACGAAAGGAACACTAACCGTTATTCCAACCGCCACCGTAGGTCCCATGTCCGGTATATCTTCGGCCATTCTCTTCAAGCTGAATACCTCCGCCAATATAGAATTGACTATTAGGATCTTGTGGTGAGCCCGGTAGGTACTACGAACAGGCTTAGTTAGAGATATTCAAGCATCTGTATGCGCACCATCCGAATGCCTACATGAGACACATCGACGAGAATATATTTCTCGCCTTTAGAGAAATTGTATTGGATAATTGCAGCGTGTCGAGATGCAGATAATTCTGCTTCGACCCCATTCTGGAGATGCGTTTTAAAATACCCGACACTGCCTGTATCGTTGCCATTCTATGAAGTCGTCAGTCTACCACGAAACCATGACTGTACAACATGCTCACCTACCCTTGGCTGGCTATATGTAGTGTTGTCTAGTATGTTTACGGGAGAGGCGACATTGGTCAAGGGCATCTGTGAGATGATGCCGTACTTGGGAGCTCCTCCAGTGCCGCTTTCGTGCATCATAGCTTGAAAGAGTTCAGAATTTTGGAAGTGGCATTTGATCCACGACAGAGGAAAAGACACCTACTGATAGCCGTAACATTCCCATCTGGAGTCCACCCTCCGTTGAGCACCGCAGTGCTCCAATTGGCAGCCGTCGTGTCGATTCCGACTTTAGTCACTCCGAACGGGCGAGCACCGCCGATGAAGATGTCTCCACCTCCGTAGCTTTGGCCGGGGAATGGGCCTTCCGATCCCATAAATACGTTCACATATTGAGAATAGTCGATCTGACTCGTGGGGGAGGCAAGTACTAACGACAGGCGGAACAGCAAGCCGAGCGTTAGGAGACTCAGTGTCTGATGGAGGTGGAAAGTCATAATGCAAGTTGCGAGGCCGACATATTGTCAGCAGATGAGGGGAAGAAAAGCAGAAGAGCAGAAGAGGATTTATTAATGGGCAGGTGCCTAGGGTTGACAGAATGCAGAGTAACGAGAGAAGGAGAGGCCCCCCTTGCCGCCAGACGCAGATATACTTCGATCGGGCCTATCGGAGAAACTGTCCGCATTGGGGGTCCGACCGTCCGACGCCCGCACATCGACACAATCGAAAAATCCCACGCGAAAAAGACATCCCGCAATCCGATCAGAACCAGCCCGCCTCGCCTGTCGCTCGCTCCATCCACGTCCGCCTTTTCCTTCCTCTCTCTCCGCATCCAATCGACACCCTTTATTTCTCTCCTCCCCCAATCATATCCGCCAAGATGGTCGTCGCGTTCGATAAGTGCGAGACCCGACCGACCAACATTGATTCCATCCTGAACGGCCTCGACCGATACAACCCCGAGACGACCACGGTATTCCAGGACTATGTGGCCCAGCAGTGTGAGGACCGGACATTCGACTGCTATGCCAGTCTTGCCCTGTTGAAGCTGTGAGTGCTTGCGCCCTACATTCATCCCTCAAATCTCCTTGAGACCTCCTGCGGGCTTCAATGATGAAGAAACCTTTCTTTCATCACGTTTCCTATTACCTGAAACACTCTATTGGGTGGTGTTGAGACCGAAAATTCTTCTGAAAAGGCTCTTTGATCATCTCTAATCATGGTTACATTGCTTCTCGATTCCATGTGTGCTGACTGTCTCCCTTTCTACCGCGACAGCTACCAGTTCAACCCTCACCTCCTCCAGCCCGAGACCGTCACCAACATCCTCGTCAAGGCCCTCACCGTTTTCCCCTCTCCCACTTTCTCCCTCTGCCTTGCCTTGCTTCCCGCCCACACTCAGCCCTTCCCTTCCAACAACGCCGAAGCCCAGGCTGCTTCCCAGACCTCCGACTTCGTCGAGTCGGTTCAGAAGCTTGCGCGCCTCTCTACGCTACTTGAATCTGCCCAATACTCCCAGTTCTGGTCCACCCTGAACTCGGATGATCTGTACGCCGACCTGGTTGCCGACGTTGCCGGCTTCGAGGAGCTTGTCCGCATCCGTATCGCCGTCGAGGTTGGCAAGGCTTTCCGTGAGATCAACGCCGACGTTCTGGAGCAATGGCTCGACCTCCCCAACCGCGAGGCCCTCGAGAAGTTCGTCACTGAAGTCTGCAGCTGGGTCGTCGACAAGTCCGGCTCCAGCACCGTCATCAAGGTGCCCACGAACAAGGAGAACGAGGTCCGCAGCGAAGTCAAGAGCGAGCGCGTCGACATTGACATGTTCGGCCGTGTCATCCGCCGAGGATTCGAGCAGGCTGCCTAGATTGGCGACTTGCGTGACCGAAAATAGACTGAAAAATTATGTCTTTTCTTGCTAATACTTCTTTTTCTTTTTCTCTTTATTCCTCCTTCCTCTTGGAAGATTCGATTATATCCATGGAATCTTTACATGCCTTTTCGCAAGACTCCCACAACGCAAAAAGAAAAGCAGCAAAAAAGGACTATGTTCACTTGAACCCTTACCGACGAAACGAGTTCGGAGCCCAAGATGATGATGACGGGGATAGACCAGCATGAAGAGGGTTGGGAAGTCAGGACCGGCGCATTTGGCGTTTTGAGTTTGCTTCGCTGTTTATCATCATCGTCATTTACCACGTGTGAAAAACAACCTCTTCTTCATCTACTATTCTAAGATATCCCTAGAATAACGAAGCAAACTAAGGATCTCTCTGAGGATCTATCTAGTTTCTTTTTCTTCATATATGTATATGTAACAGTTCTCGATATTTGTTTTACTCATATTAAAGGGTCTATTCTCGTAATGAGTTATATATGCATGGAATTATTCACAACTCGGATATTGCTCTATAAATCATCAACATTAACCAGGCATCATCATTATTCCTCTTTTTGTATATCTATTTCATCAATTCTTCCCACTGGACACCGGCCCATTCCTCACGCCAGCCCGTGACACCCACGTCTTCCGGAGTGCAGTCTTTGCCGCACACACCCAGAATGATCGTCCCCCATTCCATACCACCGTCGTCTTTGTCTCCCATACCGACTTCGCGGTCTTCTTCCAAGACACTGATAGCGTGAGGCACCAGCTGCACCTCGAAAACCCGCGCGCTACCGCAGTACTCGCAGCGGGGGATACGGAGGGCCCCGTTTCCGGCAACCGTCACATGTCCCGGAGCGGTGTTCTTGGGATCATGAAGGATTTTGCCAACCGCGTCATTGTGCGAGTAGAGGATGGGAGTTCCACGGAACTCATATCGTAGGATCTGCTCGGGGTTGTGGGCTAGTCGGGTGGAGAACTTCATAAACGCCTTATCCAACTGGGACTCCAAGGCGTCTTTCAGCTCGCCGGAGGATCCGCCGCCGGTTTCCTCCTCGGTGTTGTCGATGGTGACATTGTCCGGGATGGTCGGTGTGGATGGTCGCGAGAGGGCTTCGTACTCTGCGTCTAGGTAGAAGTGCTTGAAGGGTTTGGGGAAAGCAGACTCGGCAGGCCAGGGGGCGGAAGGTCCCGAGGCCTCGGGGGCCTTGAGTGTTGGAGGCGGGGAGGAAACGCGAACTTTATCCGCGAAGGACTCCGAGAGTGTGTTTTCCGTCGCAGATTGGTCGGGCGCAGGCTTGTTCAGTTCAGCGGCCGGGGCTGTGGGAGTCGAAGCAGGGACAGCGAACGGGTTGCTGCTGGTTTGCGCCGAGGCGGAGGACGACGAGAAGGGATTGGTGTTGGCAGAAACGCTTCCGGTGAGAGAGGTAGAGCCGAAAAGGCTCGCTCCAAGATCCTGCTTGGGGGCTTCAGGCTTCTTTTCCTCCTTCGGGGGCTCGGGCTTTTCGACCTTTCGAGCCGCGGGCTGGCTCTTCAGCTTCTTCGAGGCGCGCAGGGCTCGAATGCTGCCGGGCTTCTTGTTGCAGGGCTTTCTCGGGCAGCCGAAGATGTACAGTCGTCGTTCGTTATCGGGGAAATGGTCGGGGAGATCGCCGTGTAGCTCGAGTAGAAGAAGCATGGGACTGTTGCAGACTTTGCAATTGGCGAATTCGCCGGGAGGTGGGGTAGCATCATCAATCCAGGTCTAAAAGTGTCGCAAGTCAGCACACGAGATATATTAAAACCAAGATGGGTTATATTTACCGGTCTGCCTCCAATGTGGCTGATTGTGTCTTCGATCAACTCCTCAGAGGCGTATCCTAGGAGCACGCCAGTGTCTGTGAGGTCCCCCTCATCGTCAAACGAAGAGTCGCTGTCATAGGGATCCATGTCGGCAAGGTGCAGTTTGTATCACCGGGATTGGAAAATTGACCTAGTCGTGATAGGAATCACGGCTCCGAGCTTTTTTCAAAGTATATTTAGTGAGGCGTGACGTTCAATTGTCTATTGTTCAGTCAATCAATTATAGCAGAAAAAGGGAAGGAAAAAAAAGGAATAGAATCGATCAGGCGCCGATAAGCGATACGGAGGACGCTAGTCTGGTTATGGCTTAGCGTGTTACTGTACATCGTCCCGTCGTCATTCGTGATCCTCGCCTTCCTCTTCCTCCGGCATCATCCCATCGTATTCATCCATCATCTCTGAAGACTCATCTCACTGGCCTCTTTCTTGTACATCCATGAGCCTACAGATTCCAGGCTTTACCTGGCTCGGTAATTGAGACATAGTGCTCTTTTTATAGTTCTTAACAGTCTGCTTCTCAGCCCGTCTTTAGTCTGTTGTCGGTCAGCGTTGATCGCTGCCATCGCCTACATGAATTCGAATCATCTTCATCCTAAACTCTGGATAGTTTATTCTGTGCTAGCTCTACTTATAGTCCCGTTTGTCGCCGGAGATGGACAAGTGCCATTGGGTCATTTTTCGAAACCCCCAAGACGCGTTGCTGTAATTGGTTAGTCCGTCCATCTGAAGAAGCGTATCCAGTGTTGACAAATTCTCTAGGAGCCGGGGCTGCAGGATCTAACACCGCTTATTCCTTGCGCAAATATGCGGATGCGTCATCCACGCCAGTCGATATCACGGTCTTTGAGCGCGCGTCATATATCGGGGGCCGCTCAACGACAGTTAATGTCTTTGGCAACCCTGCGTACCCTGTTGAGTTGGGAGCATCTATCTTCGTTCAGGTCAACTATAATCTTGTCAACGCCTCCAGGGACCTGGGTCTTGAAGTATCGAGTGCCAGTCAGTCTCGACCCAGGGAGTCGGAGGATGTCCTCGGGGTATGGGATGGGAAGGAATTCGTATTCCGGATGCAGGACACATATAGCTGGTGGAACGTCGCGAAGTTGATTTGGCAATATGGATGGGCCCCGGTCCGAACCCAGAATCTCATGAAGGCTACTGTTAACAAGTTTCTCCAGCTCTACGAAGAGCCTGTATTCCCTTTCAAGTCCCTCACTGCGGCTGCAGTGAGAGTTGGGTTGCTGAACACAACTGCAACTCGTGGATCCGAATTTCTCAACATCAATCATGTGTCCGCTGACTTCTCGCGAGATATCATTCAAGCATCGACACGCGTGAACTACGGTCAGAATTTGGGATTGATTCATGGCCTCGAGGCTATGGTCTGTATGGCTACAGATGGGGCTATGGCTATCCAAGGGGGGAATTGGCGGCTGTTCGAGGCTATGCTGAAGGCGTCCCGAGCTGATGTCCGGCTGAACCATACAGTGGCGTCTGTTGAACAAAATGAGGACGGCACGCTGACTGTTGCATACAGCGACAATAACGATAATTCGGCGCAGGAGAAGCTCACTTTCGACGAGGTTGTCATTGCTGGTCCAATGCAGTATTCTGATATCTCCATTTCTCCTACACCCGAGCACGCCCCAGACAAGATTCCCTACGTGCAACTATACGTGACCCTCTTCTCATCCCCGCATCAGCTGTCACCCAAATATTTCAATCTGCAAGGATCCGACGCTCGTGCCCCCGAGACCATTCTAACTACCCTCCCTCGAGGCGTAGACCTCGGCTCCAATGAAAAGGGTGTCGGTCCAGCCAACTTCTGGAGCATCAGTACCCTCCAAACAGTACTATCTGAAGATCAACCTGGAGAGACACATTACGTCTACAAGATATTCTCTCCAGAGCGACCTAATGCTGAGTTCATGAGAGACATCCTGGGTCTACAACACCCGAATGATGCATCGGCAGCAGACAACACGACCATCGGAGATCTTCCTAAGAAGGACATCAGCTGGTACTACGAAAAGATCTGGAATCCGTACCCATTCCTTCATTCCAGGGTTACCTTCGAGGAAACCCTCATCTCTCCACACCTGTGGTACACAGGTGGCATCGAGAGTTTCATCTCAACAATGGAAACAAGCGCACACATGGGCAAGAATGTAGCTGCCCTCATGTCGCAGTCATGGCGGGAGGAAGAGGCACTGCACAAGCGGGGTGAACCAGTGTCGGACGGGAAATCCAGGGGAGAGTTGTAACACCGATTCGCTCTTTTTGTAACTCGTTCGTACGAGCACGCGTGCTTTGCACCTTTTTAATAACACCTGAAGCGAGTTTAGCGATGGAATTCATTTATCGTGGCTTTAAACCAGTTTTAAAATCCCTGTTAATATAGTATGACTCTTACTTGAGGGAATTTGCCCGATCATGTTATCATTTAGCAATGCACCTACAAATACATCTACAAGTATAGCACAGAAACATGCATATACACAGGAATCGGAAAAGAAATGACGTGAAAGATCACTCTCATGGACGTGTCCATGAAGTCATTCATTAATTGATTGGTTTCTAGATAGCTCAAGTCTGGCAGGTTAAGCCAAATGAGACAGACCCCTGGACCGTCGACACTGGACGGTCCCCTGAACTTTTGTGTTGAAGAAGTGTTGAAAAAGTCATTCACATGCTCATGCATATCCATATCCCATGACCCGCGTAAGGTTGAAAAAGCAGTCCTGTATGTAACCCCAAAAAACGCACACCCATTTATACGCAATTATGTTGAACGCGCAAAGAAAAAAGAAAAATCAAATGCAAGATATACGGAAAAAGAAGATTTTGGTATCAAAGCTCACATCCCGAGGGAGGATGCATTTAAACGGGCAGAGGGAAGGTGCTGGCCCACTCGGCAACCTCCTTGCGGAGAGCCAGGATCTCGGGAACGGTCTCGGAGGCAACCTTGGCCTTGAAGTCCTTGAGCTTGTTGGCCTCCTTGGGCAGCTCACCCTGGACCGCCTTGCAGATGACAATGGTCTGGTCGATGTAGCGAGCGATGCGCTTGAAGTCATCCTCACTCATACCACGGGTGGTCATGGCGGGAGCACCGATACGGATACCGCAGGGGGTCAGAGCGGACTTGTCACCGGGGATGGAGTTCTTGTTGCAAGCAATGTTGATCTGCTCGAGAACAGCCTCAACACGAGCACCGTCCAGGCTCTTGTTACGGAGGTCAACAAGGACCATGTGGCTGTCGGTACCGTCCGAGACGAGCTTGTGGCCAAGCTGCTTGAACTCAGCCTCCAGGGCCTTGGCGTTCTTGATGACCTGCTCCTGGTACTGCTTGAACTCGGGGGTGTCGACCTGCTTGAGGGCAACAGCAAGAGCGGTGATGGTGTGGTTGTGGGGACCACCCTGGTGACCAGGGAAGACGGAGAAGTTGATGGGACCCTCAAGGTCGTACAGGATGTCCTGGCCGGTCTTGGGGTTGGTGCTGCGGACACCCTTGCGGAAGAAGATCATGGCACCACGGGGGCCACGGAGGGACTTGTGGGTGGTAGTGGTCACAACGTCGGCGTACTCGAAGGGAGAGGGGATGACGCCGGCGGCGATCAGACCAGAGATGTGAGCCATGTCGACAACGAGGTAAGCGCCAACCTTGTCGGCGATCTTGCGCATACGCTCGTAGTCAATCAGACGGCAGTAAGCGGAGGTACCGGCGACCAGGATCTTGGGGCGGTAGAGCTCAGCGTTGGCCTCCAGCTGGTCGTAGTCGATGATACCGGTCTCAAGGTTGACACGGTAGGGGAAAGTCTCGAAGTAGGTAGAGACAGCGGAGATCCTGTGGAGGTTCGAGGATTAGCACTCTGGGGAGATTCTACCGCCATTGAGTGGGAGCACCTACTTGCGGGAGGGAGTCTGGTAGCCGTGGCTCAGATGGCCACCGTGGGGGAGGTCGAGACCCATCAGGCGGTCGTGAGGGCGCATAAGGGCCTGGTAGACCTGCAGGTTGGCAGGGCTGCCACTCAGGCACTGGACGTTGACGCCCCACTTCTCGGAGTCGAGGTTGAACGCCTTCAGGGCACGAGCCTGGCAGGTGAGCTCAATGGCATCGATGTGCTGGTTGCCACCATAGTAACGAGCACCGGGGTAACCCTCAGAGTACTTGTTTGACATGGGAGATCCCAGGGCGTTGAAGACAGCATGGGAGGTGAAGTTCTCCGAGGCGATCAGGACGATGGATTCACGCTGACGCTGGATCTCTTTTTCCTATAGGAAGTAATACCGTAAGAATCTGCCCAGATATAAAGAAAGCGGTTCTAGAAAACGTACCATGATCTGAGCGATCTCAGGATCAGTCTCGATGAGAGTCTTCTCCATTTGCTGCACAATGAGTCAGTGATCGTCCGTACCCCGAAAAAAAGCTTGACGAAGAGATACTCACGTCCCGGTGGGCCGGCGACAGAGCGTAGGTGGCCATTGTGAAAGGTTGATGTGAGGATGAAGGGGGAAAGGTCAAGGAAAGAGGCAATGAAGATGGATGGAGAGAAGAAGAGAAAGAGAGGAAGAAGGGAATGAAGAGAGAAGAGAAAAATGGAGTCGAAGGGACGAGGGGGGATGAGCCATGGTGGGGGGCGGGCGGTGGCTGCCTCAGGAAGGCCACCGGGACGAAATCGGAGGTCCCTCACGTGGTTGGGCGAATGGCAGTGCGCAGTGTGTCTTACGTAATGACAAAGGCCCCACTGCTGCGTGGCCCCGCTTTCTGCCGATCCGGTCATTTTTCAATTGCAGAGGACGGAGTACCTTGAGAGCTCAGCACGATCCAGAATATTCCCGTGCCTATAGAGATGTACAGTGTAAATCCTAGTGATAGTGATCAACTTGCAGGCCTTCCCTTTACTCCTCGTGCGTGCTTTGTCCTATGCACTGGTTTCTCAATCTATATTCAAGAGCATAGCATTGCAAATTATGACTCTCGTAGGCTTTCTGTACTCCGGAGTAGACATTGAGTGCAGATCAAGAAAGGCCCTCACCTAGCGGACAATGCACCAAATTGAGAACCGAAATCCCCCCGATCTTCCTCGAGAAGGTATTTACGAGGAATATGAACTATAACTATGCCAATTTCTACGAATATCCCCATTTAAATTCCCATCTAGATTCCTGCATAAAATGAACAAGATAAGCACGTCTGGTCCCCGCCCAACAAACCACCGCTCTTCAAGACCAGCTTTAACCAATGATAAAAATCACCGCGCACGTCTTGCGAGCTTACCTGGGTAATCCCACTCCTCCAACCATTGCAGTCCCTGCATGATTTAACCCATTCTTCTGAAGTAAGCGCTAACTACATAGCAGGATGCATGTCTGCGTCACTCTCAAGTTCACCCAGGCGTCCAAGGACCTCGGCATAGCGCATCATTCAATCAACACAGAAATCATGATTGCTTGCAGTGAAAATATATGCAAGATAAATGTCCAAGCAGCACAGTCATACAAACCCGATCGAATAGAACCCCTCCTCGCGCGGAAGAATTGTGGGTCGCAGAAAAAACAGCACGATGTACGCAATCACCACATGGAGGGGAAAGTCCTGCATATGAGAAATCCTGCTCAAACTAACCCTAGGCTCAGCGAATGAGAACGCCTAACTGGCCTAGGAGGCGTTCTTTGAGAATCAAGGGCAAACCTGGTTCAGAAGCTGGTTCAAGAAGTCGAAGTCGGTGATCGCTGCTAGATTAGGGCTTCGACAAGCCGTGCGATTGACGTCAGTGTGATGAGGCGGGATGTTCGAGGCGCGGGGATATTGAAGAAGTATAAGATCTAGTTCGAGGACATCTTGGTCCGTATATCAGGGCCAATTCGAAATTTATAGCCTGACGATAAATCCACTATCTATCAATTCATTGTCATGGTAAGTTGGTTTGCTTGTCCGTGGATCATCACTTTCACTCCGCCCCGGCCCGAAATGACCGAACCACAGTCTTGGGGGAGAGAAAACAAACAGAATTCAGCTGACCAAGTGATCAATATCCAGGCCCCATTGAATATCTTCCAGACCCGTCAAGAATCGTCCTCCGGTGGATCGGATAGTTGCCCGAGTACGATATCGGGGGGCGGAATTGCCGGAATCGTCATCGGATCTATTGCAGGGACCTTATTGATCCTCTGGCTAATTAAAGTCTGCGCATTGCCTGGAGCCCGAGATGGTGGCGAGCCTGATTATGGGTATGTCAGTGGCAGGGGTGGAGGTGGAGGTGGAACAGAGACTCGTCATCGGCGTCGACGACGAAGGAGTCCGTCATATGTTGAGTATGTCGAAAAGCCGCCTCGCTCTGTAAGACGACCGGCCAAGGTGTATCTCAATTGACATTCAGCCGGGGGCACCTAAACGAGTGACGATGCGATACGATGATGATATTGCGGTGTTTGCTTTTGGTGTATATGTGTTATTATGTTTGACGATTTTCATGTCTTGATGTGCATGGGGTATAATGCTCTTTTATCAAGCAAAAGATTTCCGAAACGATCCAAAACGCAATGCATTTAAGGGCCTGTATTTGGCCATGGAAAGGGTAGGAGCAAATATTTGGTGGTCGACAGATTGCGCATTAAGTCCTAGGCATCAAAACTCCGATCCATGAGCTTGGAGTTCTTTCTGGCGCAAGACTTTATTGGAAGTCATGTCTACTATGAAATTTCATAAACGCTTCAATCAAAGGAAACTCTGAATATTCTCGCCAAGAGCTCAATCTGGAATCAAAATACAATAAAAATGAGATCGACGCCACTCATGCATTCCCTGGCTCTAAAACGAGCCCATTTATAGTAGCTTCTGGATTCTCATAGCTTGGACAAAATACCGTTCTCATGAAGAACCGATAGGTGTTGAGGCGTGATATCAGCAATAGTCCGACATCTAATTTTGTTAACTTCAAGCACAGTACGTATTCATCAAATAAGGGGAAGCCAGCATACCCCATAAACATCATAGTGTGCTTGAATTCTTGAAGAATAATCTTAATGGCGTGCTTGACGCCAGACTCTCCAGCATACTGCACATCGCACATATCAGGCGTCGGTTTCATATGTTAATTGCAAAGGGTAAGGTTCTTACCGCTAGTCCCCAGATCTGAATACGTCCCACGAAGCACATGCTCGCTCCCATAGCAATGGCTTTGAACATATCGGCTCCGCGTCGAATGCCACCGTCAACCGCAAGTGGAATCTTTCCGCGGGCCACAGGTCCGCACTCGCGCAACGCATCGAGCGTCGACGGTTGTCCATCAAGCTGTCGGCCTCCATGGTTGGATATCACCACGCCATCGAGGCCGTAATCAATGGCGAGTTGAACGTCCTCCGGCGTCACGACTATATTATGTTAGAATGTGTCAAATGCACAAAAAGAAAACAGGTCCGATACTAAGGACGTACTTCCTTTGAGCCAGATTTGCATTTTTGTGTTGTTCCGGAGCCACGCAATTGACTTCTCCCAATGAATCGAGGGATCTGTTCTGGATCAGGGGAATTCCCATAAAACGTCATAGCATAAACTCACCATAGCCAGCGCCGTATATGGCCATGAGATCACCGTCTTTTTCTTGAATGTTGGGGAAACTGAGGTGGGACGGAAATGAGAACTTCATCCGTGCCTCGCTGACTCGATTGCCCAAGACCGGAAGGTCAACGCTCACAAACAGAGCCTTGTAGCCAGCCTCTGTTATAGGACCGATATTAGCATCCAAGTCTAACATTTCAACTCAAGCTAGTTGTGCTAGCAAGCTTACTCTCGGCCTTTCTAATAATTCGCTCTGTTACTACAAGATCCGCGAAAAACGATACCTGCATAGCGTAGGGGTTCCCGGTCCCTTGTGCAATCACGTCCTCCAATGGGGTCGTTGACCAGGTAGATAAACACATTGGTATTCCATTCTTTGCAGCCGCTCGGGAAGTTGCGATTTCACCCGCCGGCGTGGCGAGCTTATGGGCGGCAGTCGGGGAGAAGCCAAGGGGGGACGGGACCTGAAAGAGTAGATTTAGTATTTGAATGCTGGGGATTGGGTCCCAACAGAAAGATACATCAAGCATCTTACCTTGACGCCAAATATCTCAGAGCTCATGTCGACTTCTTTCACATTCCTCAAAACCCGGGGACGCAACTTATACCGGTTATATACATCTTCGTTGTCGCGCAGCCTGAGAAGGCCTGTTAGTTTCGAGGAAGGCAAACTTTGGTAAGAAAGTACAAACGTTGACATATCTCCGGCACCTCCATTATAGTACTCTATAGGAGTTAAGAAGAGTCAGATAAGCCGAGACGATGACAGTGGTGGTTCTTACGAGCATGGGCCCAAGGAAGTGCTTTTTCAGCTTCCTTGGCCAGGTCATGTATCGTGAGGATGTCGGAGTGAGGAGAGCTTTGGGCGTCCGGCATTTTGGGGTAGATGTCTTTCAAAGAAGAGGAAATGACCTTAATGTTCAGAGGTTGTCACCTTTAATTTATATGGATTGACAGGATCTCCCCGAACCGTATATGCCATCTTGTATGTAGATAAAGAACAGCAAGCTGCGATAAACTCTCTGCATGCTCGGTGACTTGCTGTTCCTGCAAGCTTCTCGTTGACACCAAAAGTGAAGGTGACCCCGGCACGTGAGTGGGGGAGACTTGCCCAAATTGCCTTCTCTTATCTCTGAGGAACCATCCTCTTTGTCTTTTGAATGATTTTCTTCCTTCTTTCTTGCTGTGCCTAATATTACCCTCTTCGGTTTAAAAAACCTCCTATAGGGTATAAAGGATATGTAATGCTAAGAGAGATCTAACTAACTATAACTAATACATGACAAATTGACCAGTTAACTAAGCGCACGCACTCCAGCGCTTTTCCACGCAAAACAAGATCCTAGAGGGCAATTCTTGCAGACACTGTAGCTCACAAACCAATAACTGCGCGCCTATGCCTTACGTATGGCTTGGTGGCAAGAGGTTCATTTGGTAAGCTGGCCCCCAGAGGGCTTTATAAAGAGCTATATACTCTGGTGATTTGTTGCATGATGCTCTAGGTAGCCGACCGAAGAAAGGTTATTTAGTGATCAAGCACTTCAGACTTCAACTGGCATTTACCAAATTATGACGATGCTGCATACCATGGCTCCTTCCACAGCTGCGCACTGCCTATGAGATTCGGCCGTCATTCGAAAGTACTCGGTCGGAGCATCCAAGCTTAACAAACCAAAAGCACAATTTACTAATTACTTAACGTCGACTTTTACACTCAGTTCTTATAACTACTATACTCAATTAAACCACACAACAGATCTTGCAACACAATATGGACCTCGAGGCTGACGTGCAGAAGAAGTCTCCGGAAAAGTCGCCGACCCAGTCGACAGCAGAGACTCGGCGCGCATCATGGTGCACCTTTGGCGCTTTCTGTTGCCTTTTCGCAACCATGGGATTTTTGAATTGGTATGTCACAGCAGTCTCTTGTACAGTACATCCCTGTTGACGCAAATTAATATAGCGTGGGCTGCTTCCGGTGGATCTACAGGTACAAATTATTCCCCAATTACACTTCTTTCCATCTATCGTGGATATTTTCCGTCCAGCGAGCCTGTTTCTGGGCCTTTGGTCCCCTATACGGAAGGTTGTTTGATATGTACGGCCCAGGAGTGATCATCTGGCCGCTTGTTGGCACATGTGTTGTTGAGGTGTTTGCTATGAGTCTGGACCAAGAGTACTGGTACATAATGATGACTCAAGGGATTCTATTCGGCATAGCAGCAGGGGGAGTGTACACGGCAGCTTTGCTCAGCATGGGCCAATGGTTCGATAGACGTCTAGGACTGGTCGCCGGTATTGCCGCTTGTGGCAGTAGTCTGGGAGGCATCTTCTATCCTATTCTTTTACAATGGGCGATGAAACAGGCCAGCTTCGAGATTGCCATGCAATATACAGCCCTTCTGATTGGTATTGCTCTCATCCCAGCTCTTTTTCTGGTCAAGGGACGCCTGCCGATTACCGGATGGGATCGCAACGCAAAGTGGTTCGACCTGACTCCGTTTCGCCAAAGACATTACCCTTACTTTATTGTCGGATCATTCTTGACTATGTAATTACCCCAATAATTTGCATATTCACCCACTTTATCGTCTTTCGCATGCTGACGAGTTGGCCCAGGTGGGGTTATTGGGCCCCGATAGACTACATCATGCAACACGCTCTTGGTTCTGGGTCTCCGCCCTTGTTTGCCCTACTTCTGTTCCCTAGCATGAGGTATACACAGGCACCTCATCATCGAATATAATTCTAGTGCTTACGCTTCCTTCAAGTACAGCATCTATCCCGGGTCATGTAATCTTGGGTCACCTGGGAGATAGATTGAAGCATCTCGATGTGTTGATGTTGTGCTCCTTGGGACTCGGTGCTTCTCTATATACCTTATTGGTACCAATAAATTATACTCAGTCAGAAACGGGGACATTTATGTTCACACTGGTCTATGGGTTCTGCAGCGGAGGGTTCATCAGTCTGCTTATGCCCTACGTGGCCAGCTTTGGGAGTGTAGAGACGCTTGGGCAAAGATTTGGCACCCTCCAATTTGCCATGGCAATAAGGTCGGTCTTCCTAACTTAGCACATTATATATAAGGAGAAGTTGGACCCATATTGATCATTCGCTGACTCCTTTCGCTCTAGTTGTTTGACGGGTCCCCTTATTAAAGAGGCTATCCAGATTTTCTGTCCCACTGGCTATTTGAGGATGCAAATATTCGCTTCATTCTCGATTATATTTGGTTCTGCAGTCCTTCTCCGTTCGTTATATATTCTGGAATCACGAAGGGATGCATAACTTCGCTCAAACAGTAACGGATGTCCCATGAATTACTGATCTCTTCTAATGCCACAGGACTGCTGAAGTCTATTTGTACATTATGAGATATTGAGGGCTTCTAGGGCGTGTATTTATTCTTGTTTGTCCTTTTTTCTCCGTTGCTAGCTCTTATTGTGTTAAACTTTTGTATTTTTACATTGCATTCGATGGCTGCGATGACAACATGTTAAACTCACTCGGCATTACTAGTAATCTTAGGCTTTTCTTGAATGGTTTCAATTGAATTACTCTCTCGCTCAGGTCCAATTTCCGAAATCACTGATAATAGATAGGATAGAGAATGTTGATAAAAGAACATTATACTCCATGCACATCAAGGTGTAAATATCTATTAGCAATTAAGTAGAGTAGATGGGATAATTGGTTTCTTAACTATTCTGAATTGCACCACGACCCTAAGAACAATCTATACTTAATGAATGACTTAGAGATAACCTCTTCACAAATCGGACTAAAGTCTACAATGCCGGAATCGATGATACTCAAGTCAAATTGTAATAGAACAATGTAATTGGAAAAAAAGTTCACCACCCAGCATCTAGCTAGTATGAGTGTGATCCACGGGTTCCGGAATTGGAATAAGGCCATTTTTCTCCTTTGTCCGCCATTGAATCGCGCGAAGGATGCTGTAAAGGACGGTGAGTGTTGGCATCGGAACGCCGTGCTTGATGCCTTCCCTCAATGGCTCTCCAACGATATTCTCGTATTCACAATACCGCCCCTATAAGCCAAATCAATTAGCAATGGCAATCTAGTCTGATTCTTGCATTTTCTCACCTTCCGAAGATCCACCTGCATACTCGGTGGATTATACATGGTAATGGGGTCCATTGAGATCATCTTATCGACCAGCTCAGCCGGCAGATCATGTCCACACGCCTTCGCTCCGGCGCGAATTTCCTCCATCGCCGGTCGAACCAGTCCATCAATAGCACCGTCCGCCAGCTGGATGCGCCCCGTATCCAAGTCGGTAACGGCGCAGATGGAATTAAGACACGCGTTGTACAGGAGTTTTCGCCACCGAGCCCAGCCCACGTTCGGGTTGTATTCCGGCTGACATTTTCCTCCTGCGCCGTAGATCTCCACGAATTCTCGTGCAGCTTGCTCCTGTTGCGCGCGATCGAGGGCCGGGTTGTCGAACGGCCCAATGGCGACGTCGTCGTTGTCTTCATGGATGATTTTTCCTAGCTCGACCTGGTGCGATCCACAGAAGCTCACGCCCGAGAGAACAACATTTTGAGGGAACGCTTCCACGATCGGCTTTTCGATGTTTAGCCCGTTTTGGATTAATACAATAACTGAGTATCCTGGCGTGACGGCGGGTTTGATCAGGTCAAGCAGCGTCGGCGGGTTGTCGGGCACGTTCTTTGTCGTGCAGACAATGTATTTGTATGCTGGGATGCCTCCTTTGGCGACATCTGGGATGGACTTGATAACTGGTTTTGTCTGTTAGATTTTCGGTGATCTGGATGTGTTTATTGAGGGGAATGGAGTTACTTGTGTCGGGGCGGAATCCCTCTACTAGTCCGTGGTCGACAGATCTGATATGAAATCCATGATTCTTGACATGGTCATAGTTAGAGCGCAAAACTGCTGTCACTGTGGCTCTTCCTCCAATTTGCAGATTCAGTGCAGCGATGGTCCCGATTCCACCGCAGCCGACGAGCAGAACGTTCACTTTGGATATGGTCATTGTGTGTCCGGAATGCTGAAAGTTGCAAATTCACAGAAGATACACGAGTAGTTATCGAACATGATGTCCTTTCGAAGACTGGATAACCTGTGATGTATATACGAACCCAGACATCACCCCCATTACAATTAGGGCAAGTCACCCCTGTCACGTGAGAATTATTTCTCTGAGGGTGTTGAGGGTCATCGCTGTCGATCCTGATAAGACGCAGATAAGGAATGTATTGGAGGCACTGTATGACCCCTCATGTGCGACATCATCTATGCTGGTGGGGTAGTTTCGCTGTCGGTTCACCCAACGGGGTGGCTTTCCAATTGATGCCCCGATGTTTTGGAAGGTCCTCCACCAAATCGCCGACGCCTACCCTGTTTATGAGAAAGTACATCTATATAGAGTCAGGCTTGTCAGTTTTACTCTCTTTTTGATAATTCAATATATTGTTTGGATTCTGCTATGTTTAGTGTCGAACTTGCGTGCCGGTTCCGAGCTGCCGTTGAATGCTGAGGTTGAGATAGAGCTGATTGCGCACCTGTTGATCAGTGTATGTACATATCTAATTGCTTATGAGTGTCTGAAAACCAAATTGGTATAAATCAATAAATCCTCCAGCTCTCTACTCCGTACTTCCTATATTCGGAGTCTTGGCGCTAAATAGGTACCTAACTAGATGGGGTAAGGCCTCAGGCAGACCCACCAATAGCAAGCAGATACCCTCCCGGTGGTTCTCCACTATGTAAACTAGCCCGCTTGGTAGCACACCTCACTATTCTTAACCGTATTGTTACGGAGATCCAGGTTCGAATCCTGGAGCGGGTATTCCTTTTTATTTCTATTTATTTTTTGCTTTACGTTCCCCATTTCTCTAACAGGCTTGACATTCCCATGAATACAGGCAGCTACTTTACTGAACAATTTGATTAAGTCTTCGCCGTGGGTTCCTTTGCCACTTCTATCCTCTCGTGAATCGTGAAGTATGAAAGTGGGTCCTACTAGCAAGGCAAGTCATCTCGCTCCATCGCTTTCCCCATCTGTCTCTCTCCCTTCCATCATCCTCATCGCATTGTTCGCAACGTGGCCAACATCATCGCCACTTCTCCACTTGATAATATGCGAGTCGAATGGATAACCTTCCCTTATCGCGTCCAAGCTCGTTCTAGCCCCCCAATGTCGTCGATATCTTTGGTTTGGCCCTGTCTCTGTCATAAACCCTAAGAGATTCCATCGCTCTTGATCATTTTCAGATCATCTCTCATGACAGGTCGAACTCTCTAGGTCCTCATATTTCTAGCCATAGAACCTCGTTTCCGCGCCTAGGATCCTCACAACATTTTTTCTGCATAGCTTGCAGCAGCTACCATCACCACCAGTGCGTAGTGCATTGATCCTACAGGCCAAGTCGGATTCTACTTCCTTGTCAAAGATTTTGGAGGTATCCCAGACCACGTACGACTGGGTTGCTATTATCGATGCAAGCTGAGCTGGTCTCGCAGTAGCGGTCATATCATTGGGGCCAGATATTGAACAGAGATACCGATACGCTCGATTATGATGACTTTCGTTCTTCCACCTTGATCAGAGACTGGCATCGCTGTATTAGTTTGATTCTCAAACACAAGGTCATCCGAGAGAGCAGCTGGTTTTTGCTCGGTCAAGAGATACTATCCTGCGATAGGTTTTATGACTTTTGCCTTGCCTACGTGCCCTCGAGATGCTACCACCGCGACCGTATGGATGTTGGGTCATACAAAAGAACGAAAGGGATATGTGGGTGTACTGGGGAGCATTCAAGGGCTTTGGCTCCACAATGGCTCATCTGTAGTCTGTGTTGTGCAATCATTCAAGTATTTCAAGGGGTATGGAGCGAGTAGGAACTGTACGGAACAGGTTTTATGCTGCTTATCCTGGTGAGACCCCGAGGCCTGTACAGCACTTATCGGTGGGGCTGCCCCCTCCAAGGCTCCAACAAGTGCCACAGGTACCCCACAGTGTTTCCCACCTTTATCTTTCTCCTCTTCCTTGTTCCCTTTCTTCAACTTTCCTTGCATCATCCATCGGCCTCATTTTCAACCACTATCCCTCCACGTTATGGTCCAGCCTACCCGCGATCGTTCTCTCGGCGGCTGTGGGACCTGCCGATCTCGCCATACGAAATGTGACGAGGCACGCCCAGTCTGCAATGTGTGCCTCTTATCCCGACTAACTTGCACTGGCTATGATATCCGCCTGCAGTTTGTCTACCAGGGAGAGACGGAGCCCGCCGCTATGGAAAACACGTCCCGATTCCGGAGACCGTTATTTACCGGTTAGTCTCCCTGGACTTTTTTCTGACATTGCCGGTCGAATCCTGATGACATCACAGAGTCCCAGCGAAAGGGTCTAAATTCGTCGCTGGTTCGCTCCTTGCGTAATGTCGACCCTGGGCACGCTCTGTCGGAGCTGGATGAGCAGACGATAGAAGCGCAACCTGCAGACTATCCGCTCTCTCGCGGCCCATTCGGTGTCTTCCCAGTACAAACCACCAATCTTAACGATTCTCCGACCTCTATTAGCACAGACACTACTCCAGTAACCGACTCGCAAGCATTGATGAATCACCTGGTCGACCCCGCCCTAGCAGATGCGGGAGAAACAGGGAGCATTCTCGATCCCGCTACTTTTGAATTGGGTGTAGACGATGCCCTCGAGGACTCGACAGTCTTAGATCATGACCCCATATCCTTGGCAGGCTCGCTGCTGTTGCACGACATCGGTTCGGAAGACTCGGTGACTCGTCTTTATGAAAACTACGAGAACACCCATTTTGATGCACTAGATGGGCCTATTCCGTTCCATAGCTTCCTCTTTCCAAATCCACAGATTTCACGGTTCCCGGGTGATTCGTGGCTACTTCTGGCTAACTATCGCGACAAGGTGGTTCCTTTGCTAAGCCCCCTAAATCTCTCTGCAAAGTCACCTTGGCATCATTTGGTCCTCCCTTGTGCGATGAATACAATGGCAGAGATGACAATGGGAGGAACTACGAGTCATGCTCGGTCTGCTCTCTTGCATACATTGTTGGCCACCAGTGCTTCTCACATACAGCTATCGTCTTTTACTTCTCCGGAGGACTCGTGGAATCTCACTGCGCATTATTACAAACAACGAGCTCGGCATGACTTGAGGCGCTGTTTGCAGGAGGAGGCATCGTCGCGAGTCAAGAAAGCAAAATATAAGGATATCCTGATGGCTCTTTTATCAATGGCTGTCCTGAACGTAAGTCATTTAGCAACGGTTCCTTCACCAAGTCTCTGTTAACTAATTTGCAATTAAATAGGTATTTGACGCCGATGTCGACTCTCTGCTTGCTTGTCTGCTAGTCACGGAGAAGTACATCAGCAGGAAAGGGTTGAGCAAACCATCTTTGTCACGGAAAAATCGGCTTCTCCATCACTGCTACGCCTATCTAAGAATATTCAACGAATCTGTCATTCTCTCCGACGTGTCCACAGACCCATTCCACGACCTGGGCGTGGCACTGGATCCCGTTTCCACTGCGAAGTCCCCTCGATTCCGGATTTCGCGCTGGTCAGATACCCCGGACTTCGCCCTCACGACAGTCAAGTCCATGGAACTAGGACATCACGATCTTCACCTCGAGCATCCCGCCCGTTGGGACCTAACTATGTATCCGGAGATCTTCGGCATCCCCGAATCCTTCCTAAGTCTAATGTCACACGTCACCCGTCTCGGCAACGAGCGCGACTTGCTCATGAGCGGTCGCCTAGACGGCCGTTCTCCAAACACCCGTGATTTCCTCCTGCGCGCCAAACTAGTCGAAGAACACATCTGCCGCTGGGATCCCGCCCAGGATCCAGATAGTAGCAGTCAAAACCTACCCATGATGCTTGCGATGCAAAAGGCGTTGTTGATTTTCTTTTACAGACGCTTCTACGATGTGCAGACAACTACTCTCCAGCAGGCAGTCCGAGAGGTTCGGGACCTCCTGCTTACTTCGAAGACGGCCAGTCATAATGTTTACATGATCTGGCCTGGCTTCATCGCTGCCTGTGAGGCACTGGGTTCGGATCTGCAGGATTATTATCGAGGGTGGTTTACAGACTGTTTTCGGAACACTGGACTTCCGTCGTTCCAAGTCGCGAAATCTATTGCCGATTCAATTTGGACGAGCGGGAGGGGTGGACAGGAACGGTCGTTGCAATGGCCGGACGTTGTTCGCTCCTCGGGTCAGCGGCTGGTCCTGTTTTAAGTATGAGATCTCGCAGTTCTTCACATAGAATAGAGGCCCTTAAATGCCACTTGTAGTGCGCACATTAGCCGTGCTACCTAAAATAGATGTATATATACAGACCTTTTGACGAACATCTATTTTGCCGTGGTCAAGCAGCAGCACAGCTTCCACATCCATTAACTTGCCATATAGCACGACCCAGGTCTTAGGATTCTCTCTGGTTCAAATGGCTCGGGATATTCCACGGATCATAATCCGAATGCACAAAAGCCCGGTCCACCGTCGGCACACTCTCAATCATATACTGCAGACTCTCACCGATATCATGACTATCACGCAGACTGGTCTTGGCCTCAAAGACAATGTCCACTTCGACGTTCAGCCGGTCCCCGGCGTAGTAAGCCTTCAGGTCCTGGATGTTGAGAATCGCCTTGGAGAACCGCATCGTCATGTAGAGTAAGATGCTGTGGTCTTCCCCTGACGCGGCGGTGCCGGTTAAGTGGCCGATGTGTTCGGCTGCAGTACCGCCCCAGTTCCAGATGATGTAGAGAGAGAGAAGCAGGCCGCCGAGAGGATCGACAAACCAGGATTTGGTGAAGGAGCCGACTGGAGAAGAGTTGGAGGTAAGCTTGTTGTTTGCTTGGTTGTTATGGGGGTTGGGAGAGGTGCATACGTAGAGGGAATAAGATACTAAAGAGATTGAAGACGACATCGGTCATGGCGTCTTGTGCGAGGGCCTGCACGCTAGAGTTCTTGATAAGACGGCACCAAAACCAACAGGCCAGTTTGACGAGAACGGTGCTGGCCATGACTGCGGTTGAGGGCACCGAGAGTTCGACAAGGGTGTGTTCGGTGGAGATGAGCCGACTGAGCGAGGTCAGGGCGACCTGGACAAAAGAGGTCATCATGATTACTGCGAAGACGAGGATACTCAACGGTTCGAGACGGCGTCTGCTGATGGGGAATCGAGAGCGGTCGTCATTCTTGATGAGCATCGTCGTCGCCCAGACGATGGCCGTGCTGAGAAAGTCCAGCACAGCGTCGACCAAGCTTGCCAGCACCGACAGCGAGTTCGTCATAGACATAACAGCGATTTTGGCCGCGAGTAAGACTACGTTGGCGATGAAGTTAATGTATATGGCAATAGTGACGATGCGATTGTCGCTATCCACTGATTCCTCTTGCTGAGGCAAGACGGCAGGAGACGGACGGGAATTGTCATCTGCTGAGGAAGGCAAGAGAGGCGAGCTTTCATCGGGAATCCGATAAAGGTTTCGAGGCGTGCGCTTGATCTTGGTAGATGTTTCCGCTCCACTGTGGTTATTCACGTATCTTGCGTCATGTGTTTGGCTTTCGGCCGCGTCTTCTGAGGATTGGTTGGGTTGATGACGATGATAGTCTTCAATCAACCTGTGAGGCAAGGCCGAGTCGAACAGGCGATCGATAAAGACATACTGCGCGATGAGTTGATTGTTGCGCTCGTAGTATTCCCGTCTAAAGAGTCAGCATGCCGTCCCAGCAGAGTTGAACAAGGTTACAAGTATTGCGTACAGATTCTTGGGTAGGTTTTTCAACGTTTCCGGGTCTCGATAGTACCATTGCCTATGGAGAAGGTTTCAGCATCAATCCAAAGACGTATACGCGTCGCGTGTTACTCGACGCGTACCAATTGTACATCGGTTTGATATTTCCAATCAACCGTCTGGCTCTGTCTAGAGGAACCTTATCCATGCGCTCCCATGGCATAATCGCCTCATCTTGGTAGAGCCCACCCTCGAGTCCATCCGGGCTTGAAATAGACAAAGACCGTCGACGGATAAGTGCTGCCAGGGACTGCCCGCGCGTCGACAGAAGCTCACCCTCGCGTGAGAGAATGGGCCTTCGTGGCTGTAGAGGCTCAGACTGAGCGGGCGATGAAGGTGCGGAGAAATGCGGGATGGAGTTCGCTCGAGTCACCCAGGAAGACATTATGCAAGGACAATTGGATGCAGCTGCCAGCTACTAGTTGACGCGGGTCGAGTGGATGTATGTCAGTCTCTTCGTCAACGCCTGGGCATACACATGATCTGTTATCAGATCGATCTTATCTACACGTGATGAGGAGCGGAGTCAGGGGGTCCGTGCCCAAGTGGGAATCCCCAGACTTTCGTCTCGCCGACCTTCTCGACTTTCACTGCTCAACGAGCGGTGCTCATTACTCTCAATCTCGAGAGAAGCGGGAGGACCCCTGTCGCTTATTGTGCGCTAGATCCCTCTACGGAAGACCCAAAAGTACGGCTCCAGGAATCTCTCCCCATGTGTCAATGTCACAGGATCGCATTTTCATTTCAAGCCCCCGATTGCACGCCCCCAGGGCCATTTATATCTCATGATTCTGACCTGTCAAGACAATCTAGATCCTGTCCAAAACATGTCCGGGTCGGCTGCCGTGGCCGCTGGGCCGATTTCTGTTTGGCTGGAACCAATTGTGACCACTCAGAAATGTTTGGCGCCAAGTTGAAAACCCCCGTTGGCTGTCAGCCAAATAAATTACACGGAGAAATTCCCTTTTAGCCGTTATTGAGGCAGAATCCGTCCATACAAAGGAGTATGATTTTCTTAGACATTGCTTTTTCGGTCAAATAAGACGACGGCAGGACGAAGTTCTCGGGCTCTCGAGCTTTGCTCCCTGTCTCGGCCACGCCAATCACGATCCCGACAAACTTTCAAAGAAGAGACGGCGTAGTTTTTAGTCTCGGCTCGCTCGTCCACCCCGGATTTTCATAGGTTTCCCTCGAATCAAACCATACCCCGCCATTCAGCGATTCCTGTCGTTTTTTTGGCCACCGGTCAGTCCATGCCAGGTCAGCCGGGGTCGCAGCATTGACACGCCTTGGAACTGTCCATTGGGTCCATGGCGATTTTCAATTTATATAGACGATGCTCCCATCCCTGGTCCCACATGTTTGCTCTTCGCTCTTTCCACCCCTCCACTTAACCTTATAAGCTATTTTGCGCAGGTCTTTCGTCTCCCTAGAGGTTTCTTCCTACCTCTGTCAGGATGGGGCGAGCTTTCACCATCGGGCTCGCTGCCTTTGCGGCCACAGGATCGTTCTTGTTTGGATATGACAGTGGTGTGATGACCGATGTGATTGAGTCGAAGAATTTTCTCGCATACTTCAATACTACGCAAACATCGTCTATCATCGGAGCTATTAACAGTACATTCTCTGGGGGAGGTATGTCATTCTTGGGCTTTATTTCTTTCGCCTTCGATCCTCGCCATGTCTTTGCTAATCTTAAATGAACCGTAGCCGCCATTGGCTCCCTCCAGGGAGGTCTTACGATGGATCGATTCGGGCGTAAATTTACCATCCAAATGGGAGCGGTCATCTGTCTTGTTGGTGCCATTCTCCAAGCCTCTGCCAAGAACCTTTCCATGATCCTTGTTGGTCGTATCCTCGCCGGATGGGCGGTCGGTCTCATGTCCATGTCGGTGCCGGTATACCAAGCAGAATGTGCGCATCCTCGCTCCCGTGGGTTCATTATTGGTCTTGCACAGCAGATGATTGGTATTGGGTTCATTGTTAGCACGTAAGTTTCCGTCATCCTAACGGCCTGCACGCTCGACACTGACTTGGTTAGATGGGTTGGATTCGGATCCCTTCATGCTCCCGAGACAAGCGAGTTCCAATGGCGATTTCCTCTCGCATTCCAAGCCGTTCCAGCACTTCTCCTGGCGGTGGGGATGTTCTTCATGCCCGAGTCTCCTCGATTCTTAGTTGAAAAAGAAAAGTATGATGAAGCGCTGAAGATCCTTAAGAAATTGCACTACGACGGCACAAACGAGGACTGGATCCAAACGGAGTATAATGAGATCAAGACTACCATCCAGGCTGAGAAGTCAGTCATGGTGTCTGGCTGGCTCGTCATGTTCAAAGTTCCGCAATGGCGTACCCGACTCTTGTGAGTGGCCCTTGATCTTATGACCCCAATCATTGATATCTCTAACCAAAGTATTTTCCTATCTTAGACACGGTGTCCTCGTTCAAGTCTTCACCCAAATGACCGGCGTCAACGTGATCGGATACTACCAAACCATCATCTACAACGCTTTAGGAATTACCGGTAGCCGCAACATCCTGGTGGCAGGAATCTACAACTGTGTGGGTCCAATCACAAACTTATTCTTCATCATCTTCCTACTCGACCGCGTAGGACGCCGCAAGCCCATGATGTTCGGCGCGGCTGCGATCGGCATCGTCTTGATCTGCTATACTGGATTACACTCACATAACGAAGACGGAGCGAAGCGTGGGTACAGTATCGGCGGTGTCTTCTTCATCTTCTGCATCACAGTCATTTTCTCTTTATCCTTTGGTCCCTGCAGCTGGTAAGTCCTTCACCCTTTAGCCACTCCTCTCCAACCAATAAATTAACCACACCCCAGGACCTATATGGCTGAAGTTATGCCAATGCAGATCCGAGGTAAAGGAAACGCCTTCGCCACCGGAATTGGAAACTGGACCGTCAGTACCATTTGGAACCAAGTATCTCCGATCGCACTGGAGAAAATCCAGTGGAAGTTCTACCTTATATTCATCATATGGAGTACGTCCTCTCCTCCCACGTGCACACAACACAAACCTTACTAACGACCTGCTATTAGATCTCGGCATAACCCTCCCGACAGTCTACTTCTTCTTTAAAGAGACCAAGCAAAAGTCTCTTGAGGAAATCGATCTTCTCTTTGGTGGACGCGCCCTAGGCAGCTTGCCTGAGGATGTCACTGCGAAGGGAAATCTTGAAATGGCCGAGACGGAGGTGTCGACTGCTAATGTGGAACATAGTAAGGTGTGAAAGGGTCATGTAATTATCATCTGTCATTGTCTGGCAGATAGTAGGTGTGGGTTTGCCAGATGGCTCCGGAGATATTCCCTTGTCAATGAACGTTATTTCATCCTACATACAAGAACAAACCACTCTTCTCGGCAACAAAAAGAAAGTAATATCAAGATAAGCAAGAGCCCCTACCTGAACTCTCTATATTACCACGTACAATCACCCCATCTCTAATTTTGTTTTCACCTGACATAATCCATAAACCTCCTTTATGAAAATCCTCACCCCAACCTCCTCCATTCGAGCCACTCCTTCTCAAAAGAAGACTGAGTCAAAAGCCCTAAACACCCGTAGCAACAGGTCCAGACACAGCCACAGGCACATCCCGCTTCACATGCGTCGTCAACAAAAGACACGCGCTCTTAGGCTCCAACCCGGGAAAGAAACTCGTCGGAACAGCCGGCACTGCAAAATGCCAGTCACTCGGGTCCTTGTCTTCAATGATGGCGACGTCAAGGTGTGGATCGATCAGAAATTCTTTCAACTGCACTCCGATGGGCTTAGACGCCATTCGCGCCTTTTCAGGCATTCTCTTCAGGATGCTCCGCAATTCGACGGCTTTGTCCATTTCTATTTGGCTCCTTTGGAACTGAGCGAGGTGGGAATAGTGACTGTGCAGGTGCGAGCATATGGCGCGGCAGAACGTGAAATAAAATATTAACGTGTTGGCAAAGGAGAGATGGGACTCGTCGCCCCTAATTATAGAGTGTCTATTTTATGAGCCCCCCAAAGTCCGTGAATATTGGGATAATATTCTCCGCGTTCTTTACAAGATCAAGCCGACTCTCATGATCGTTTTCCATCGTGGATGTTGCATATGATGCTTCCTTGAATATTTCAAACCCGGTCAAGTCAGCAGTCTGCAATTCTTCGAGGATTACGTCTTTCTCTTATTCACGCAGTATAGAACTAAGATCGAGGTCTAAGACAACCGAACAGAGAGAGATATTGTAACATATCTCGAGAGGAGAAGATAACTCACGGAATAGAAGTACTCGTCACCACTGTCGTCTGTTGACTCGTTTGTTTCTCGTCGTCGCCGTCACCATGCACTAAGCATCCGCCATCTCCATGCGCGCCATCCTCAGTGTCTACAAGTAGATGTCTTCGAGGGCGATGTCGTAGAAGATGACTTTGGCGGCACAATCGTAGTAGACGACGGGTCGGGTGGATCTTTTGTTCGAGTTTAAGTGTTTTAGGACGGTTTTCGCTGGACGAAGCCCGAGAATTGGGTTTGCACGGGAACCGCAATGAGATTGACCGTTGTCGTTATGAGCGACGTTAGGAGATGCATGATGGCTGCTTTCATTAATGAGATCGATTGATGAGATGCCATTGGAGTGGAACATCGGAGAACCCAGGGATATTTTTATCCAGTCCGTTGTGGTCCAGCGTGCTTCGGACCATCATAGGGAAAGAGAAAAGGGTCTTCGTCTTCGTCTTCATCTACCTCTGACAATGCGGATTGCCACAATCCCTTTTAGCAATGCGTGTCGAATCATCTCATATTCATGATTCCCGTGCCGTGTATCATCATCTCACTGCCCGCTCCCCTGTTGGTGGGCTAGACGCAACATGGCAGACTGTCTTCATTTCCTTTCAACCGAATTCCACGACCAACAGAGACACGCATGATCGACACATATTCAAGAAAATGGGCTATGGAGGATTGTCGGTCAAACACCACCCCAGGAAAATATCGTCAGTCGTGAATTGCGAACGGAATAAAATCTCCGGTTCTCGCCAGAGGAAATACTCCGGCGGACCGTCCAAAAAGTTCAGGAACCAGCCACCAGATCGTCAAAGACAAAAAGGATACCTCTCTGTCCATCACGGACTCGAGACCAGGAACACGCCATCCGCCCTAAAATCCTGCACGTCGGCGCAATGATGTCGCGAGACGCCTAACTTTCCCCGCCTCTGGGCGGCCGTTCCTGTCGTCCGTGGCGTCTTATTGGGTCATAGCGTGGGGGGCAATTCTTGCATTCTGCATGTGTGACGAGCGACTGCTTCTGACGATATCGAAAGCGTCTCGGTATCGGGCCTCAATGGGGTAAGTGAGGGTGTCGATCCGGGGTAGTTTTACCCGGTGGAGTAAGTGATGGTCGGGGTTTTGCAGGGGTATAGATTAATTGCTTCACAATGTCCGGAAATGAAGTGATGGGGGTGATTGTCTATAAGAATGAGGGGAGGGGGTGTCAATCAATTCCTGTCCGGTGTTCTTTTTCCTCTTACCTAGATAATCATAACACGGTTGAGTTGAGCTGAAGTGAAGTGGAAAAAATATAAGCCAAAATGCGAACCCCGTCCCTCCTGACTACGTTAGCCCTAATCTTCTCCTCCTTCTCGACTTCCTCGGCCGCCCAACCCCCCTACTTCATCCTCACCGGCGACTCCACCGTCGCTGTCAACGGCGGCTGGGGCGACGGCTTCCTGTCCTTCCTCGCCGATCCTGCCGACGGCATCAATAGCGGCAAGAGCGGCGCCACGACGGTGTCCTTCCGCGCCAATGGCAGATGGGACGCCGTGCTGAGCGGCATCGCGGACCACAAGGCCGACTACGAACCCATCGTGACTATCCAGTTCGGGCACAACGATCAGAAAAGCACCTCGGGCATCTCGCTGGAGCAGTTTGGCGAGAATTTGCAGAATTTGGCAAATGAGGTGATCGAGGCGGGTGGGACGCCGGTGAGTTTGAATAACTACTCGTTGTTCCTCTTCTCTCTGGGTCTACTTTTGCTGACACACTTCGTTGTATCTCCAGATCATCATCACCTCGTTGACTAGACGAAGTTTCGAGGGCGGTAAAGTCATCGAGAACCTGGCTGATCATTCCGCGAAAGCGATTGAGGCCGCCGAGGCCGTCGGCATCCAGTATCTAGATCTCAACCGCGCCAGCACCGACTACGTCAACGCCATCGGCGAGGAGAATGCGCACACGTATGATCTGAGTGATGGTGACAGTACTCATCTGAATACCGCTGGAGAGACGGTGTTTGGACGTCTGGTAGCGGATCTGCTATTGGAGAAGCGGGACGATCTCGAGGAATACTTCACGCCGAATGAGGAGCTGAGCAGAAAGATCGAGGAAGGGGAGTATGCGACGGGTGATGAGTAGATTTGGTTCTCGCTGGGGGGACAAGGGAATGCGGTGGAGATCCTGGAGGTGGTCCACTTAGTGTCTTGATCGAGTTATGAATTCTGAATCCGAGTGATGATCAATATTATTTTGAGATGACTTCCCAATTTCTCCAGGTACGCTCTAGAATTCTAAGAACCGGTCAATATTCCCAATCCGCAAATGAATCATCACATGTAGGAGCAATGACATTCCCTGCAGAGAGAAGGAAGCTGCTCTCCTATTCGTACATACATGAGCATACCGCCCTTGCAGTCAGTGACATCGGGGAACTGATCGATCACTATCCCATTAAAAAGCGGATAGAACCATCAACACCGGCCCTTTGCTCTGCAGCTTACGCGAATGTCCGTCTCGGTCAGAAGGATGGCCCCAGAGGACGTGTTTTTAATATATTTTCGCTCCTAGTTCGGACGAACGATGCAGCGGCCGCCGAGCGATATACCCCGGTTTGTGGAGAAACCGTTGAGTGAATGCATGGGTCTGCCAAGAGAGAGGTTTGTGCCGAATGCGTTCTTGTCAGGAATGCTTTACTTCGGTGGTAGGTCGAGGTTTGGTATCTGCTTTTGCTCTGACTTTCTTCCTTCGACCCTGATGTTGTAGTGTGAGTTCTGGTCCTGCGCCGTTCATCCGGCATCGTCCAGCTGGATTTCCACCAAGGGCATCAATGGATGAGCCATCTGGGGAACTATATATTGCCGCAGTCGCACTGGTGGAAATAATCATCCAAACCAAGCGAGAAATCTCACCCCGAATCCTCTTTTCGTCTTCGAAATGCATTTCACTTGCACTCTGGTGGTTTCTCTCGCCTCCACCTTGGTAGGCAGTGCTCAGACAGCACCATTGACGTTGCGAGCGTCATCCCATTATCCTGGATTCGCGAAGCTCAAGTCTCTCTTCGTCTTGTAAGTTGTCCGTCAACTCTAACTCGTCAGCGGCGACTCTTATTCCCGAACGGGATTTGATCCCAGCGACACTCAGCCCTCAAGCTCTGCGTATCCCGGCCGCACGAGCGCCAACGGCCCCAACTGGATGGACCTTCTCACAGTGAAATACAACGCCTCGTCGCTGCTCACTTACAACTTCGGCGCCAGCGGTGCCACCCTCGACACCTCGATCGTCGAGTCAGGGCTTGACGTCGCCCGGGAGATCTCCGAATATTTCGTCCCATACTATGCAAACTCAAGCTCGGACTTTGATTCTGTCTGGGAGACTGACTCGACGCTCTTCGCCATCTGGGTCGGCATCAATGACATCAACAAATCGTACCTCGCGCAGAATAAATCCATTCATCCGCTGGTCTTCGAGCGGTATCGCGAACTGGTCGGCGATCTGTACGACCTTGGCGCAAGGTCATTCCTGCTTCTTAACGTGCCGCCGCTCGAGCGTGCCCCACCGGGTCCAGTGCTGCTGAGGAACGTATTCCGATCGAGCGGACAGCCGTCAAGGATTATAATAGCCGAGTGGAAGCGCTCCAGAAGGATCTCCGGGGGAATTATGATGACGTGACGGTGTTCCTCTACGATACGTACTCGTTGTTCGACAAAGTCATCGACGATGCATCGCAGTTCGAGCAGACTAAGGGATACAAGGATACGACTTCGTACTGCTCGGCGTATCAAAAGTGAGTTATTTTGTCCGATCGTGTTATCTGTTGTCGCGTTTGTTTTTCTTGTGCCCCTCCTTGCGTATGTCCAAGGTGCTAATCCAGGGTGGCAGTGGCACGCCGGAAATCGACACCAAATTAGACGAATGCGATTATGCGGCGGACGAGTATCTTTGGATTAATAGTTTGCATCCCACTTCGCCGATGCATGACCATGACCTGTTGGCGGAGGAAGTGGCTGGGTTGTTAGCGGCATAAGGTGAAGAGGGAAAAATCCACGCGATCGAAAGGTAGATTAGTAGGAGATAGGGTAGTGTTGATCATGCAATGATAATGATGATGAGAGCGAGAGAGAATGCAAAACAAGTCCGTGGCATGACATGGCATGACACTAAGGAAGCTCACACGATCAGCGATTCATCCTTTCCCTCCGCCAAGGAAGTTAGTCTCCCCGCCATTAAACCCCGGCTAGTCGTTGCTGTCTCTGCTGTCAGGTCAGAAAAAGGTCTGGTCTCAGTCGGATCCGTGGGCGAATGTGGACGGTCATAACATCATGATAGTCGCAGAATCGTCAAACCATAGAACCGACTCCGTCCGCGAACCAACCAGACCCGGGGCCGACCGGGCCATAAAGAAAGAAGGTCAAAGTCAAGATCGATTCAAGTCTCCAGAAAGTAAGAAAAGCGTCAAGTCGAAAGTTTTGGCGCAGACCCCGCCCAGCGATCAACTGCCGGATTATCTCATTGAGGGCGATCACGAGTGGCGCAGTCCAGCTCACCTCTTCTCTTCTGCTTCTTCCTGGTCTCTTCTTTCCTTGCTTTTTCTGATTCTTCTCTCTCTCTCTTCCTCCCTCTCCCTTCCTCCCTCCTCCTCCTCCTCCTCCTTCCTCCTCTCGCCCTGCGCCCGGCGACTGCCCGTCGGAAGATATGGGGTTGTCGTCGGTCAAAAGAGCCTTCAACAATCATAATCATATGGCCATTGTCTTGGGAATCGGACTAGGTGTAGTATCATTAATTATCATGTGTTTGCTGTGCGCATTCCTCTCTTTTTTTGTGGTTTTTATTTTCCCGCGCAATCGGTGGGTGAGATCCGCATCGTTGACGTATACATAACCTACAGATTAACCATCTTCGTCAACCGCCGAGAGCGGCGACCCTCGAAGAGCAAAAGCGACTCAAATGACAAGCTGCGCAAGCTCGACGCCGTCTCGCCCACGCGCACGCTGGAAGAATGGTGGTCCAAGGCGAAAGGACCGCTACTTCCCTCCGACTGTGTCGACGGACAATTTATGTGGTGAGTGATCCCGGTCGCAGGGGACCGTAAGCCACCCCCTTGACTAACTGAAGATGCCTGAGCCAGCGTTGTCTGCCTCGAGTCGGTGCTACGTTCCCAAGAGATCCGCGAACTCAAATGCCTGCATGTTTTCCACAAGGAGTGTCTGGAGAAATGGTACTTGCAAGACCATTTCAACTGCCCTCTCTGCCACCGGGCCTATTATATTCAAGAGACCCATCCCAGTAATGATTTTGTATGGATGGTATGATATATATGACTGATGTCTTTGATGTCTTTGCCGTGTTTTTTGGAGCGTGATTTTGGTAGCGTGGTGGATCCGGCGTTGTTGCTTTTCTCTTTCCGGTCTTCATATTTTTGCTGTCTTTTTTTGCTTCTGAATCTGATTTACCTTCCTGGTCTTGCTTTGCGAGAACCCCGGATTTTATAAGCCCCTTGACAGGGCGATTTCCGCCAGGGCTACACATACCCGGTTGACCGATCACGACCCACGACGAAACTCTTTATCGAATCCTCATCAAAGAACAAAACCATCGGCTGAGGGTAGATACTCCGAGTTGAAATCCCAGTTTCCAGGGTTGTACCAGTCTAGAAAATTATACAACCCGGATGTCGCATCGTTGAAGATATCTTGCTGGATCGGTTGCGGGTCAAGAATCTGATCAAGAATGTGCGACAGTTTCTTTTCGGCCTCCTTACACGTTTGATAGTTACCATGACTGGGACGTGATACCCAAGAAAGACAGGACACGAAGACACTCAAATTCCGGATGAGCTCAGCGCGTGGCAGCTTGATGGAGCTGGGTCCCGCGTCCTGGGTCTGATGAAGGAGCTCTAACGTGAGGACGCTGGCACTGGGGAGTCCGTAGTAGAGGATCTATGAGATTTCAGCATCTGCGTCAACAGGAAGGATGGGAATTGACGAGCATACCAGCCAGGAATAATGCCTGCTCATATCCGACATAGGGTCTCGGTCGGCGGTGACGGTGATGATGATAGATAAAACCCGTCGAGACGTTTCCAACAACGCTTCCTGTCCGGTGTTTGTGCGTTTGACCAGTGATCTCTGGAGAAGGAAAACGGAATACAGATAGTCCAGGTACATATTCAGAATTGAGAAAGACGCCGGGAAAGCCTCGGCATCGGAATCATTCGCCTGGGCATCAAATCGTAGATACGCCGGGGCTGCTTCCCAGGTCGCTCGTGCTTTCTCGATAATCTGACTTTTCGAGTATCAGCAACACTTTCTTTCCCAAAAAAAAAAAAAAAAAAAAAAAAAAACCCCTCGCTTTCATTACAACTTACTTAGACTTTTGCACAAGATCCCAATGGTCGTAGGTGCCCAGAGCAATCTCAAGAGCCTCCTCTCGGAACGTTGCTAGTAAAAATCGAAGTCTGATTACCGCAGCTCGGTAACTAATTCTGTGCGATCCCCATCCGTTGATATCTAGTTCCGAGATTGCGCGGGTGAGATTGTCTCCCCCGGCGATGAGTATATCCTCGTTGAGGTCCAGCGGAGGTGTCAGGGTGCAATATCGGTAGTTGATCAAGGGAGGCCTCCCCACAAATGTTGCGATAGCTTTATCTGCATAGAATGCCGACGCAAAGAATATTCTTCTCCATTGGCGCAGGAAGAAGGGGCTGTCGTCGGACTGACCACTGTCTTGGTGAACTCCGGCAGCGTACACGGTCGCGGATAAGTCGCCCAGGCGACGCCATGCTAGATAGCCTAGACTGATAGTCAACATATAGCTGCTCAGGGCTAGTTTTCGACATCCATCCTTTCTTACTGGAATCGCCAAATTGCTGCGTCCTCAGCATCACATCATTGTACTGGCAAAACCCCAACAGCTCACTGACCGACGCTACCTGATCACAGAAACTGAGACATGTAGAGCTCGCATCGACAATTTGTGCCCGCAGTCGATCTCTCGCCCGGCTGTCAGCTGCCACCTGAGCGACGTCTGGGTCTGTCTCAGGGGTGGACATCAACGCGATGCCCGAGGTTGCGAAAATAATCCCCACGGCCTCCCATCGAAGGTTTCGCCCCGTGAACAAGGCACAATAGTCGTCGACGGTCATGGCAGCATTCACCGTCACTGGTCGGGTAGTATTTTGGAAAATCTGGTGGACCAGGTCGTGAATCTGCCTATCCATCGCACCGGTGAAATCTAAACCGCCTAGAATGCCTCGGACCGACCGCATGATCGCCTCAATCATCACGACCGGGATGACTACGCAAAACTTTCGCGAATAGTACTTCCGTATGAGCGAGTCACAAATCGAGAGCTCGCTGAGGAGCTTGAGGATGTCAATGCCCGATTGGAATCGGATGGGGTCCACGACTCGGGTGGACGACCCTGAGGCAACGTTGTTGGCCGGTAGTTCAAACGACAGCTCACTCGGATGTTCTGCGAGAACCGCCGAAAAGCTGGTCGATCCGAGATAGCCAGGGAGGGTTGCCGGGGATTCCACCGTCGCGCGAAGTCGAGGGCCATCTATAGCAGATCCCGGACTCGAAGCACTAAGACGCCGTTATGATGGATGCAGCGCTTCTTCTATCACGGTTGCTTACTTCGAGCTGGACTGACTGATCAGTCTTCCCGTCGCCGGGATAGGACTTGCACGGCTCGAGACCGTTCGCTTTGTCATGGGCGCAGGATGATAGAAACAACGAGCAGCGATGTTCTTCGTTTTACATCGCCCGCAGACAGGTCTTCCATGGTCGCAGCGCAATTTGGATTTGCGGCAAGGCTCGCAGGACTGCAGCGTGCCATTCCGACGAAGCGCGGCCGACTGGGCACTTTGGTCAGTCATTTTAATTTACATGACACCTATCGGAAGGGAGACGCGTTCGGCAAGCCATGGATAGAGATCATCAATATGGCGTTGAATGGGGTGAATGGAATGGAATGATCGATGGCGGTGGAAGTCCTTTTGGTCCGCAAGTCTAACTCGACATGGTTAGTGCTGGTCCCTACGGTAGTCTTCTTTATTATTTATCTTCTTTCTTTCCTTCTTTCGCTCGATCTCTTTTATTCTCGTGCTTTCGAAAAAGATCAGATCGCTCAGAGTTCACTCTTCCGGTCTACCTGCAAAGCATCCCCATAGTGACCAATATCGTACCCATTCTCCTCCAAATAAGCCTTGAATCTAGCATCCTCGGTCTCCAATTCTCGGGACATATCGGGGATTAAGAACCACGCGATGAGTCCGCCCACCAAGGCGAATGCAGAACCGATCAGAAACACTGCTTGTTGGCCCTTGGCCGTCGAGTCGAAGGAGTTTTGAATTGGAGTAAAAACTTCGGTTCCGATTGACGCTCCGGCTTTGCCCACTGCGGCGGCCAGACCCAGGAAATGGCCTCGCAGAGGCGTAGGGAAGGACTCCGCGGCACAGAGGAATGTTGAGACCCCGGGGCCCATCTCGCCTAGGGCCATGAAGATGCCGTACATCACGACGAATAGCGGGAAGACGCTCTGGATGGGACGCAGAGCGCTGCCGAGGATAAAACCCCAAATAGCCCAGATCAAGAATCCCAGGGTCATGTTTTGCTTGCGGCCAATTCTATCCATGAGCAGTCCGCCCAGGAGACAACCAGGAAGGTTGAAGCAGTTGATTACGGTCTTCCCATCTAAAATTAGCGTTATTTGGTTCACGGAAAGAGGATATGTCTTTGCATTTACCCCGTACCCAATATTCTGGACCGTCGAATTGTCCGCCATCAACTGGGAGATGATGGTCGACGAGAAGATCCCGAACGGATAGGTGACAAAGTCGTAGAAAAACCAGGCAAGGGCTAGGCTGTCAGCGGAGATCGGTTGGTGTGTCTAATTTCTCATACTCACAGGTTCCAAGCATCGGCTTCCAATATCTTTTCAAGATAAGCCAGTACGGATATTGTGATTTGATCGCGTGTTTCCGGTACTGGGTTGAATTGATCATACGAATCCGAAAGAAGCAAATAACAAGCGGAAGCTGATAGGGAAAATATATCAGTGAACTTCTCCTTAATGTCCTTTGGCCTAACACTTACCACAAACCCAATTCCAAAACACACTCGCCATACTCCTCCCCGGACCTCTTGCTGATAGCAAGCAAGGACGATCAGAGCGACGATACCAGCGGAAACAAAACCCTAATATAGTGATTTAGCCAACTCAGTCCCAGCTGTCACATCACGAATGTAGTACCAGGTCAATTGCAAAATCGGTCGTCGATGCCACCAGAAACCCTCTTTTTCGCCGCAGACTGGCTGTCTCGTCCGCTGCCTCCGTTGCACTGGTAGCGCAAACCGGATATTCACCACCGGCCCCAAAGCCAGCCACGCCACGGGCAACTATCATCATCCAAAACATACTGTCGTTCTCATCAGGATCTCCCTTTCTTATAGGTGTATAGACTTCAGCACTCACCCCAGCTCGGATGTCCCATGCGCTGCTGCTGCCAAAGCGATGCCTAAAACCAAAAACGATGTGGCTGCAACAACACCCGTTCGTCGGCCCACCCGATCAATCAAGGCTCCAAAGAAAACCATTCCGAATATTTCTCCGATCAGAAAGGAGTTTGACAGGCGAGATTTTATGGTTACAGACATCGTGCTTTTGTATCTGGAAATACCAAGAGTCTAATTAGTGCAAGCCCTCTTGGCCACAAAGCTTGTGTTATCGCACGTACAGGACAGAGAACAGCGGCTCCATATAACCGACTAAATCACAGCGCAAGTCGTCAGCTATCCATGTAATTGTTTCTTTTGAGTCCAGGAGGTTGGGCTTGAAGACTTACTAATCTGTGCATTGTAGCCATCACTGAATAAAGCCAGTCCAGAAATCACGACGTTAAGTACTCCTGAACCTTTTTGAGTCTGCGCTTCGATACCACCATCTTCTCGCGCTATATGACTTTCATCCTGAGAATTACTCTCAGGGTGGACCACCATTTGTGCACCTTTGGTTGACGAATCTGCCTGTAAGGCCATCAGGTCATATGGTAGACAGCAATGATGCAAAGGCCAGAATGCCAAAGATCAAACTGCATCCCCAACCACATGAACAACATTCGGTCTACTATATAGTAACACCTGGATTTCGTTCCGATAGAGTCGAGGTCGAACTCTCGCCTCTCGATCAACTATAGCATGGCCAATCATGGTCGAAGACTTGTGCACGAGGAAATACTACGGATAGCCGAGCTACAACTCGCATAGTTTGTAGCTCAAAAGATCGTCAATTGCGTAGTCGGCAAATCAATCGCCCGGATATACGTAAAGTAGAGTATGCAACTATTACCTAGTCTACTAACTAGCGGACCCTGTCGGAAGAGCCCGCCTCGCTTAACGAGAGTCGCGGCCCTAACTGGCAGCACATGGGCCCTCTCCGAGGCTGTCACTGGCGGCGGGTATCTCGATCTCTCCTTATCTCCATCGCCCATCGTCTCCACTGCAATATGCCATTCCCCGCTTTGGGGTCGTATTTCACGAGCTCAAAGGGTCTCAGGAATTCCAGCGACCAGAATGCAGAGGTACAGCCGATGAAAGTTTATGCGCTCAGGGATTTATGAGCTCGAGTGTCCCATCACCATCAGGGATTGAAACATGTGCTCTACCACTTCCGTTCCTTGCATAGGCTATCAGCGAGCTTAACCCGGCAGAACCATGGAGAACAATCATTTCCCCCTGTCCGAGGACCAAGTGAAATTCTTCCAAGAGAAAGGATATCTTCTTATCCCAAGCTTCCTTAACAAGGTCGAGACGGAGCGTCTTCAACAATGGACTCAGGAAGTACACGATTTGCCCCGAACACCTGATGCATCGTACATGCCCTACGAGGTGAGAATCCTTGCCATGCGACCAATCAGTACCCCTAAGAACATATGTTATATACTAACAAGCAGGGCAGGAAGTGAATTCTCAAGGCCAGAGGGTCCTCTGTCGCACTGAGAACTACGCCAACAGCCATGCAGGCTTTGACAGCTTTCTCCGGGGTCAGCGAGTTCTGAGCGTACTGAAACAGCTCGCCGCAGAGGAGATGCTTCTCTTCAAGGAGAAGATCAATTACAAACTTGCGGGCAGCGGTACGTTTCTGCTTCCTCAGTAACTCTCATCCAATCAGTCCCCTAATACAATATCTACAAAATAGGGGGGTTCTCCCCACACATCGACGCCAACGCATACACCCACGTCAAAAACATCAAACACCTGACCGTTCTCGCGGCCGTCGATGAAATGAACTCGCAAAACGGCGGGCTCGACGTCGTCGACGGAAGCCATCTCATGTCCATTCCCCTGGGCAGT
The DNA here is from genome assembly GCF_023601865.1 of Aspergillus affinis. Taxonomy (NCBI): domain Eukaryota; kingdom Fungi; phylum Ascomycota; class Eurotiomycetes; order Eurotiales; family Aspergillaceae; genus Aspergillus; species Aspergillus affinis. The sequence continues at coordinate 315,072 of NW_026515797.1, read as the reverse complement.
GACCGCTGCATCGATCCCTCGTGGGTCGACAGCCACAAGTGGAGTGCATGCGACTTGCAACCGGGTCAGTACCATATTGTTCCTGTCCCCTGTTTGGGAACAGCTCTAACAATCCTCTCGGGCATAATTAGGCGACATCCTAGTATTCGGGTCCTATATTGCGCATCGCAGCGGGGCCAATATCAGCTCGAAGGATCGGCGAGCCATCTATGCCACGTATAACTGTAAAGCCGAGGGGGATCTCCATGATCAATATTATGAAGATCGAAGAAAGCTCTGGCCTGCGACGCATATGCGAAAGGACGGGGAGGCGTATGAGGAGGGGAGATTGAGATACGGATATGGTTCTCCGATGCTTACCATTGGAGGGAAGGCGCAGGCAGCTGCGTAGATATTAACCAAATAATAATGTCATGCGAGTTGTAGAAAAGATGTGTAGACAACTTTTTTCATACGAGAGGGTATATGCATGGAGCATAGTTAACGATCTTTCCACCGGAGAAAGAAAAAATCAGTACCGTAAACCCACCCTAACCAAATAAGACCAAAAAAACCTCCAATCTTCTTCAAATGGTCAAATACCAAATAGATCTTCTCCGAACGAAAATTCCCCGGCACGTGCTATATCCTCCTCGTCTTCTTATAAAAAGACAGACAGACCCCTCCGCTCTCCATCGCCTTCGATTCCTCCTTCTTACTACTTACTACCCCATCCCAACCAACCAATCATCTATCTACACCCCCAATAGATCCTACAAAAAGATCCAACAACCATGGTATCCCAATCCCCGCAATCCAAAGCCTCAGATCTCATCCAATGCCTCGAACTCCACGGCCAAGGCGACTACATCGGCGAATCAATCAGTCAACTAGAGCACTGTCTCCAAGCGGCCCATCAGGCCCAGAAATCCGGTACGTGGCCTAGCATCTGTTTAACACATGAACCTACCTAGCTAGCCCCTAGGTCCCGATAAAATACGAAAGCAAGGACAGAAACGAACCACGCTAACTCAAAACCTCATATAAAAAAGGAGCACGACCCGATCTCATAATCGCAGCCCTACTCCACGACATCGGACAAATCATTCCTCTCGACGCACGGAAAGAAGCACGCATGAGTATCCAGAACAGCAGGGACAGGAACGGAACCAGCGGCAATGAAGATGTCGGCCGCGTGGCGCACGAATCGATCGGCGCGGAGTATCTACGTTCGCTAGGGTTTGGTCGGAATGTCTGTCGACTTGTGGAGAGTCATGTTGCGGCGAAGCGGTAGGTTTTTTTCTAATCCTCCATTCAGTTATGCGCATACATACCTAGATGGTTGAGGACTGGACTCTCTCTTTGATAACAAGACAATTGAAACAGGTTTTTGACGGCCGTGGACAAATCGTACCATGCATCTTTGTCGGATGCTTCGAAGAAGTCGCTGGAGTTTCAAGGGGGCCCATTTACCGGGGCTGAGTTGGCGGCTTTCGATCAGGACCCTCTTCGTGATGAGATGGTGGCGCTGCGGCGTTGGGATGATGCGGCCAAGGTTCCGGGCATCGAGGACTCTACGCCTCGAGCACGAGAATATTCGCTGTTGATAGTGGCCCATTTGGAAGAACAGGCTATGGCGAATTGAGATTGATTAGTAGTACCATGGGAGGAAAATCATAGCCAGCGAGTTGCTGCATCTGAGTAGAACTATAGTAGTTCAAACACCTACTACCAACATCTATTACAAGTCTCAAGCGGCTACAGAAGGGCAATTCTTGAATATCAACCAATTTGCCATGCAGGACGTAGATCGTATACGTACAAAGACACAATTTAATCAACAAAAAGCATCATCTCCTAGCCCTAAGATCTGGCATCTAGACAATCACAGACATCTTCTACCAGTCATAAAACCCCGATGCAGTCAATGTAACCTTCTAGGTCGTTCGATCATAAACAGTGTAACCGTACTCCAGAACACACACTCCCCAGCCCGTCGATTTTGAACCAGAAACCAGAAGAACACCCATAAAACAGAATTGAAGCGAAAAAGCAAAGGAAGCAGAAGCAAGAAGAGAACTCGCGCAAATGGGTAATCAAAGACAGTTGCAAAAAGGATGCGATACTATAGTTCAGCAACACGAAGGAAACAATAGACAAATTAATCAGGTAAAATGTAACACACGAAGGATATCTGTAGGAGGCTTAAAAGGTATCTTAAGAAGAGAAAGAGGTAGAAAAGGGGAAAGGAGCGGCAGAGTCCAGTCTAGGCGCTTGTTTTGACCCGCGTAGGACTGCCTGCGCTACCAATCCGACCACTAGCTTTCCGAACACCCCTGGACTCGCTTCGGCTTTCTGTTGTCACTCGACGAGGGCTTGTGCGAACTTTGGTCATGGAAATTGCGCTATGGCCAGTCTTGGTGCTCACGGGGGTCTTCGGCGCAGCGTGCGTGGCATCAGCCCAATTCTCCCTGTCCTCGTGAATATCGTCATTCAAGGTGTAGCTAGCAGTCAAAGTGGCCGAATAGCTGACCGAACGACTGCCCGGAGATGCCATGGGGGACTTGGATGAACGCTTCGCCAGCATACGAAGTTGAATCTCCTCGTCACTTTCACTGCTGTCGTTGCTGAGTCGGTGACTCTTGTGGCTGGAATTTTCACTGCGCTTATTCGACTCTTTTTCGGCAAGAAGAGTCCCAGATGGAGTACGCGCATAAGGGTGATGGCGGGAGTCCTTGCGGTAAGATTTGCGAGGTTGACCGGGAGTAGGTGCTGGAAGATTCTCTTCAGCCTGAGCACCGGCACCCTCGTTGTGATCGATCTCTCCAAGAGCGGCACGCTTCGAGTGACCATTGTTGGGCGGTGTGGCAACTGGGCCATTGTTGACGCGTTGCTTGGTTGACGGGCGACCCGGCGTAATCGGAGCCGCTTGCATTTGCATTTGAGCCAGTTTCTCCTTCATAGTATCCTCGAACCACCATTCACGGAACGAGCCCTGGTTCAAGTGCAGCCAGTGTTGCTGGGGGCCGACCACCATTCCCGGGCGCATAAATCGCATAAAGGCAATAATTTCGTTGGCAGTGAATCCATAGCGATAGATGAGATACGCCCCAATCAGGCACCCAGTTCGTCCCAGGCCAGCCTTGCAATGGACGGCAATTCCCCTGTTCTTCACTGTGATCATTTCATGCGCCATCTTGATGAATCTTCGCACCAAAGGCAAAGGCGGACACGTGCCGTCTTCAAAGATCATGTCGATATGGTTGATGCCCAGAGCGGTGAAGTATGAGGGACAGTACAGTTCCGAGTTCAATCGGACAACCAATCCCACGTTACGCGACGCAAAGTGGGCAAGGACATTCTTAAAGGGCGTGGGTAGTTTTGTGGCAAAAATTTCGGAAACCTTCGAGGGCAGCGCATCGTATTCAGGGGTGTTGGCAGGAATTGGCTCAACCGGTTCATGCTGGGGAGAGGCGAAAGCCAGGAAATGAGGCGTCAACCAGTTGAAATCGCCCATGTCTACCCGTTCGAACTTCTCATATCTAAACACGCCATTAGTCAGATGGTATCAACGATGTGCGACGATCATGACATACTCTTCGAGACTGAAGTCTCTCAGTCCACAGAGAGACTGCTCTTTGGCTTTCCAGACTCCGTACACGACATCCTGGATGTTCAGAATATAGTCTGCCTGGCTATAACCGGCATCCCGGAACGGCATGTAGGGGGGATCCGCCTGGGCGATAGGTGCCAGGGCCAGATGGGGGGGCCAGGACTGAATCAAAACCATATAGCAAGCGACCAGGCACGCGGCATTGGCCCGGCTTCGGGAGTCGGTCTTTGAGTAGAACACAACCGCACGGTCGCCATTTGCAGGATCACCGAGGATCTCATGGAACTGGACTGCAAACCGGTACAGATGTCCTATGTGCAGAGGACCAAAATCTGCATGGAAAGAGTTGTATAGAAGGACATCGTCAACGGTGAAGTACACGGGACTTCGCTTCTTGCTGCTGGGTGTACTCGGCTGAGCCCGTGAGCGCTTGCTGGGAGATTTTGGCTGCTCAAGCGGGTAGGGGAATGGAGTTCTCGAATCCGGTGGGTTATCGTAAGAGGCAAGGTATAAGCGGTCTGGTTCATTGGAAGGACAAGTTAGTCTTCATATTCATTCCGGGGCTGTCTGGCGCCAATGCTCGAGCCGCCGCCCAGAGCGGTCGTGAAACATCAAGCATCAAAATAAACAAGGCCACTAACCTTGAATGTATTCAATCACCTGGCCGTAGCCGCCAATGTTACCAGCCATCTTGATAGTAACGAAGTGTCACGGACAACAGTGGTAAATTGATGTTGGAATGGCAGCAAAACAAACAATTAGGAGGCGAAAGATGGCGGAAGCGTGTGTCGAGGAAGAATAACACCGTAGGTGAATGATGGCGGTTTCTTGCAGTCAGATAACACACTGGAAGTGAAAACAATAACAACAGATCGAAGCTAAACAAGCATAGTCCAGTCTGTTGAGATCAAAACAGACGAACTTGTTGCCGAGCCCGAAGTGCGGATGAGAGTAAGGATATGCGTTCGCAAAGGCAACGAAGACACAATTAAGTAGAGGAAGGAGGAGAGGAGGGGGAGCAGGGGAAAGATATACAAGATACTGGGTCGGCGGTGGTGAAGGAGGAGAGAGGAGGGGAAGAAAGAAAAAGATAGGCACGAGAGAAGACCTCGAGGCCGATGAGACCGTTTGGGGCAGCTGCGATGCACGCTAGCTGGCTGCTGTTATGTTGTGGTTGCCCCGTTGCGGTTTAGCGCGGGTCGTTGACAGGACAACCCCTGGCTGCCTCAGGTCCCCCAGGCACCAACCCGCCTGTGGACCAAAACATCGGCTGCTTGGGTCATCGCCCCCAAACAACACGCCCGGCAAACACTGCAAACCTCCGCCACGCCTGTGCCACCCGCTGGACCAGCCACAGTCACGAGGCATCTGTTGTTTTTCCCCCTCCTCCATACCAGCCAGACCAGGAACCCCGACTCATCCCCATCCCCATCTATGCTCAATCTCTCGAACAAATGCACTCAAGCTATATACTTACTACGATCAACTATTATCCAAAAGCAGACAGAACTGCGTTACTCAACACGACAGCTCAATGCTCTCTCTTTTCTCGCGGATGGCTCACAATCGCAGTAGCAATTGCTCTACTCCGTAAACACCAGACATCCAATACTAATGCTCCTCCTTGTGCGCAGCTTGACTGAAACGAAGAATGTCCGCCGGTGTGCGAATGACCAAGCATCATAACAACACAGTCACTGCGTATGTCTAGCCGCAAGGGACCAATCCGCAAAGGCACGAGATAAGAACGAGGGCACGCTATCATGGACCACCGGCCTCCTAGGGCTCCTTCAATGACGTCAAAACTGTCTATCCAGGATCGCACTCTAACAAGAAATTACATCACCCTGTATCTTCTCCGTACAGTACGGAGTATAGCCAACTCAAACTAACCCACGTGAGCATCTATGGCATCCTTCAGATCCCCCGTTCACGCGGGGCATTACTTCCGTTTTGCTATATCATTTAAATCCCAACGCTTTAGCTCCATTACTGAAAAATCGCTTGACAGCGCCGGGGAATCGAAGATATTCTCACCCGAGGATCAGCTTTCTTACTCAGATACTTTTCTGGATTTCCAAACGCACTGTCACTACGGAGTATAGCCGTTATTAAACCCCATCCTACTTGGCGAAACCCCATAACCACCTCCCTGCCCGAGTGCCCGTAATAGGCGCTTGCGCCCCAGAACTCCGAAATCACTTGTGTGGCCATCAGTGGGTTCAAAAGCGCAATTGTGCAGACAACCCGTTCTGTCTGCATGGCCATTCCAACTGGCCCTCCAGCTAAACCAATTTGTTTTCTCTTGAGGAGTGGCAGGTGGATCAGATCGGCAGGGATGGAGAGGTACCGGGATACTTGTGGTAAGAAGTATCCCTGATCTGCTTTCTGCCACGCAATAATCCAGACCCGGCCATCATAATTACACCAATTCCCTTTCTTTCAATTTAATTTTGTTCTGGTCCGATTCCACCTGCGCACTTTGCAGTGTTCCGGCAAGCGCGAGAGTACCAAGGTCCAGTGCTTCAAGCTATCGGTGTTGCCAACGAGGAGCAACCGACGATCGTCCAACTAGTTACCGACCATCCCCATTTAAAGTTTGGCTCAGGCTGCTCAGCACTCCAAATGACGTTTGGATTCTGATCAGATCATCGGACTGAAAGACGAGTTGAATGGGTCTTGAACCCACCATCCATCATGGTGGAGGGGAGCGTTCCTGAGTTCCACACGGGCTGTTTCAAGTTTCAACGCTCGACTGGCCTTATGGTGATTGTCGCAGTGTGGGGCTTGTATTCGAACACTCTCAAAGCACTGTCCCAAGAAAGGTACAGAGAGCACTGGTCAAATACGAAATGGTGCCGATATCAAATGACAGGCTAAGGTGCGCTCATATCATTCAGCGAATATGCATGCAGTGACATGCTCTCCCAAGCGTGAAGAGACCGCACTGTGCTATTTATTGGAAGCCATGCCCTTCATCGAAAGCTTCCTTTCCTTAAGCTTGGTCCCTTTCCCGGGGTCTCGTGGAACTCGGCTCCCGCGAGTTTATCGATGGTCCAATAATCTTGTGTTCATGAGCAATGGCGGTGCGAAGGAAGCAACGGTGTCTTTGTCGATCCCTATATTTTCGGCGGCCGGGGAAAAGAGAGCAGGCAATGGTTGTTTCCAGGATCTCTCCGTCCATTGCCCCTGATCTACATCTATGCAATTCAAAGGAAGTCTGCGTTCGCTACCTTCTGCTCTGTATTTAACAGCAATGCATCCTGGCTTTGGTCAAGTTTCTGTTTTCTCTCATCAGTCAATTCCATTCTTTTCAGTCATTCTTTCCCTACATCAAACACCCATATATTCATTCTTTTCTAACTAAACGCTTGTCAATCTTTCATCTTATATACCTATAGAATCACAACACAATGAAGCTCACTGGAATCGTTGCCTCCCTCGCTATTGCGGGTACTACATCCGCTGCCGCCATCCCCTCTGACCCCATCAACGGCATTGTTACCAGACTCGACGGCACCCTGGGCAGCCTCGAGTCTGTCCTAGGCAATCTCCTCGGTGGCGCTCCTACCGAGAACTTGGTCGAAATCAAGAGTGGTGAGCCTGCTATCCATGCATAGATCTCATTCCATTGACCACAAACTAATGGACCCAACCTGTCAGAGCTTCAAAATGTTAAGGTTCAGTTGAGCCAGTGTTCCAGCTCCCACAGCCAGCGCAATCTCGAGAGCACCGTCGAGACTGCCGCGGAGCCTGTGACCAACAAGGCCGGCGAGGCAGCTGAAACCGTGAAGGGCGCTGCCGACTGTACGTTTCGATCACATTCTGATAGGAAGTGTAGCATAACTAACCCAGCTTGATAGCTGCCGGTGTCAAGCGCCAGACCGACCAGCTCGAGACTCTCTCTAGGGGACTCCTGCAGAAAATCCAGGACGGTAGGCAGACAGTGTTGTCTTAGTGCTCTTAGACTAACATTTACAGGCGATCTTGATGCTGCTGGACTTCAGAATGTCCTTAGTCTGGTTCAATCGAGTAAGTCATCTTTGGACATATTGAGGACGTACAGAGCTAATGAGATCTCAGACAACATCCCCGCTGTCGGTTCTCTCCTGGGAATCTTGCTGTAAATTGCTGGAGGTCACGTCCGAGTCTTCTTTCAACATCAACATGTCCTTCCCACAGGCTATTGAGGGATCTATTAGGTTCTGAAGGCTTTTTATTACTTGTATAAGGTACTTATCACTCAAACAATCTCATTGAATATGTTTATTAGTATGTCTGTGTATTCGTGGCAGTTACTAGGGTCCCGCCAACAAAATACACAACACTATTGTGTCCTACAACATGAACATCAATATTTCTAGATTCGCTAATAAATTAATAAAGCATATATCTAAAATAATTAACCATGAAAGTAGAGACACCAAGAATCCAACACGAACAAATTCATCAACCGTCATAACTTCATAGTTAGTTAACTAACTATTACAAAAAAAAGCTGACTCATCACCAGTAGTTAGTTAACTACCCCCACCAAAGAATTCCCCGCGATGCGCAGAACAAAAAGTTAATCAACCCCAAGAAACAAACCCCTCAACTACCACCACTCATCCCTCTCCTTCTCCCGCTCAGTCTCCTTGGTCTAAAAAAAAAAGAAACGAAAATGTCCGACACCGAATTCCCCTACAGCCTGTAAGTTCTCACCACGCATACATAAAATCAACCCCACTAACCCACCTCCACCAGAACAATCTCCCTCCCCCTCCCAACGACACGCCTTGCTTCGTCGGCTCTGCGCACCCTAGAAGTTGACACCGAGCTTTCGCCCTTCGTGCGCCGCGACCTGGCCATCACATCTCCTTCGCCAAAGTCTGAATCCAAACTGGACCCCGAAGCCCCCGCGGTCCTGGAGACGACGTACCACGCGACTACGAACCGGATGCTGCGGGTGGCGGTGAACGGGTTCATGGAGAGTTTGGGTGTCATATTGGGTGTAATGGAAGAGTTAGATGTGGATGTTCTGGAAGCCGAGGAGGGCGAGGAGAAGAAATGAGGGATGAGGTCTTGTCGGCAATTGCCTTTGAAAAGTCTAAAAGGGAGGAAATAATTCGGGATACGGATACTCCCCAAGACAGAGGGGAAGGGGATGAATGATTTACGGCACCTACCTACCGATTCTAGGTACTACTCCTTGGTTACAAGCATATCAACAGACACGGACTGTGTCTCGGACGCATCGCACCACAACACAAGGGGTTGGTTGCTTGGTTGCTATACTGGATATTGATTGATCGGTTGTCTGAATCCGCATAGACGGGTACTTCAAAGTGACACCGATGGTCTGAAGAAGGGCGATACTGCGTCCGGGGAGGAAAGGTGACGCTGCGCATAGGGCATTAGGATCAAGTTCTGGTGCTGGGGTGATCGGGTCTGGTCGAGGCAGGCTATATGTGCTAAAGTGAATGAGGCTATCTTCCACCACTGTCGAGAGATAGACTTAAAGATACTTCATAGATTAGAAAGATAATACACGACTAATGATTTATACTAGGAATGAATGTCTTGTGGATTTAATAGAATCCGTTGCTGCGTCTGGGTATATGGGGATATAACTGAACTCGAGGGAGAAGAGAAGCACAAAAGGGAGCATGCAGCTATTTAGATGAGATTGTCAATGGAAAAGTGGGGGAAAAAAGAAAAAAAAAAAGATCATCAGATCAGCTAACTAACTTCTAACTAATCACGCAGGTTCTTTCTGCCTGTCCAACGAGCAGAAAAAAGAAAAGCAAAAAGAACAGCCCAACGCGGGGCTCGAACCCGCAGCCTTGTGATTAAGAGTCACACGCTCTACCGATTGAGCTAGCCAGGCGCTGTTGTTGAAACCGCTTTTAAAATAGTGTTATATAACTGTAAATAATATATCATAACTTCATATATCGTTCATTGGCCTTCGTGATTTGCTGCAATAAAGGTAAGACAAGGCGAGTGGGCATAGCTTCAAGAGCTAGCAGAGTCAAAGTGGTACTAAGCTTTGCCAAGCCATTACGATGGCTCTGAGATCTTGCACCAAGAGGGCAGCCTAATATCTCGTTTTCAGGGAGGGCAAGCTCTTCATGTTCCTATAGGTAAGTGGAGGTAAATAAATGCCTTCTATCATTGACTCGGGTCACAATCTCAAATAACATAACCACCACACGCTGGAATCCTGTGTCCACGGAAGTGCAGTGCATACTGTATACTTATTAACCTTTCATCAGGGAAGCGAATAAGGAATTATAAGAAGGCCTCAACACTCGTCTTCAAAGATGTTGTCGATATTTATCCCGACAGTCCACTATAAGCCCCCGCCCCCCCCTCCCAACCTGGTATTGCATAGGGGAATCCAGGTGAGTGCACATTATCTGCTCATGACAAAGACGGCTCTCTTGCCATGGCCTGAGGTGTAAGGGCCAAGGGAATGGCCAAGTTTCCCTCGAATAGGACGATGCGCGACAAACGTACAGGGGGGTTCGGAATTTCTACTGAACACCCATTGAGGTCATCCGGGAGAAGAATGGGGTGGATAAAAAAGTACATAGTGGCAAGAAGCGGCAATGCTCTGCAGTGTAGTGATAGGGGGAGTAGAATAGATGATGGACAAGACAAACATTTCAATATTATGTATATTCAAACTTCCTGGACCGTATAATGGCCATACCCTTCACCACGATCCAGGTCGCTGTGGAATAAGAAAAATGACCATAGATCAGAGGATACTACTGATACTGACTCAGTAATTTCGTTAAAGAGCCGCTTTCTGATCGTCTTCAGTCGCATGAGACCATGGGTACACATCTTCTCTCCACTAAATTGTACTCTCAATCCAAAGCTCCGACGGCCAACCTCACCGGAAGGGCAACATTCCGGGTCTCGGGGAGTTCTAAATGATTCGTGCTAAACATCGATCGATTTACCAAATCCACCTGGGTTCTAGAAACGTTAGATCGGAGACTGAGCCACACTCGGAGCCTGCAGACGAAGAAGAACGGACCCGGCTTGGCTGCGACTGGAACCAGTCAGCGAGCGATCTAGACAAGCCCTGCTGCATAAGCAACCAGCCCGAGCGTTGGTCTCCAATATAGTTGTCCTGCCAAAAATGCAGATAATCCTCTGCGGTGTACCCGTCCAGGCTCGTCGTATTACCAAGCACAAGTGGGGACGACACAAAGTATTTGGAATTCTGCTGGAGAATGCTCATAATTTATACGGCAGGATGACTATGCCCATGTACTGCTGACAAACCCTGCATAAAGCCACAACGGGCGGACCTGCTGGCCTGCCGAATCAGGCAATCTCCCCGCACCTGATGATGACATCGCCGGCCGCCTTCGTCCCGCCATTCATTCCTTCGTCGCTTGTTCATAAATCCTGCCATCGAACCTTTGCCTCGGTCCGCTCTTCCTGCTCATCAGACCGAGTAGTATGCTTATATTGCCCTCGATCGCCTCCCGCAGACTTGCTTCATCTCTGTTCACTACCATCTCGCAGAAGAATTCCGTGCTCCGTGCTGCAACTACCATCTCGCCCATCTTCGTGAGATCCATCCATACCACCCAAACCATGTCTTCCGCAACTAGCTTTTACGATTTCGAGCCGGTGGATAGTGCGTCTTCTCTCCCATCATATCCCCTTCGCTTTCCCATTTCCACCCTAGAAAAACCCAAGGGGCAAAAGAAACACACTCTCTAACCATATGATCCACCCAAAACAGAGAAGGGAAGCCCCTACCCCCTCACCAGCCTCAAAGGCAAAGTCGTGCTCGTCGTGAACACAGCCTCCAAATGCGGCTTCACGCCCCAATTCCAAGGCCTCGAGACCCTCTACCAGAACCTCAAGGGCAAATACCCCGACGACTTCCTCATCATCGGCTTCCCCTGCAACCAGTTCGGCAGCCAAGACCCCGGCTCCAACGACGACATCCAGTCCTTCTGCCAGCTCAACTACGGCGTCACCTTCCCCGTGCTGGGCAAGTTGGACGTTAACGGCGATCAGGCGGCCCCCGTGTGGACCTGGATGAAGGAGCAGCAGCCCGGCGTGCTGGGGCTGAAGCGCGTCAAGTGGAACTTCGAGAAGTTTCTCATCTCGGCTGACGGGAAGGTGGTGGGGCGGTGGGCGAGTCTCACCAAGCCTGAGTCCTTGGAGGATACTATTGTGAAGGAGATCGAGAAGGGGAAGAAGGAGGGTACTTTGGCGTCGGTGGCTGCGGGTGCGGGTGGTGAAACGGGTGAGCAGGCGAAGCTGTCCTAGATTTTGTTTTCTGTGGAGTGAGGGATACGTGTGTTTTGTTGTTTCCAAGTTGCAAATATTCTTACGTTTTGTCTGCAATTATGTATAATATGTGAGTGACTGAGGGCGAGAGATCTTCCATTATGCCGTGATACGCTATATGCTCATCGAGAACATTAATATCTTTTCTCCCCCTCTCATGACTCTACTCGTAGAGACAAAGGTGGATTTAATCTGTTTTCCAATTAAGCCGCAGCACCGCCTTTGGGAATCAAATTGCGCAACGAAAGATCGTAAACCACGTCTTCCACCTTTTTGACCTGCAGAAAATGTCAATAATCCTGTTTCATTCTTTAACATACCCACCCCCAAAGAACTTACGCTGTACTTGATCCCATCGCTCCTCTTGCGTAGAATATCGTTCTTCAGATTCAAGAGCTGGAACCCAGCAAATAGGTCCTTGATGAAGTTGCCAATCTGCAACGGACGGGTATAATCTCCGAGAGTAACGGAGTTGACGGCCAAGCGAGCCTGAAGTGACAGTTCTGGTTAGAAGCACCGGACCAGTTGAGACAGAGACAGAGACAAAAGCAGAAAAGCAAGGAAGTAGGGAAACGAAGAAAGGAGAAAACAAACCAGCTCCTCAACCATCGAGATCAACGCAAGCAGATACTCCTCGATAGTCAGATGGAACGCATCCTGCTCCTTCAGGTTCACGGGGACTTGATTAAAAGAAAACCGGGACTAATTAGCTACCAACTCCGAAGTAGAATATACTAGGCATGAAGTCGTTATCCAACATACCATCCAAGAACTTGCCAACCTCCTCAATGGTCAAGAACGAAGTCGAGCTGGAGCTCTTGTACTCCTCAAACCCACCGAGCCAGGCGCAGAGCTCGATCGATGAGACCTGACGATAATTATTAGCTTCATCCGTCGCTTCTTTCTCGTTCACAGTGGGAGAGGCGAAGATGGATAGAAGAGAATCGAGCCGGACTAACCAGGTTCTGAAGCTCGCGAGTCCACAAGCCATTGTACTTGTAAAAGGGATGCTTGTCAGCGACGCCCTTCAACCGGGTGACTTCCTCGCGCTGAGCGAGGATCTCCTTGGTTGCGTCGTCAAGGACGGGTTTCACTGATCGATCAAGTAGGTCAATTTAGCTTTCGCGGACACCCAACCAACGAAGTTGAACCCAGGAACAATGTATGATCCCAAGTGTAAAGAAAAGTAGAAATGAAAGCAGGAGAAATCTCACATTGTTCGGCGGGCGTTGAATGCGCTCTAGACAGAATCGCCTGCGTAGATCGACCTATTTGATCGATGGTTAGAATCGTGACAACACAGTCACCGGTAGTAAGAACTGCCGAAAACAACAAACAAGCACGTTGGAATGGAAGCCATACCCTTCCTCGCTAGCGTCTGAACGATCTCATGAAGCTCCTAGATAATGAAGAAGAACATCCCGCGTCAACGGCAGCTCGGCTTCTCTGTTTTCTTGGCGCGGAACTCACGCCGACTTACATCGCGGACTGCAGCCTCCTCATCGATCTTGGTCTGGAGGTTTTCGAAAATGGCGTGGTCAATCATTTTTACCCCTTTTATTGCGCTTTTGTCTTGGAATGATTCGACTTTGGTGAGGACTGGATGCGGTGCGTCGCGAGGTAGTTAGAGGGGGGAATGATTGGTGAAGTTACGTCAAGGAAGGGAAGAGGAAAAGTGAAGAAAATTGCGGGGCCTGGATGTTCTGCCTTGGGCATCGCGTTTTGTACAGGCGTTTGCTGCCACCACCGCGAACAGGGAAATTTGGGTGAACGAGATTGATCTAGAGAGTTCTGGACTTTTTGTTTTGATTTATTGTTATTTTCCCCCATAGGATTCTAGGATAGTTGTGTTGGAGGGACATCGTATGAATACCAGTAGATTAGTATTTAAATATGGTATTGAAATGAAGCAAGAAATCCGTCTTTATTTTTTTTCTAACAAAGTCATTCTCTCAAACAGCCAAGCGGCTCAAATAGAGCAAAAGAACGACCCCAAGGGCCTGCAAGTCCTTGACCGTTTCAGCCTCATAATTCATGCCAGACATCAAATCACCACCGCGCCCGCAGAAAGTCACCATCCTAGTAGCGATACCTCGTCGAATAATCTACACCTTGATTAGCTTCCGGAAATCCCCTCCAAAACAAGGGAAAGATGGAGATCAAATACTCACCCTTCGGACTAACGACCAGACCACGTCCCTTCTTGGCACCCTTGTAGATCGTCTCAATGATATCGATCAGCTCCTGCTTGTCTTCGAGCACCCAGTTTAATTTATTGTTGTTTCCGGTTCCGAAATCACACATCATATGTTTGTTTCTACGTCGAGGGTCAGCGGGAACTGCAGCGGTAAACGCAGACAGAGGAGGGGAGACGGAACTCACCGGTAGAAGAACATGATGGTCATCGGATCGAACAGTTCGTACATGGTGTTGAATTCAGGCACCTCGTCGATATCGCAGAGGTAAATCACGGCGAAGTCTGCGCAGTAATTAGTAGATGTGAATTGTAAGGCCCTCCCTGCTAGCCAGGTCTCATTCGCCGAGCTGGAACGGTAGAGACGTAAGGAAGCGCAAGACTTACTCTTGACTCGCTCGGCGATCTTGAAGAGGACTTCATCTTGGCGCATGCCTGTATCGCATCGTTAGATTTCAAGACCGACACTTTTAGGACAGGGAAGATCTCACAGTCGACGTCATGGTCTCGACCGAATCGAATGACCTGTAGGAATATTCCGTATTAGCGGACTCGCTGGCTCGTGAATGGATAGATTAGTCGAGACATACCACAAGGCGATCTTCCTCGCTGAGGATGGCCTGGTCAACGTGCCATGCAGTATGCAAATGGGGCAGGACGACGGAACCCATGGCGACGGCTGGCGGGAGATCAAGTATAGGAAGGTTGAAGTGATCAGGGTGGACGCGGCTGGTGTCTGCGCAGATGAGTCTCTTTGATGTCACGTGAACGTGATGTTTGTGATTTCTACAGACAACAGACAGCACGAAAGAATAAAACTCCAACGTCAACAACTGAAGGGAAAGCTTTTAGGATTTACTTAAGAGCGAACTTCATTTCAAGCTTGAAGCGTGTTCGTCGGGTAGGCTATTCTACAATGTTTCTTCTCCAAGCAGCTGGATATACCAACCAATTTGATGAAAAAAGAGGTTCGCGTCGATCGGGGATAGTGTAAGCCCGATGACACTGTGTGGCCAGACATGCGCAAGCACAGAGGCCCAGCCACGAGATCCAAAAATGAGATTAATCAAAGTTGTGTTCCTTAGAACACTTTCAGAGATTAAACTGAAAAGAACAGATACTACACTTGATCTAAGCCAAAAGGCAAAGAGAGCTGGAGAAGAAAAGAAAAAGAATAAACGGAGGCGGGCGGCGCGCAGTATTTAAGCCAGCCCATGGGTGGCCCGTGCGGCGCTAGCCAGTAGCGTCCCGGGCGCAGGCTGCAAGCGAGGAGTGACTCAGCGAGAAAGCCCCGCTACGATTGGCTAACGGGGTGCAACCCTAACTGCCTACCAGAATAGGTCTAGCGACTCGCACGGGAAGAGGAGGTTCTCTCTACTGACTAAGCCGATCCGGGCTCCATGCGTTATCGCTAATTCCACTCGGCAGCCTTTTCGCTTCAGTTTTTTCTCCAAGCGCAGGATACTCACTTCTTTGCGACAACTCCCTATCCCCTCAACCCCCCCTTCAAATCTCCCATTCCAGTCACAATGGCTCCCGCTGTTTCTGTATGTTTCCAATCCACAAACTGCTTTGCTGTTCCCCCTTGAGAGGCTCGTTCGATCCATGATGGCAATTAGTGTGTTATCATCGGTTCTGACAACCTCTCGGGGATTTCGACCTTACTATGGAACAGTAGGCTAATCGATCAATTTTCCCCGATGAATAGGCTCGTGGTCGCAAGGCCCAGAAGGTCACCAAGAAGGTACGTGGATGGATCGCATTGACTATAGCTTTCCCAATTTGTACTAATATCTTCGCCTGCAGTTCGTCATCAACGCTTCTCAGCCCGTGAACGACAAGATCTTCGACCTCTCCGCTTTCGAGAAGTTCCTCCACGACCGCATCAAGGTTGAGGGCCGCGTCGGCAACCTCGGTGACAAGATCGTCATCTCCCAGTCCGGCGAGGGCAAGATCGAAGTCGTTGCCCACATCCCCTTCTCCGGTCGCTACCTCAAGTACCTGTACGTCTTCCATTCCCCGGCTTTGCGCCCGTCATTACTCTGCAGAGTATCTTGCAAGCGGATTTGCTAACCCCAGTTCCCCTCTCCCCACAGGACCAAGAAGTACCTCAAGAAGCAGCAGCTCCGTGACTGGCTCCGTGTCGTCTCCACCTCCAAGGGTGTCTACGAGCTCCGCTTCTACAACGTCGTCAACGAGGAGGGCGACGAGGAGGAGGAGTAAATTCCTTCTGACCACGGGATCATGAACAACAAATAAAAAAAGCGAAAAGGTTTTCTGGCTTTGGACTGGGTTTTCGGTGCGCGAACCGCACCGCTTGGGGGGTTGTTCTTCATTGTTTTCAACACAAGACGGGACCAAGTTTCTTCATGAGTTGGGAGTTGGTACCGTGGACCTGGTTCATGGTTGTCCGGAGGATGGATGTGCTCGGTTGTATGGCACGGCTGGCTGCTCTTGTGACGGAGCAAGGTGTTAGGTTCTGCGGGGGATTGTCTCAGCCTGAAAAGGTGGTGGTCTTTCGATCCTAGCATGTCTGCTCGTTGCGGTGGTCGGCCGGTGTCGTTAGTTCTACTCCATGACGTTACGAATGGTAGATCATGAATTGAGCCTTTATTACTCTGACATCGTTGCGCTCGTAAGCAATTCACAGCACCTCGGTATTTGTTCCACGGCCTCTTGAGTGCCACATATTGAATAGAAGCCGACAAAGTAGGCTCCATGTAGCTTCGGAATATTCTAACCTGAACTGGTTCTTTTCTGCCCGGCTCCTCGGCCAAGTTTCAGATCTCCTGCAGCATCTTCTGGCGTACCCGGTGGAGGAACAAGGCGATCATCTTTGAAGACCCACCCTTTGGATTTGAGTAATGTCCAGGTGTCTGCAGCTTTGACCCGAACGAGATCGCCCGTGGCAACCGCGTCCTCCTTGGAATCATGACCTTGATCTCCTCCCGTCTGGATATCCCGATCGAGATGCCTCTTGCATAATACCTTGAGACTCATGCGGATAGGCAAGCCCCGCGGATGTGGGTAGAGAAGGACAGTGTCGATGACCGTCGGGTGGATGATGCGACATGCATTCAGATCGTTATCGATGGCATGCCCGATGAGTGGCGTGTCGGGCTGGATAAACTGGAACAATAAGGCTCGTGCTGCTGCCGGGGACTCCACAACCTGTAGGGGCGCCGGCTCGACTTCCCCCTCCTCTCTTGTAGCAGAGTCCGTTTTGGGAGGCAAAGTGCCGTATGGGATCGCTTGGGTGTAATGCTCGGGAAAGACACCGGAGAAGCGCGAATTCAAGTCCAGCACCTCACCCATCGGCCGGACGAGGACATCGAGGAGCTGCTTGCCTTCGGGCCAACTGACAGCGGTCATCCGGATCAGCTCCAGTCCCAACGTGGTATAACCCATCTCACAATCAAAAGACACGGGCGATTGGGGCCCTCTCTCGGGCTGAGAGGGCGTGTTTTCGAATTGAAGAATTGATGCGAGTCTTTTGCTTTCCGTCACCTTGTAGACATGCGTTTGGCCTTTGGTGCAGCCGGAAGATGTCCCTATGGTTTCGTTGCAGCAGGAAAAGTAGGCCTCTCTAGGCCCCGTGATATGATCAGTCGGTCTTTTCGGTGGATAGAAGGGTTTTCCAGAGTGATATGTGCAATTTCCACCGGTTGTTAAGGAGCCATCCTCGCGGCGACCGGGAAACACCTGAAAGCGCCCGCTACACCGGTCACATTTCTCCCAGCCTTTCGACTCGACGACACCCTTTCTGGCATTCTCGACTTCCTCGGTCGTGGGTGCTTTAGTCACGTATCCAAATCCCTCAAGGCCTTCCAGAGACTTCACGAGCTTTTTAGCAAGTGCGATTTCTTCCGGGATACGCAATCCTGTAGTGAGGGTCTTGGGTTTCTTATGCTCTGATGTGTTTGACGGGATCTTGTAGTATCGCTGGTTCAGATGAGACTTGACCTCCTTGATCCAGTCGTCCTGGCTCATCTTCGACAGCTTCAAGATCCGAAGTTTGATAACATTTGAGTATATACTTGCGTTGTCTTTCGCCACATTTTCCTCCTCGTCCAATGCCATCGTGATCAGCTCGTTTGGGCTCAGCACTAAATAATCCTCTGGGCCCTCTTTCTGCCTAGTCATCTTGTTATTCAAGGAAGACATGGTGGCGTGAAGCTTCTTCAGGATTGCTAAGCGAACTCCATGCGACGCAGGGGATTTGGTGAGCATGCGAGGGTTGAGGCTTTCGCGCGGAGCGTGCCTTGGTGGAAAACCTGCCTTCGGCTTCTCAGCGGAAGGCACATCTCGCGGGTTTGATGTCGATTTGGACTTTGATGGTGGTGGCGGCGGCGGCGAGACTTGCCTAGCGACAGATTGAAGCTGACTGGGCTTTTGGCCTGTCGGTTGAGATGGCTTACGCGCTGCGTTCGCTAATGGAGTTCCCTGGGCTGTGGGTTGGGTCCTGGACGACGACAGAGATCCCCGAGCGGCCTGGCTGGGTTCGATCGTTGTTTGCAATCTAGCCTTCTTGGGGGCCGGTGTGTCCTGGACAGGTGATTCCTCATGCGTGGTGTTGACATCCAGAGCGATCGGATTCTTTTGATCGCCCGAATTGGTGTTGGAGGGTGGATGAGAGAAGAGGCATGCCAGCAGAGAGCATTGCTCGCCCTGCGGACAAGGAATGTCTCTGAATAAACCAAGTGGAGGAAACATAATGGTTGAGAAGTGAGGTATGTATGAACGGACGGGATATATGGTGGGTAAGGTATTGACAAGATAGTGTAGATTGTCGCATGTATTATTCTCTCCCGTCTTGAGGCCTGTAACTATATTCGTTGACCACAACATGTAAAAAGTATGGTCAGACTGACGATGGAGGTGGAACTTTTGTTTGTGGCCATTGAGTCGAAGGTTGGTTCCTTTGTAACATGCTCACTTCCGTAGGATGAGAATGAAGCAGAGACACTAGCTCAATGGCATGGACCAAGTCAAGAGGTCAGGAGAAGAGGTGTATAGCCACGTCGATCATTTTAGACATCACGGTGGATTGTAATCTGTTGTCCGAATATCGAGAATGAAGCCAACCTAGAATCGATGTTAAGGGAGAGACAGGAGGGAGAAAAGACAGTGGAGAGCGGAGGGTGACAGCCAAACAATGCAAACACTTGCCCCCATTCTCAGGCATCAACAGGAACAGGAACGCCGCCAGCCCTAAGTCCGGCGCTGTGTCCGACGGAGACAGCAACCATTGCAGCTTCGCAAGCTGGACTCAGGTTTGGCTGTCTATCATCTAGCAAACCGGACTGTCATTCGACGCTGGTATCCCAAGACACTGCAGAGAGCCGCTCTGGTGGCCCTTCGTGGCTTGTCAGTATGCGGCTGGTCCTCCTTCAGACCAAGTTTCGGAGCACGACGCGGGCTGGCGTTTGCTCTTTTGGCTGATCGTAACTTGATTGCTCATCTGCTGTACCGTAAGCTGATAATAATTCGATAAAATATCATGCTGAAGCTAGAATTAGACATTTTCCTACGGGAAGGGGGGCGACGTGCCTACGTAGCAGTTTTTGGACTTAGACGTCGTCATGAAGCGGTCTCAATAATCTAGCGGCTAAGATATTTCTAGAGTATCCATAGCATACGGGGCTGGAGAAATTTCTAGCGATCGCTCCGGGAACAACAGTCTAAGACAACCAAAGTTCTGCAGAGTCGCACCCCACAAACACTACAGTTGAGCAGAAATGAACATAAATCAGGTAACAAATCCAAAAAGAGACCGCAGCCACCGCATCCTCAATCAAAAGTGTCTCAGTCGACTAGATTATCTTCCACCATGACAACTGCGGGCAGCCAAATCATGAGCTCAGAAGACATCTGGCTCAATTTGTGGCGCATTGCTGGACGAAGGACCAACAGAATTCGGTGTCCATCGAGCCTGGTGTCGCCAGGAAGCACGCCATGACAATCATGTGCTGACAGCTCAGCGGAGCTCGAATGGTAGGTTGGATCAATATCGGCCAGCTGCGAAAATTCTGTTTGCCCCGAGCATTGGTCGTTGCAGACTGCAGCATGGCTAGCTCCTGTGTAAATTCCCACCAGCTCATTTCGGCGCTTTTTCTCGACCTCATCGCTGGCCGGAGTCTTTAGCAATGACAGTACCGGCAAACTGGCTAGAAGATCATCTGCCAGCTATTCCGCGGCAGCCTTGCGACGCTTTTGGTTGTGTCGACCAAATGTGTCGTCAGGGGCTTGAACAGGGTTCAACAAGTTAGAGAGCCGAACTGTCTCTCTTCTCCAACACTCAGCCATGATTGGATTTGCTGCACAGGGTGAACCATAACTCAGGATCAATGGACCTAGACAACTCCAGGAAGGTTGTGCCTACTTTCTAGAAACCTTTCGTAAAGGTATTCCAGCCGTTCGCCAAAAGTATCGTTCTCGGTTTGATCCCGGGCATTCTTTCCGTCAAGGTACCAGAACGGATGCTCTATCATCATGCTGTGCAGGTCCTGAAAGATCAATGCCGTGAGGAAAACCTCTGCCGCGAGCCCGTCCCTCATTGCAGGAACTTTTCCGACCAAAGTATCCCAGCTTTCCTGTACACAAAGTCCGTCTAAGTGGCTGATGATGGTGGATTTCTGCTCCTTCGACAAGCGGGCCAGATCCGACGGTTCCGATGCCGCATATTGCATGACCCATTTCTCCACGGCATAGCGCAGGAGGTCAAACAATTATGCGATGTGTTTGGGATCCTCTATACATTGCGTGTCAGCACCGGCATTGATCAGAATCCATTTAGACTCAATTTGGCGGCGAATGCTCTCTATCACGGGTGAGACCGCTCGCTTATGTTCATGTCCGGGGGACTTTTCTTGTCCTGGGCCACAGGTTTCTCGACCCTGTTCCCCTCTTTCGACACTGGAGACGTTGCTCGGCTTTTCTAGATACACGTTAGCATATTGCCAGAGTACTAGAGATCATCGTGAGAAGCACTTCCACCTGAGCCTTTGTTTGATTGCGGGTGAAAACCTTGATGTGCAGTATCCAGATCAAGGAGGGATGGAAGATTGAGAAGGAAACGCGAGTAGGGGCGTCACTAGCCTTTTTATCTCTTGTCCTTTTGATTTCTTTCTTTCTTCTCTTTTTCTTTCAAGACTTTGCGAAGATGTCTAGCGCGAATAAGCCGAGGGGGGTATCTGGACGCGCAGTCGCTGTTCTTTGTTACCGTGAAATTTGAAGACTGCGGTCTTTTTTGCTATCGAATTGATCAAACTGAAATTTAAAAAAGATTTTTTTTTTAAAAAAAAAAAAAAGGAAAAAAAAAAATTCCCCAATCCCCAAATCAAATCAATATGCTCACTGTAGCTTCCCGAGACATTAATTTGGTGAAGGTCCGAATTCCCACAACCTAGTCATCATTAGGACCCCGATCAGGCCGACATGAAAAGAACAGGCATTTCCCTCTATCTCGCAGTTTTTCTGAGCCATTCTACTTATCTGCAATCGCCACTATACTCTTCTCTTCATCATCCTCATCATCCTCATCATCCTCATCGTCTTCATCGTCTTCATCTTCTTATTGTTGCAAATCCCTTTAGATTTGGGAGTTTTCATAATGAATTTGGACACCAAGCTCATCGTGGGGATCGATTATGAATGTACCTCGACAGGTAAGCAGTCCTCTTAATTTAGCCACCCGAACTCACCAGTTGCGCAGGAGCTGCCTTTGTTCGCTCCGATGGAGATCTGGGAGCGATAAGGGGAATACTTCAGTGGCCCGGCAAGAATGCCGGCAAGGTTCCATCCCTTTTATCGATTTCTGAGGCGGAGACTCCTCACCGAATTTTATGGGGATTCGAAGCACAAGATGAATTGGTCACGTACGCTTGGACTAAGCCTTTGCTGGACCAGGACGTCAACCCAAACGAATTTACCGACCCGGTTCTGAACACCCTAACTCGCAGTCAAATCATACAGTTACCTTCCGGGGTACAGGCAAAGACAGTGGTGGCCACCTATTGGAAAAGCTGAACCAGTACATCCGGGGTTTTCTCAAACACAATGGGATCGATTTCGATATTACGCCGATCGAGTACTGGCTGGGGATGCCAGCCCATTGGCGCGACGAGACGAAGGGCCTGCTGATTCAAGTGGCGGAAGAGGCTGGGTTCAAGGTTAAGCCAGCCGATCAGATACACATGGTATCAGAAGCTGAAGCCGCCGCTCTGACCGTTGTCAAAACCTTTGCCCCGCGCCTTGAAGTTTGTCCAATCTGCTGCATACTGTTCATCGTACGCACTAACACTGACTTAGGTTAACGATGGCCTCCTTGTGTGATTTTGGGGGGGGCACAGTTGTGAGTTCCCTGGAGAAGAGATTGATAGGCTTCGGGCTAAATATCTGTCAGGATATCGGCACGTTCTACATATCAGACGTACAACCTGGAATACTCTTCGAAGAACTTACAGCAGTTCAAGGTACGCAATGTCCAACAAAAAGCAAAAAAGAGGGATGTGCTAATGAGTACAGGCGGCAAGTGTGGTGGCGCTGCTGTAGATAGTCGTTTTTCCCCGCTAGTCTGTAGCCAACTTGGTGATGCACTCCAATCTGCGCCATCAACACAATCGGGACCGTATGGTACATTGATGTCCAATTTTCAAAAAATAGTCAAGTCAGAGTTTACTGGTGGGACCGAATTGTAGTTGAATGGATGATTGTTTGTTGGGACCCTGATAGTTTCCTGCCTTACGGACTCCGAGTAGATGCCTGACTCCGGAGGTCACGGATGATGAGTCATCCTCTACAGTGTCCTAACTAGTTAACTAATAGTTAACTAATTAGTTAACTAACTACCTAACTAATAATTCAGGCAGCAAGTAACCAACCCGAATGGACTCTCGAGAGCTTCCCTATCTTCTTCTCTCTGTGTGAAACCATGGATCCCAATGGGAGTCACTCGCCTGATGCACATCATCTGTGTGTCTTGGTCCATGGGTAGGGAGAACATACCACTCCCCTGCTGATATCCACGTGTTTGTTTGGGTCGTTGCTAACAGCCATTATTGCATGCGACAGACTCTGGGGAAACCCTTCTCACATGGACTTCATAGCCACGTCGTTGCGAGAACACTATCCGAGTAAAACCTTCCATATCCTCGCCGCCCAACGCAACGCCGGTACCCACACCTACGATGGGATCGAACTCGGAGGCGAGCGACTGGCGCTCGAGATCGAAGAAACACTGGACTCGCTGGAGGCCCGCGGGTCTCGGGTCAGAAAGCTCAGTATTGTCGGGTATTCCCTGGGGGGACTAGTGGCTAGATATGCTCTGGGGCTCCTTTACGCGCGAGGATGGTTCGACCGGATCGAGCCCGTGAATTTCACCACCTTCGTGTCGCCGCATGTCGGGGTGCGGATTCCCCTCACGGGCCTCCGCAGTCTCTTGTGGAACTACCTGGGTCCGCGCACGATCTCCGTTTCGGGGAGACAGCTGTTCTTGGTGGACTCGTTCCGGGACTCTGGGAAGCCGCTGCTCGGCCTCCTAGCTGATCCCGACAGTGTCTTCATGCGCGCGCTGGCCAAGTTCAAACACCGCTGCGTCTATGCGAACGTGGTGAACGATCGCTCGACCGTCTTCTATACCACCGCCATCTCACTGTCCGATCCATTTCAACAGGATCTGGAACGTGCCCACATCAAGTATGTCGCCGGCTATGAACCCGTGATCATCGACCCCGACGTGTATTTTGCACGGCCCGGGGTCAAGGACGACCATCTGCCGTGGTCATCGCGGATACAGCAACAAGCGAAGAAACTCTTCACCGACCTGTCGACGTGGCTCTTCTTCACCTCCCTGATCTCCATCGCCCTCCCCATCTTCCTCGTGAACTCAGTCATCCAGACGTCCCGCAGTCGACAACGGATCCAGCTACACGAGGAGGGCAAAAACGGCGCCTCCTTCGGACACTACCGCATACCTCTTCTGATCAAAGAAGCCCAGAACGCGGTAGGGAAGGCCTTTGAACGCGCCGCCTCGCGACAGGATGCCGAGTACCTATCCGCCACCGACCGCCATGCAGGCGCAAGCCAACTCAGAAAGCGGCCGACCACGACAACAAGCTTCTCAGCCCCCACCGACCCGGACAAATCGAGCGTGGCCATCCACGAAGAGGAGACCAGTGTCACGGAAACGCACACACCAGATCCTCCCGGCGATAGTCAAGCATATCCCACGCTCGCTCTCACCCCCCTTCAGATGTCCATCATCAAATCCCTCAATGCCGTAGGTTTCCGCAAGTATCCGGTCTACATCCACAATCATCGACACAGCCATGCCGCGATCATCAGACGCGTGCCGAAGAAGGGATTCGACGAGGCTCCTGTCGTGATCAAACATTGGCTCGATACTGAGTTCGAGATCTGATTTTCCCCCCCCAGCCGCCCGTCATGCGCGGTATCCCCGAAATGGGAAAAATCGAACAAAAATCTTGCATGAATATGCGGGAGACGCAAGTTGGAAAATCCTCCCCACGGGAAGGAACACATGGCATGGGAATCAATCGGGGTTGAGCTGGCGGGTCATACTGCAGTAGTCGGCGTACTTACTACCTACCAGAGTGTCCCAGTAGCTACTGTACCCACGGTGTAGTGACTCACATACTCCCTCTCCCTCTCCCCCTCCTCCGGCCATCATCCACCACATGGGACCTGCAATATGACATATGCAGTGCATACTCCATACCGGGAATGAACCCCCCACCCCTAACAAGCCGCAGCCTTTACCCCAGTTTCTTGGCACGCGGGGAAACGAACCAAATAGATAGGATATGTAAACCTAGACGGCTTATACAGTTACTATGTACATAGATAGACAAACAGTCAGATAGATAGATCAACCACTCCAATATGAACCGCCGAATCCCCTAACCCCACCCACACCTGGATCTAATCTGCCCGTGACGTCTGCCGTGCACGTCATCAGATAGATGACTGTATACCTAGTAGCTAGATACTTGGCCAACGTAAGTATATTTAAACCAACAACTTTAAAGGGAAAAAAATCCCCGGGATTACCTAGTTAGTTACTCCCGGCCGGCCGGTCTATCCTATGGCCTATGTCAGTTGGTGTGTTTCTCGCGGACAGCCTCTATTCTAGGATCTTGTGACTTTAGGGGACGGATCTATCTGCGTACGATGTGGATGCTACGTAGATACTGTGGTCTTGGGGTATTCGATTAACAAATAGATACCTACTGAGAGGCAGTACACGGCAGGGATCATCGATCCATCACGTCTCTTGTTAGTTGGAAGGTAGAGCTGAGTAAGTGTAAGACCTCGCCAGTTTCTCTCCTAGAGTCTGTGTTGTACTGCAGTGTAGTAAAATATAGCATAGAGGGGCATAGTGCCCTGTGACGTGTGTAGAACTCAATCCAAGTCAGCACAATAACAATCAGCAGCATCAACAAATATTAATCATCTATGAAAAGAGGACTGGAATGCCCTTGCCCTGATCACACAAGAAACCTGTAGAATTCAAGGAAGATGTCCAAACGGCGCTTCCACCAGAACAGAAACACACAGTAGTAGATAGAAAATCTTTCTTTGTAAAAATAAGAAAATAGAATTGTTATATCCTAGGGAATCATAAGTATGTAGAAACTAGAAAACCAAAATAGCCAAAATCTTGAATCATGTGTATGGTATATGTGAAAACGAATGACAAGGAATGATCTAGACGATCTAATTGAAGGTGGGGGGAGGGGAAATCATGTGCATGACTATGCGCAAATAATCCCACATGGTCGGTGAAAAAGCAGGGCCGATCAATTTCGTATGCCCGCATACTTTGACTCCTTCAAGTCCGTGCCGTTCATGTCCTTGGAGATCTCACGCTGCATGGCGAATTTGACGGCTTCCAGGACGTTCTCACACGTTTTCTTGGGTGGGTAGCGAGGAATCATGCCATCCCGGTAGACACCGGTCTTGACTAGAATCGAGAACCATTCGATGTCGCTGATTTTGTCAAATTCGTTGGTCCCTTGGACGTCGGACTCGGGGGTGTCGCCGACGAAGTAGACGGTGCGTGGGGGGTTGTTAATGCCATGGGTGTCCTTGCGCCACTGGCGAAGGAGCCGGGTGGCGAACTGATACGTGCCTAGTTGGGGCTTTCCGAAGGCAATAGTCGACAACTCCTTCCCAGTGACGGCTTTGTAGAGTGCCTCCAGTGAGGCACGAAGTGCGCCCATACCGATGCGGGTGTGTTCATGAGAGGTGGCCCATACGACGTCGTTGTGGGAGAAGAACAGGGGAGGCCCCTCGTTGAAGACCTCCGAACGGGTTCCTAGATGTCCTTCCTTCGACATCAGGACATCCAGGATGATTTGCTGGTCTCCGGCCCAATCCCGGCTGTCGGCGAAAACGAAGATGGCGTCGATCTTGGTATTCTTAAGATCTCGCGCGCGAGAATTCTCAAACTCGTCATCGGTCAGGCTCCGGAAGGGAGTGGTATCCTTGCGCGATTTGATGATATCGCCGGGGGTGATGACGTCCTTGAAGCCGTACATTTCGGCAACCAATCGACACTTCTCGCCCACGCCGCCCACGACAAGAACGGTGTTGTATCGCTCAGCCATATCGCGCATCGGCGTGTGCCCGCAGATAAACTGGCCGGGGGAGACTTCCAGCTCTAATTGCCGACTAAGGTCTAGACATCGTTCCTCCTCCGACTTGCCCCCGCCGTTCGTCACAAAGATGTACGGACTGATTGAACAGATAGGCGTCAGAAACAAAGCCTTGGTTTTGGTATGGATTCAACGAAGGAGAAAATATCTTACATTGTCATTCCATAAGGATTGTCCCCGTTGATATATTTCAGGGCATCAATGGCCGCAGGAATGGGGTCGCCACCTTTCAGTAGAACTCCATCGATATCGAAGGCCAAGGCAAAGTCGTCGGTGGTAGTCTGCGCAGGTCTAGAGGTAGGTGAGGCCACACGGGGCGATCCATCTTCAGAGGATATCTCGTCTTCGAGGTGTTGTTTAGCCATTTCCATTCCCATCGCGGTGTCGTGAGCACTGGAGGCCATAAGATGTTGAGGAGGGAGGACGACATTGGGACCGCCATAAAGGTCGGCCCGACTGGCGTCCAGGCTGGACAGCCGGTCAACTCGGGTTCCGAGACCGTCTGCGGCAGTCATCGTTCTTTTCCTTGTTCCTGTGAATGTGGGGACGCGTTGTAATCCTACTGACGTATAGTAGGGGCGACGATGGCTTAGACGATTTGCCAAAGTGGAGCGGACCCAGTAGAAGACCCAAAAAAAGACAGCCGGGAAGGGAACGACAACGGCGGTCGATCACTCCAAAAAAAAGTAAAGGGTAAGACAGCCAAAAAAAAAAAAATTAAAAAAAATTAGAGAGTGTCCAAAGGGAACCCAAAGAAATGAAATTGATTATCTAGAATGGAAGATAAGAAAGAACCTTTGTGAGGGAAAAGGGGGCTCCAATACGGCCGCACAAAACGCAATCGAGATGAAGAGACCGTTCACGCACGAGGGCCTGTAAGAAGCAGTCTAGCCAGCTATGAGGTAATCCCTGATCAATGTCGAAGAGAAGAGTGATGGAATGATGATCGAGGTAGAGTGGAGGAAAGATCGAGTGTGGGTTTGGGGAGGAAAATGGAGCCATTCATATACAACGCTGAAACACATCGACCGGATAATGGAGGGTCAGCGCCAGAGGCGCGGAGCCTTAGAAATTAGGACTCATGCTTGCCCATGGATGATGTTAGCCCGTGGCCCCGTCATCGACAACGTTTGGACTTTGGAGAATGCTTGCAATGGACTTTGGCTGGCTGGCAAGCGCTGGTTGCCGTGACTCCACCGAGCCGAAGGTTTGCCGCCGTTCCTCTTCGCGCCATGCAAAGGCAACGTCGACGTCGTCTCTACCGCGGTGATTCATCCTGGGCCGTGGAATCGATGAGGCAGACACGTTGATTCGTCACCCATGCCACGGTCCAAACGTTGGTCGACTTAGCAACAATCAAATTATTCTGTGATTTCGAGGGCGGGTGTAGGGAAGTCCCACTAACGTTCAATCCTCGCGAAAATACATTCAAGTACTCCGTATCTGTCTGTCATTTCAAGACGCATGGATTGCTTCGTCGACTGATAGTGATATCACATTTTACTCCCAGGGATCAAAGACGGGGCCCGACGAGTGAGGCAGTTGACCGAGAAGAAGTCGAGGCAAGCACCGTGACGTCATGGCGGGATGTCCCCTGCACGGCCCGCCTTCCTTAGTCATCCACTCTCTCCGGTCTCCTTCCCTCTGGCTATTCCTCTCCAGTCCTCGCTCTTCTCAGTTCATCCGGTCACCTCCCGGGCAGCCCGTCAGCCAGACAGCCCAGAGTAGTTCGTCAATGGTGCAGGCACGTCCAGGAGCAACCAATCCTCAGGCCAGATGGCGGATGGTGTCTACACCGTCCGAACAAGGCGCCGAGCCCTAGCTCGCAACCACCTGGTATGTATCTCGGATTCTCAAGAGGCTAGGGAACCCATCTCACCCACTAGTTGGGATCTGAAGCCAACCAGGGCGTGTTGTTTAATGCCGCACCTGGAACCAACACCAACATGCAAGCCGAGCGAGGAAGGAGGGGAAAGGGACGTGGAAACCACGCAGTGTAACCTTTCCGGTCCTGCAGCCACCGTCGTTGTGCACTCTCAGCCTGGTGACATGTGATTCGAAGTCTCTCACTCGGTGAACCTGTCAGAACCAGCGTCTACCACCACCACGAAGGCTGTTTCCGTCCCAGGAATGTCTTGTCAAACTTTTTTTCCCTGGCGGAAGATGGAACAGTCAACGACTGGCTGGGAACTGAACGACTGTACAACCTGGTTCCGGGGAATTATCGTGACTCGGTTACTAATATTCTAGAGGTACAGTATGTAGCAAATATTGTATATATAGGTACAGTTCGCAGACGGAAGCATCTGCAGGGGCCAAGATAGCAAATAAATATACATAGAAGAAAGTGCAATGTACCGGACGCACATGGTCCCATATTAATATATTACAAAAGAGAAAGGAATATGATCTGGGCTGGCCCAAGAAGGAAAGCGAGAAACCTGCCTCGCTCTCAATCCACGCGGAGTATCAGATCGGTGCCATGTCTGGACGGTGTCAAGTTGCGTTCGGTTGGCACGGCTCTTATCGTCGATGTCCGACCCATCCTCTCGATCGGATAGCGAGAATCGCTCACTAGACCGTGAGAGTTGGGCTCGGGTATTAGGATACCACGATCATTTTCGTGCCAGTAGTCGTTCGGGACAGTCTGTCCGGTAGGCTGTGGCTTGCCTCGACGAACCTGAACCCTTTTTATATCATCCTGCCGCACAATCCGGGGCCGAGAAACTATCTCATGGGCTGGGCCGGCAGCCGTAGAGCGCGAACCCTCAGACTCATTGACAGGTGCGTCACCAAGAAAGTAATCACGCTTGGGTGGGATATTGGTGGGTGTTCGGACTTCTTTTAGAGGGGAAAGTGGCCTGAAGCTCCCCGAGTGACGCGAGGTCCGGCGGCTTCCCGAATTTTCATTGATGTTGATCGTCTCAAACTCGCCGCTCGGCTTGCTCACTGGGATGCTGCTTGACTGCGGCAGTGAGCGGCGCTTCATGTTGCGGGGCGACGGCATGCCTGCACCACCCAAGTATCCATGATCGGGTTGTTGCCAATAATTGTCAACATAATTGTCATGATACATGAGGTCATCACATTTGGTATGATACGACGAGGCGTCATATATGTCAGCCTGGCGTGGATGGTGGACCCCAGCACCAGAGTCGGCATATATAGGCTTTTTCCGAGAGGCAGAATTCCGTGGGGTTAAGGTACCATTATGCCGTCCCTCAAATCCATGCATCATGGCACGCGGGTTATCAGGCAGCCCTGCTATCGGAGCCCCATTGTACTGTCGCGAGGAATTATATCGAGCTGGCAAGGCAGAGGAATTCATGAACGGAGTTGGGGCGCTGGGACCCCCTCTCGGCCTGACGACGTCTTCCTCGAACAGTGTCGCGCCACTAGCGGGCCTGGGGGTTTTCTGTTGACTCCATCGCAGAGGTTGGGGGTAAAGATCGTATGCAGGCTTCTCTGGCAGCAAGTCGGAGATGGTCCGCTGTGAGGACTGGCTCGGCGAGGCCTCATTTTCAGAATTTGAAGAAAATGCAAATCCAATCTTGCTAGGGCTAATTCTTCTCGAGTGGCGGTTGTTACGATCGCCGTCTGGTCCAGTAACAACAACCGCTGGGTTCTCATTCCGGTATTCGAACGGGGACATCAGCCTCGCAGGACGTGAGTCCTCATTTATTGTACGAGATGACGGGTTGCTAGGCCCTGGAATTGGTCGTCTCGGTGGCGAAGAAAAGTCGTGGGGTTCTGACATGACACCGCCAATCTCGAAGAAGTTGTTGTCTTTGGCCTGCTGATTCCTTCGTCTGGCCTTCCGGCAGCAACAAAATATGATAACCCCAATGATTAAAAACCCCGACACCCCCGAAGCCACAGAGACCCCTATAACTGCACTGGGTTTCAAATGACTCTCGTTAGAGGATGCCGCACTCGTGGAGGGTGTCTGATCATTCGTAGTACTAGAGTGCAGGGTGGTGTGGGTGATTGATATAGGACTCTCGAAAGGAGTGAGAGTGGTGGATATGTGGGTCGTAGTTGACTGTGAGGGTGCTGAAGTAGTTGAACTGGTAGTTGAGCTGGTGTTGAGGGAGGTGCTGAGAGTACCTAGGTCAGAAGGTGTCTCTGTGTGAGCGGCTGTCGTACTCGTCAGAGACGTCGTTGTCGTGGTCACTATTGTAGCAGTGATAGTAGCATGCGTCCGTGGTAAAGCGCCTACTACCACATCACAGATACTGTAGACCGTTGAGTGCAACACCGTCTCCAAAACGCAATAAGCGAGGCTACAGCGCAAGGCAGCCTCTCCCAAAGTATATCCACTGTTCGTATTCGTCCTGCAAAGACATTCGAGATCCAATCCTTGCGAGCATGCATTGTTGGGATAGTCCGTCCGAATGAATTCTCTAGTACAGTCTGCAGCGCAATTTGGAACACGATCGACTGGCGAAGCGACCGCTCCTGTCGGCTGTGGCTCGTTGGCGCTGAGTGCAAGGCAAGATGATATTAACGACGAAAGGACAAAGAGGAGTCGGAGATGTGATAACATATTGTGACAATCTGTCAATTCTCCGCTAGTTAGTCAAGGATTCCCCCTGGTCCATTTTACAACTGTGGATGATGTAAATGTATCCAAAAGTAATGAGCGAAGTTTAGAGCGTCCAAATGACTTACCTACCCTATATCAACACAAAGGAGCATCAACCCCTAGAGTCATAGGTGCACACAGACAACCATTCTATGTGAATGGATCAAAGAAATGAATAGAGGCAATATTGTTGTACAATGTCACTCTAAGCCGCCTATATTTTCTAACGACAGAATTGTTCCAGAGAACTGAGGGGCACGGTGAGAAGGACATGATAATAAGACGCGGCGCGTTCGAGCCCAACCCGCCATTGCCGGCGTCAACGAGAAGATCTCTTGTTTTCGCCATGACGCTGACTGGCTGCTCGTGGGAGACGCCTGCATCTGAGACAATCACCATGAAACTGCGCCTCCTGTAGGCGCCCTGATGAAATGCAAAACGCAGTCTAGCCAACGAGAGCCACGTAGTCGAGAAGCAGGTCGACAACTGTAGGCGCTGGGTGTGGGCAAGAGCGCAGACGAGATGAGTAGTTGACTACGCGCCGGGGTTGGCGCCGGCGCTGCACCGGAGTCATCATGATGTCAGGTCAGCTGATTCCAGACGCCCGGGCGCTTCGGAGATGAACGGGCGTCAAGAGCTGAAGAAAGCTGAAGAAAGCCAAGTGCCCCGGGGATGAACTATCGAGATCCAGGTAATTCCACCCAGCTGAGAAATAATTCAGCCTGGAAGAACTCTATTTTAGCTTAAATTCGCGTGGCGCGAAGAGTTGCTGGTTCTTGTCGTACCACAACCGACAAACAGCTACTATACCTAGAGCAAAGGTGGGAGCAGCTGCAGGGAATTCAGGGAATATTAAGATCTTGTTATTGCCATCAATCATTAAAAGTAATCACTGACAAAGAGCAAAACAAAAAGCCCAGTATGACAAATGAGCTGGTATCATCCGAAGCGAAGCCAAAAAGAACATAGAAACATCACAAACAGGGGAATCGCGAGAGATTAATAGTAACAAGAACACTCGAGCCCCATCACAGGATACGTGTGATATAACCACCGATCAGTCCTCGCCTCAAATCCACAGGATATGGACTGCCAAGTGGCGGGGTTACATTAGTCGAGTCTCGGTCGGAGTCGCGCGGAATACGCGAACAACAACACGATCGCCCGTTCGATTTCAAATTAAGGGATCTAGGAGAGAACGGCGGAACGATGCAAATCTTCGATCGAGGAAGGACTTGGATCGAATCGGGCGGACAGTTTGGGGGATATAGGCAGTGTCTAGTACTTGAAAATAATGTACCTGGAAGGGCATTGTTAGCTGGAGGTCCGAGGAATCCAGATCGGAGGGTAGCACGTACAGAGCGTGGATGATGCCGGGAATCCAACCCAGGATGGTCAAACAGATGTTGATGAGCAGATCAGCTCCACATCCTCGCTCAAGGAAGACACCGAGGGGAGGGAGGATGATCGCAAAAAGGATCTTGCAGATGTCGCTGTACAAACAGAATCGTTAGCCGCTGTTTTCCTCGCACCTCTCCAAGCTCTCCAGCCTCTCATCCACGGCATTGGGTGCTCGGACAGCACTGCGAAGGGACCGACCGAGCGAGCCGGACGAAGGCAAGGAGAACGAGGGGATGACGACAAGGGCACTTACGAGGCAGTGAAAGGCATTGTGAGTAGTGGTTGATCGAGTAGAAGCCAAAGAGGGATCTATGAGCAGGAGATGATAATTGATCGAGATGGGATGACAAGTCTGAAAGAGTTGGGAAGAAAGAACAAGGCCGGGCGGTCGGGAGCGGATCCACGGGCTCTTAAATCCTGGGCGGCAAAGGTTCGAGTTGACCTTGACACCGGCCTCTCTGCCCGTCTCCGTAAGGGGATCAGGTTCCCTTTCTGTTAGTGCCTTAGTCAGGATTTCATCATACGTCATGCTTCCACCGCCAACTGTGGCTCGGGTTTGACGCACGCCGTCTTCATTGGCCCAGGCGGAGTGATGAACATCCAATTTCCCGCTGCCTAGACTTTCCCATCAGGCATTTGTCGGCTGACTTTTGCGTCAACCTACGTTGCGACCTACTTGGCAGAGTTTTCCTCGTTTCCCAGCAAGGAGTCTAACAATTATCTGGTTGCCTGAAGAAAAGCTTGGCGCCCTTCTTTGCCCCTGACCCTCGCTATTCAATGTACTATTCATCGAAATCGATCTGATCAGGTCCTGATTTCTATATTTATGCACCTGTCAATTGCTCGTTTTATTCTCCATCAGACTCCGGAATAACCACCCTTCTCACAGGAAAACCCCCATGCTTACTTTTTTAGCCCGTCATCCAGACATCCACCTCTTTTGCACTTGCAGGAGTGGACCACAGCCCTATGGAGTCCAGCCCTATTCCCTTGGCTTCTACCTATGTAATTTCCTGACACTCTCCGTTTGTCTCCACTCGTCATAGCATGGTTTCGACTTTCTTGGAATCTGATATCATTCACGGTGAGGCAACACGTTTTCCTTGTCGATCTTCTCGAGGCCATAGATCGTACCATCGTTGCGCAGCCATGCATCTGGAAATCGACGTCATCCCGAACTCCGACCATACGAAACCCACAAAATTAAGATAAGAAACGCTCCATCTTCAAACGTGCAGCGAATGAGGGCAGAAGGTAGACCCGGGCTCTTATTTCGTTGGCTGTTTTAATTATGATTGCATGCTCCGTAACTGTGTACCTTCCTTGACCCTGGAACGCCCTCGGGACTTGGCACGGTGGCGGTACTGCACCGCCACATCTGCCAACGCCTCTCGACGTCATGCTTGTCATATGCTTCCTACACCTGTGGACTCATACATGTGCGTTGCGATCATTGACTTCTTGTCCGCGGACAAGTGGCTCGCTGGATAGGCAAGCATGATACCCCGTACGAGCCCAGGTTCACTGAGCGCCCATTCTATTCTTAGTTTGCCAACGCCACACTTATCAAGTCGCATTCTAGCCTTCTTCTAGAATTCAAGGTTTCTGCCTACGGAGTACGGAGTACACCTGCTGTTTGACCCTGGGTTGGCTAAGTGGCCGGCAAAAGTCTTGGGTGAGCATTGGCATCATTTACGGAGTATGGTCATGAGGTATTCTGGACGATACTTTCACTCCCACCTAATTCATATTACTTGAATAGATTAATAGGTGGTTCTTCTAAAGAAAATAAATAAACATTAGGGTAAAAATACATTGTCGGTTCAGCAACAATGAACTCGAAGAAATTGAGCCCAGGGAATACTCGTAGGAAAAACTAGAGACAGCTTCTAAAGCCACTGCGGGTAATCAGTCAAGCTGCAGTGGGTCTTGGCAGCCATTCCGTTCTTTGCTTCCGAAACTCCCTCGCAATGCTTTAGCACCGCTAGACATTCTCGACTATCATTGTCGACCTCCATGCTTATATGTCGTTGATGCTCACCTTGCCAGCACGACCGGCCGCCAAACCAGGGTGCGCTCGGCAGGTATTTGAGCTTCGTGGCCTGCAGAGGCGACGAGGCCCATCTTATCGAGGCCAATATGCCGCACGCAGGTGTCTAGCAACGCAGACGAAACGCACCGCGAACAATCATCCCTTGGCTTATACCTGGCTGACACGCACCCCTGGAGAGATTGTAGGTTTCTCGGTGGTTTCTGCAGTTCTTCCCATGGCTTGCCTTGCTAATTCTTCAAGAGACTCCAGATGACGTTCTTTCAAGCCTTCCCTCTATTCCGAGCTCGCGACTAGTATCAAACCCGATCCCTATCATCCTTGTCACGCCCAGCTTTGCATCGTGGATCGATCCTTCCCATACTTTCCTTGAGCAATGGATCAATCGCCTGTACCGGAATCAACCTTCCGAGGGATCCCATGGCTCTGCGCATGCCTTTGTAGCGATTGTTGATAAACTACCCGATACCAGTCGCAAGTCAAACAATGCACCAGAGGAGGATATCGAAGAATACGAGGGCATTTCGGTTATGCTATCAAGAGCAGAGAACATACAAGGAAAAGTTGCCGCGCCGCGCCGACTCCGAGCCACGGACGCTCCAGAAGCAGCTCTTGTGTTCTCTGTCCAAACGAATACCCCCCACGCCGCTGGTGAAGCTCTTCGTCAGCCTATCCATGAAGTTGGTTTGCGTCTCGCCAATACCATTTTTCTCAATGGCAAGGAAAACACCCTTTTTGGAACCCGCTGGGCCTACGACGCTTCCTCGTCCAGTTTTAGTCTGGGCCAGACCGTCGACTTATCTCGCTGTTTAATTACGTCGAATACAGAGTCCATTTCCAGTTCTCTCGGCCTCCCGCTATATCCGGTCGGCCGGCGAAGAAAGGTTGTAACCAGCATGGGGAATATTCTACGCCAGATCACAAAACATGCCGATGGTCAATCAATGGAACCGATGCCAGCCTCGGCTGAGCTGGAAAAAGAACTTCCTTGCTATATCGAAGAACACAACATTCTCGACCAGAGAGTATCGGTGTGGGCTCTCATTGAAAGCCCCGACAAAGATGGTGCAGACAGAACCCCAGATGATCTCACCAAGGCGATTCAGGCGGGTGGTAAACTACACCATGTCATGAGCGGCGGTGGTGGATGGGGCAAAAAGCAAGGCCTCTTATCCTTGGACCCTGAGATCAGCTTCTTAGTGCCATCGGATGACGGGGAGCCTGTGGGCATGAACGGGCTCTTTTCTCCCCAGGCCGGGGGCTCGCTGCCAGATCGATTGCCATCTCTCGACCAACGAGTCATCATCGATGATCTATCATCTCTCTCACAGGTTGCCCGTGCGGGTGACTATATTCAATTTTTTGTTTCAATCCTCCCGGAGCATGACCAGAGCGGATCGCTAGCTCCGGAAGAAACTCCTTCGTATCATTTCGGTGTCGTCACTGATAGTGAAAGCCCCTTGCCACCGTCGAACACTGCTTCGGAGCAAAAGAATTTGATTCATGTGCCGAATCGATTTGGGGCTCTGTCGGAGAAGGCTGTCACTTATCTGCAGCCCGTCACCCCGGCCAGTTTAGAAGGAGAGGTCCTCGAAACTGGCACTAAGCTCAATATGCCTGGGGCTCGGATCTCGCTTGTCCTTGAGTAAGATAACTCAGACGCAAAAGCTTCCATGTAATGAATTATCCACCACTTTGTATTTCTACTGTCGTGCATCCATGTCTACAGTAACTGGCCAAACCGTAAAATGTAGATCTACTGTAGTCGTAATCCGATGGCGGCCGGGTGCCAAGCACCGGGTCACGTGGGAGCACATGAGGTCCGTCAGCCTCCCCGAAGCAACCACCAGCGTGTTCGCCTCAATCCCCATCTCCGTCTCGCACCTGCAATCCTTCGCATCATCGCAACGGCTCTCTTCGCGGGCGTTCCCTTGCTCTGATACTGCTTATCTCGGCTGTCTCCATAGCTCTATCCTCAATTTATCCCATTAAGATCTTTTGATCTCTTCAAAATGGCCACTGAACTTTGGTACGTAATCCCCGACTTGACTCCTTTTCCTTGTGCCCACGACCTCTGGCCGCCATGGATTCTTATCCTTGCGGCATCTGGGCTGCTGCTGAAGCTTCTCATGCTGACTTTCTGCTCTCATAGTCCCGTCTATGCGGTATGTCATGTCGCGTCCCTTCGCTGTTCACCATAACCAAGCTCTATTACCCATGGATCGAATCCGTCACCGTCACGTCGACCTAGGATACCTTGACCTTCCCCGAAAGACCTCCATCTTTATTCACACTCTTGATGGCTAATACTGCGACTTTTAGCCCTTCTTCGGCGCGCTGGGTTGCACCTCAGCTATCGTCTTCACCTGCTTCGGAGCTGCCTATGGAACCGCCAAGGCTGGTGTCGGAGTCTGTGGAATGGCCGTCCTGCGTCCCGACCTGATCGTCAAGAGTACGTTTGTCGACTTCCTGAATCTGCTCTTTCCCTAAAGCTCCAGATTCCCTCTCGTGGATCGAACGATGGTTCTAACATGATCGCTTCTTAGACATTGTCCCCATTGTCATGGCGGGTATCATTGGCATCTACGGGTTGGTCGTGTCGGTCTTGATTGCAAACGACTTGCAACAGAAGGTTGCCCTGTACACGGGGTTCATTCAGCTGGGAGCAGGTCTCGCTGTCGGTCTGGCCGGTATGGCAGCTGGGTATGTTTCACCTTCACCGCGGGGATGTCGAGTGGATGTTGTATTCTTTCGAAGCTAACTGCGATCTTTCTTTCTCCAGTTTTGCCATTGGTATTGTCGGTGATGCTGGTGTCCGAGGAACAGCACAGCAACCCAGACTCTACGTTGGAATGATCTTGATTCTCATTTTCGCTGAAGTCTTGGGTAAGTCTTCACCTCCAATAGCGTGAAACGCTGTTCTATTCTATTTTATCCCGATTCTAACCACAATCGTGCCCTTTCTCTCGCAGGTCTTTACGGTCTCATTGTCGCTCTTCTGATGAACTCTCGCTCCACCATCGAAACGTCTTGTTAAGCGACCCCATCTCGGTGTCTCCATGCAATGGTAACAACCGCCGAGCGAGAATCAAACTTTGTATGGAGTATATAGAGACGGAGTGTGGGTGGTTGGTATCCCACTGTGATTGACATGGGATATCTTGGATTTTTATTCGACCTGTGGGGATAATACCTTTATCTCTACAGGGCCGATATGCGAAAGGGAAACGAACGAGTCGAACGGAAAGAAAAATGATTTTTGACTTTGGACAATTGAATCTCCTTTCATACCGATGTACTAGCCTAGGCTTTGTAGACTAGGTCCCTAGGACATTCGGTAGAAAGAATGTTACGAGAGAGAGGGAGAAATGGGGCTGCAGAGATTGGAGAGGTTGAAGGAGAAAGGAGAAGGAAGGTAGATACAATTGCATCGCCCGAGGACTGCGCTGAACTGTATTTTATGGGAGTCGCTTTGTGATCCTAAACTCTTTTTTTTATCTTTTGGGATCTTTTCTATTTGCAATGCTGAAACGGTCTTTTCTTTTTCTTATCCTTTTCTTTTTGTGCCTGTGCCTGTGTTCTTGTGTTGCTGAATTGATCGTATATTCGCTATATATCTATCTTTTCTTTTCCTTGGTATCATTTTCGAGGTTACGTACGGAGATATCTTGGTAGGTATTTACCTATTTCGCACTAAGGTGTCTACGGGTCTCTTTCACGGAGAAAATCCTGATTTTGTGTCACGTCCATTCTATCAACGTTGATATCTTGCTTGACAGTACTTCAGATTTAGCATATGAACAATTTCAAAAACGAGAGGGCCATGAACAAATGGATAAATTGCAAGACGAATGGGTACGAAGTCAAGAGTTATAGTTATGGCACCAGTAAAGAAAAAGAGACATGTAAAAGATAAATAATATTGTCTATGGAGAGGAAACAATACATAAGAAAATTATGCAAGATATAAAACGCATATGATATGAGGGACCAGCAAAAGATAAGAAAAAAAAAAAAAAAAACAAGCAGCGATGGAACTAAAGAAACCCAACTCAAGAATAATACATAAGGTTCCTTCCTAAGTCTACCCGGTCAAGCAAACAAACATGATATCAAAGGGGAGAGAGAAGGAGAGATGATTATTTTCTCTCTCTTCCTTTCCATGCATTGAATAAAAAGGTAGGGTGGGAGATAGAGAGTTAAGGGGAAAGATATGGACAAAAAAGTAACAATGAGATGACTATGGGAGACAAAGAAAAGGCTGCAAAAATATGAAACTGTTCCGATTAGGCCTTCTCAAGCTTCCGTCGCAGCGTTCTCGTCCTCCGCAATAGCT
The DNA here is from genome assembly GCF_023601865.1 of Aspergillus affinis. Lineage (NCBI taxonomy): Eukaryota > Fungi > Ascomycota > Eurotiomycetes > Eurotiales > Aspergillaceae > Aspergillus > Aspergillus affinis. Next base: position 275,930 of record NW_026515797.1, on the reverse strand, counting down.
TCTTGAACTTGTGCTTCTTCATCTTCAAGCGACGACGTCTCTTGGTGCTGAGGGCGTGCATTGATCGGTTGTTACGGACACGCTCGATGTACGTGGTCTCGGAGTGGTTGGCGGGAACGTCGATGATGGCATCGCTGTCCGTGGCGCCGGGGGCGTCCATCTCGTCGGCGTTGCGAAGGAACGGACCGGTATGAGCCTCGTAGGTCTTCCGGCCGTCGGCGTGCGTGGACTCGTGGATGGTCAGGACGGTCGAGTAGCTGGACGTCTCGTGGCCTTCCGACTCGGCGGTGGCGGTGGCGGCCGACGCCTCGTCAAAGGGCACCGGCGGCGGGGGCGGGTGGAAGGGACGGAGACTTTTCGTGAGCTCCTCGATGGAAATCTTCACGTCTGCCATGTTCATGCCGTCCGGGTGACCACCCTCCATTTCGAAGCTGCTCACGGGTCCTTCCTGGTCGGCGTGGAGGGCCGCGTTCTCCATGGAGTCGACGGTCGAGGACAAAGTGAACATGACATCGTCCGCTTCGTGTTTCAACGATCTCTTCGCGGTGAATAGCGCATCGAAGGCTTCGGAGGATGAGGTGGGAGGGACGGTGGTAGAGACGGAGATGGGCCGGTGGATAGAAAAGAACGACGCAACGTGGACATCTGTATCGATCACAGTTATTAAAAATTTTTCTCAATTAGTTGAGGATTGGCAGAGAGATGGCGGAAAGTGTGTCTTTTTCGACGTGGCGAGATCTGATCGAGAAAAACTTACCATGCGGCTGGAGGTGCTGAGTCGAAGGAACGCTCGGCAATCTCGAGAAGGCTGTATGCTGGTTTGACTTAGAACCGTTGCGGCCGTTGTTCTCCTTCCCCCTCCGCTTGGAAGCCTTGCCCTCACGCTTCTCCGCCGAGTTCACACCTTTCGCAGGAGTCTGGGAAGAAGCGTCGACATTTCGGGAGCCATCGCTGGGTTTCGAAGAAGAAGAGGAGTATCGACGTTGACGCACCTGCTGTGTTGCGCCGAGGAGGCCGTTGGAAGAGGCAGTAAGACCTTGACTAGACGAACGAGATATGCCGGAGATGGGCACAATAGGAGCCCATGCAGCCCGGCGTAATGAGGACGACAGCATTTTTTCCGTCGAGAGGGCCCAGGGACTGGGATGACGAAGATGTCGGGAACAAAGCCGGAGAAAGTCGTCTGAGGCGAAATCGAAGTTGAGCCGATCAGGCGGAAGCCCGATTGGGTTTAGTCCGCGTGTTGCGCCTCAGGCAACACCGAGGGTCGGATCAGGTGATTCCGTCAGGCCAAGACGGACGAGGGTCACATGAAGCATCATCAGTTCTTGTTTACCAGTTTCGCATTACTCCGGGAATTGATGTAGAACTCCATTTCTTACGGTGCAGTTGGCTTCTTTGGTATCAATTGAATTAACTATGTACTGCTCGTAATCCCAAAGATCCGTACAAGCATACACCCCAAGAATCAATGTATGTACGCCAAGTGATGAGGGGTCTCAGTGGCCAGTAAGTGCAGTGTCGAGCACTCAAGCACCTGTCGCTCTCTGCCAACACATGTAAGAGAACTGAAAGCACCGACTTCTCACCGCCTCAAGCTCAGGCGCAAGACAACACTTGAGATTTGAGACGTATTCAGCTCGTGACAGACAAAAGAGGTGACGAAAATGAAGATTAATACAGAAAAAATATCCACTGGGGAATAAAAGTTGGGGGTAAAACAAAAGGAATCGTCAGATACAGGATGAAAAAATAGAGATGGTATCAATCTGGACTATATAAGAAAAGACCCATCGCTGAACCGGATGAAAAGTAGAAGAATGGAAAAAGGGGGAGAAAAGATCACCAGGAATTAATGGCTTTTAATGCAATCAAACATGGCAAGAGGAATTCAACCAAGAACGCTATACCGTGGCGTCAAGGAGAACCGAGAGAAGGATATATAAAAGATGACAGAAGAATTGAAAGCTCCAGGTGTGGCGAGAGGAATGAAAGGAATGAGAAGAAATCGCTCAATAAGTGCAACGCGAAATGATAGGTAGAAGGGTGAATTTTTGCATCTCATGCTCGCGGAAAACGTCGTTAGGCCAACCATTACTAGTCGGCATTCTATAGTATGAGAGTATGAAGGTTCTTCTGGATAATCATGTCCTGCACCGAGTCCATGGTTGCTTTCAGCAACGTCGTATCGGTAGCATTGGTGTAGTGGATGTAAATTTCTCGGTCCGGAATGCGGTTGATTCCTCGGAATCTGTCTGCGAAATATCTGGCTGCAGCATCAAAGTCGTTGTTCGAGCCGTTGAAATCCGGGAAATGTTTGGAAACGGGTGAGATGTCGAGTTTTCCCTTGAAGAGATCGATTTTGTTCAAGAACAAGATGATGGGTTTTCGCTTGAACCATTCGCCATTAACTAGCGACTCGAATAGCATCATTGCTTCGTGCATTTGGTTCTAAAGGTAACAGATTAGTCGGTCCGGTCTTGAATGGAATGGCGTAACGAAGTGAAATGGGGTCACTGGACACTTACCGCATTCTGGTCTTCAACTAAACATTGGTCGTACCCTGATAAAGCGACCATGAAAAGTAGACACTGGACACCCTCGAAACAGTGAATCCATTTCTTTCGCTCGGACCGCTGTCCACCAACATCCATCATGCGGAAATTCATTTGACCTAATTCAAACAGCGTTTCTGTAATTCCGGTGGTTCGCAAGCGGGCTTGCAGCATGTCCTGGTTGTCGGGAAGCCATCCGCTGGTAAATATCCGATCGAGCGAGTTGTAGAAGCTAGATATTAATCAGCATGGGCAGTTCCCAGTGGTTATCCGCGCGCACTCACTAATGAAGGTTATCATGAAGAGCAAACTCGTGCCCTCGGGCAACGGCTTTCTGAACGCCACTGTCGTCCCACATATCTCTCATGGCGTCGCGAACTTTGAGATCTGAGAAAGCTTCGTCGGACCCTACATCCGGCTCTAAGTGGTCGACAAGATCTGCCAGCGGCTAATTCAAGAAATTTTTCGTTAGAAAAACAATGTCGGGAAACAGAGAAGGGCAGGATATGCATACTTTCGTGCCGTCGTGCTGAAACTCGATGCTCTCTGCGCGCATGATTTCCAGCAAGACTTTGAAAGCAATGACGATGTTCGAATAAATCACTGCACGTGTTTGGCGGCGCTCATCTTCAGGGAAGCCCCCGGAGTGGATGATGCGCATTTGCTTAATGATGGTCGACTTTCCTGACTCACCAGCACCTGTAGAGGGAAATTGTTAGCACATATCTCGAGCTTCGCTCCCGTCTCCCAGTGTCGAGAGATGCGACTAAAAATCCTATGTATCCAAAAATTCGATAATTGCGACATCAGATAACACATACCAAGAAGGAGTATCTTGATCGTTCTATCCATCACTTTCTTGTCATTCTTCAACACCTTGTCTATTTTGGCATTTTGCTGGACGGCATCTTTATCGTCTGCATTAACTGGCTTCGAGCTCATGCAACCCATGTTGTACAGTAAGGATCGCAAATATCACTGTTACAGTCGGAAGGAAGAAAGATGTCAGCAAAGACCGTTTGAAAGGCCGCAGCTGCCCGGAGAAAATACTCGGTGCATAATGCGTCTGGATCAGGAGTTTAACGCGCCGAGTGGTTGCCGAGCTGAATCAGGGATGCATTCGCCCGGCAGCAGGTGACCACTCAAGCGGCGGTTCTCGAAACAGGTGTTGACCTCGAGCTCCTAATACGAGGTTCATGGGTCCTTTGTTCTCGGGGGGGAAGACTAACCGATTATAAAAATACAAGATTATTCAACGATTGAGATTAATTCGTGTTGGTGTTCGCGGAGGGTGGTATGTCGCAACTTCTCGACGGGTGAAACAAGACCATCCAGACTTCCCGGTAGCCAGACCTCGAATTTAAACACCGTTGGACGGATGTGATTTCTCGCGACCTTCGAAACTTCTCCACTTCAGGTTCCCGCGGTGAACCAGAGAACACCTTCCGTGGCCGGTAAGAGGGTATAAGCTCTGTCGCTGCGAGCTAAGGTCGAATCAACGGACCGAAAGGTTGGAGCAAAGGAGGGATTTGCGGAGAGTTATCTATTGGAACCGGACGGCGTTGCGGAGATCGGGACCTCGAAAATTCGGCAGTTCGGACAGCTTCAGGCAGGAGCTATGGGCGAATCGACGGGCGAACGTGAACAGAGGTTCAAGAAAGATGGAAGGAAAAGAAAATGAAAAGAAAGAAAGAAGAAAAAAGAAAGGGAGAAAGTGAGTCTCTTTACGAAAGGTGGGTATTTGCCGCTCTCAGAGCGGATTCGGAGCTCGACAGGCGGGTCGACGGGTGGTGCGATGGAGGTAGGTCGAGGAGAACACCCGGAGAGGACGGAGAGAGCGAGGAAATAAAAGGGCAAAATGATCCGGTGTCAGTATGAAGATGAAGGGACGTGGTACATGTCTGTCGTTCCACAACAGCCAAAGACACGCGGAAGGGGAGCCAAACGCGGGGAGGGGGGGGGGGAGAAGAAAAAGAGAGAGGGGGTCAGAGGGAAGACGAAGCAGTAAGGTCGCAGCAAGTCCGGAGAGCGTGAGAGGTGAGGTAAGGTGCTCCGTAGTCTCTATAAGCAACAATGGCGTCGCGCAATTCGCCAGGTTGTAATCAATCAAGGCCGATCGGAGAGAGAGGGGGGCCATTGTGGCAGCGCGGGTCAGCCGCTAGTCCTGCAGTGGACTTTTAGTCCGGCATGGAATTACAGAGTCCAAACCAAGGGCGTTAGTGCCAGCCCTAGTGTGTCCGTAGTCCGTGGCTAGCCAGGCGGGTATGTCTGAATGGTAGAGGAAGCGCCCGTCGATCCACTTCCGAGATCCATTCAGGATTCTTCGTTCATTCTTGTGCCTGTGGCTCTCGTTCGAGCCGATTGGAGCTGCCCGATATAAGGTAATAACCGTAAGGTTAGGTTGGGAGGAACCGTAGAATACTGAGTCCTATTCCTCCGTATGCTACGTACATACTAGGGGTATGCTGCGTAGGGGCTGACGGGGTCATGCTGGTGGTGTGTGAGACTGAGAATATTCATTCAAATATCCCTGCAATCAATTATCCAATGCCGTCAAAAGACGATACATTCCACCCATGCGGAGAGACACAACCTTGAAGACTGCCATCCAACCGTCCAGCAGACACAAAGAAAAAGGAAGGAGGAACATGATACCGTATGTATAGATCAAAAGTACCGTCTTCCAGTTGTACCACATTCATTCCGGTTTCATTTATGCTGACCATAGCCCCCTCCCCCAATTTGATGACCCTGCAGTGAAACGACTCCCCCATGACTCTAAAGGATTACCCCATACCGTCTAATTTTGGATATAAACCTTTTCTTTTCCCGCATACCTTAGCATCAGAATATAATGATCGATCTTCCATACATAGTCCGTCAGTCCGTTCACTCCGTAATTGTCTGACCGTCTGCCCGTCTGCCAACCGCCGAACACGAACGGGTCCCCCCCAAAGTCAAGTGTCCACACCTCCCCATTCCCTGCCAAGCACTGCAACCGAACAACGCCACGAGGCACGCATTCGACGCATTGGCATGCACGGATCGACGGATATTTATTTGCTTGGAGCAATTGTTGGTCTACCTGTCTGGCTTTTTCTCGGAGCAGACGACAAAAGCTGAATGGTACTGGTACCCACTCCAGCTAATAATCGGGCATTATCTCCGTCGCTAGTCGGACACATCATCTCTGAGCTTGTTTATGTGAAAAGAAAAAAGAAAATCCCTTTGCGTTTTTGCTTTTTTTTCTCTCCTGTGATTCGTTATACCGAGATCCCGAAGGAAGAAAGCCTCAGAGGAAGTCTACCAATCAATGACCCTGGTGTTCGATGGATTTAAAAATAATACCCTACCTAATTATAAGTAGTAATCTCGCTACGCAGTTACCATTTATATCGTTTTTGCTAACGAGATTAAACAATTCGGCACCCTGCATCATCGCAACCGGCATGCTCGCTTACCACCCTCTCCCTCCCTTAAAAGGGCGTGATAAGGAGTAAGATTGCCCATGCGCGTACCCGGGCTTCCCGTCAAGCTTTCGTACTTATTAATTAATTACACGACCATTTGTGTACACCCGTACTGCATGGGTGGATAGGTCTAATAGTAATCGTAATCCTGCGGGTGTAGGATCGTAATCAAAACCGTTGTCAGGGTTCTTCTTGAATCATGCTGGATCTGGTCTCCATTGGAATTTACGGCCTGGATTTTAGCCTACCAAACTCGATGCGCGTTTTGGTTCCCCGAGGGATCCAATCATCCCAAACCAACCTTGGCATCTTCTGGGTTTATTAATATGGCTCTGTATACGATACAGATTAACCACGCCCAGATCGGGCGCTGTGCTTAGACCGTCCGTATAACTCATAGCGTTGGGTTTCCTGCATCCGCGGAAGTTTAATGACGGTTTCAGTGACATCTATCATATCGACCACCCGGGATGTCTGTGTCACTGTCACTGTCACTGTCACTCTCGCACAGGTAAACAATGGAGATAAGTGGAACATTATTAAGGAAGAGGACGAAGAAGAAGAATGGAACTCGAACTTTTTTTTTTTTTGCGCATCCTCGGAAAGTAGAGTGGGCCCTGCTCCAGGTCGGATTCCACACCTCCGGTTTCAGCTTTGCAACGAACCAAACGCCGTCGTGGCACTAAGGCAGGGGCAGCCCATTCCAGGCCGTCAAAAGCTCCATCCCCATCCCATCCCTTTATATGTGTGTGGCCCGTACTGACAGTAAGTCGAAAACATGGAGCTCCAGACTCGGGATACATACGCGGTGGTTACACATCAAATCATCAGGAATAAATTACACGACAGGTGTCCCAGACTCCCACCTACCTAGGATCCACAACTTGCGGCGTAGGCGCAGTGCAAAGCATCCCTGTCCGATAGATCATATGCCAACCGGTCCTATTGCATAATAACAGACCATAAAATGAGGAAATCTAATAATGAGGCAGGAGATAACTATTATCGACTAGAACAAGGCTACGTAGCTGATAGTGATACAGTGCTGTGTCGATCAGTCAACGCTAATCAGGGGATAGTCCCAACATGACAACAGAAATTGCATGTCTGTGCGTGGTTGTTGGTACGAGGCAGTGGTGGTGGTGGTGTTGGGTGCTGCGAAAGCATGGATGTGGATGAGTAAGAAACAAAAATAAAAAGAAAAGATAGGAAGGATGCTTGTCTTTGTGTTCCATAGCCAGCAGCTATGTAGTATTCGGTGGTAGGATATAAAAAGGAAAAAAAAAAAAAAAAGAAGGCGTGAACCCGACCGGATTTGAACCGATAACCTTTCGATCTGGAGTCGCTATTGGAATTGTTAGGATATGATGTTTGAAATGAATTCTTTTCGGTTAACTTACAACGCGCTACCGTTGCGCCACAGGTCCCCAATTGGATGATAGGCTGAGCTTTATTTTGTTATCCATGAGGATATTCCTTTATCATCCGTCCGTTATTCTACAGCAATAGACCTGCTTCTACCACATAACTACCTATATTCACTTCCTGGTTTGGTGGATTATTTCTTCTGACCTCTGAATGTCGGAGGATACTACTAATTCATGTAATGCATGTATTTATCCCCTTACCTGACTTTTGGGGGCTGTCCTATGCGTGTAGAGTTGTGCTCTACTAAGCGTATATATTCTGACATGCCTGGTGGTGAAATATATTCTATTCTGCCAGGGTTGCATCCCTTTAACCCCCACACTTACTCCATTGATTATATGCCCCAACATACCATAACTACTTTCCTATCCGATCTCGCCAGGCTTCCACCGAAACCAGAGAACAACCATGGAGAGCGACGGCGAAATGGGTTAAGCTTGGGGCTGCCCATGGTCCTTGATTCCAGAAGCATGTGCTCACCACACAGCGCACTGAAAGGCAAGTTAATAAAACCCACACCAGGTGACCGTCCACTGCCGCTTTCTTTATCACCCCAGCCCCTTTTGTTTTCCGCAGTGAGCGCAAGTCCCTGGCCCTTGTCTTCCTTCTTTCAACATACCTCCCATACTGTCTCTAGAAGAGTGACCCAATTGTCTGATTCAGGTTATACAATCTCCAGGATACACTCAAAAATAAACCACCAGACATTGTTACTCCACAAAGCGGTCCAAAGCCGAGAACAAGGGCTCCAGACAGATCTTAGAAAATGCCATCCGATCGAGAATAAAGAGGACAAGTAGGTCACATGACAGGTATCTATAAAACCATGGCCAATGTCCACCCGATCAGGATCACCCACGCCGACCAACCGGGCTCAGCAAGACTACACATCTATGGGAGTTGACAATATATACTGACTGGAAATACCCACAACATATATACCATGGCATCGACTGTCGAGCTTAGAGTCGCGATTTACAATAATGAAGGAGGAGTATACAAACACTGGGGTCTCTTCATCGACGGGCCCACAGCCGAGCAAAAGATAGACTTGCAAGTCGAGGGTTCTACGAACAGATTTCGCTTCGATAGAAAGCTCGAAAATGCTCTAACTACCGACGGAATCGTGGGGTTGATTCCCCTCTGTGAGGTGCCTCTTTCCAGCATCGGTGCTATCGACCAAGCGGCGGCGGAGGCACCGATTCACAACCCATACACGGGCTATAATTGCCAGGATTACGTGGTTGATCTTCTGGATAGTCTAGAGGAGATGGAACTCACCAACGGAAAAGACGCAAAGTGCCAGGCCTCAAAGAGTCTTGTCCTGAGCAAGCAAGAGGGTCGATAAAACGTACACGCTCCATTAGGTGTTGCATATTGGACTTGAACAATATGAACATGGTCCGGCCTAGAATGTGTTAGAACACCAGAAAAGCTGGTCAAGGGCAGATAGCATCTCTTGCATTAGAGTAAGCTGTCAGAAATAAACACCTTAGCTAATTGTAAATTACAAATATACTGTGCCCGACGCTTCATGGTATAATACCTACAATTCCATCCGTCAATTGAAGATAATCCGCAGGCAGCATTAAAAGAGCCTGCTTGAAGATAACCCTATCTGCTTATAATACCTAAAATCTCGACTGAAGATCATCCCAGGACCTGTGGCGCAACGGTAGCGCGTTGTAAGTGAACCAATGAGAATCTATCTCAAACATCATATTCTAACAATTCCAATAGCGACTCCAGATCGAAAGGTTATCGGTTCAAATCCGGTCGGGTTCACGCCTTCTTTTTTGCTTTTTCTCTTCACATTCCGGGTCAGAAGCTCCCTGATTCAATAATCAATAATCCGACACGTTTTCTCACCCAGGACCTGTGGCGCAACGGTAGCGCGTTGTAAGTGAACCAATGAGAATCTGGCTCAAACATCATATACTAACAATTCAAACAGCGACTCCAGATCGAAAGGTTATCGGTTCAAATCCGGTCGGGTTCACGCCTTATTTTTTTGTATTTTTGTTTTCTATCATCTATCTACTCCACAGTGTTTAAAATCAAAGCCTAGCCCGCAGTTAGCTGGCCGAGCTATAAACTAAGATGGACTCTATTTAACTAAACAAAGTCAAGGCCTAAGCCAAACTCATCAGATAATGATTGTGCCCTACTGAAGCTCTGGCCGCCCTTTAGCAGGCCCACTCCTCTCTGAAGAAGTATTATTGTCGACGCCGTACTCGTTATTTTCCCTTCACATGACCACCAACTGTCCGGGCATTTAATATCAATAAATTACGGATTAAACCTTATATAGATTTCTGCGACCCAATACTGAGTTTTGGTCAATTAATTATAGTTTAAATCGGAGTTCTTCCAGCTGCGCCGAACTCTCGTACCCGAAGGCATGATCCTCGAAATTCAATAGGTCATTTTCTAGGCATGATGTATAGAGCTACCAATTGACGTTGGTGCTTGACTCATGCTTGTACTACGCAGACGCGCCATCAGTGAAGAATCAGCCCACGGAGTTTTTCCGGAGTCTGCACAGGTTCTTAGGGAGGTGTCCGTAACCACGTGTTTTTTTTTGTTCTTTTCTTTTCTTGAGCCCGTTTTGCCAGCTCCAGTACCGTACGGTTGATCCTTAAGCTAGCATGTTTCACCAAGAGTTAATAAAGTCCACTCCGTCTCCACTCTCCAAACAGGAAGCAGAACAGGAATAATCACTACTTCGTATGATACGGATTCTGAATTACAAAGTATGTATGTACCTGTAAAAGGGTGAAATACCGCTGTTATAGACTCAAAGGCGCTCTGTACTAATAAATGCCATGCATGTTGGAGAAATCAGATTGTCGAGCATAGACCCTCTGTAGAAGATGACGCGTCTAATCCGGTGATTAGTCTATTTACCCCGATGTTGCAGCCCCATTAGTGGCCGATGCCTGACTATTAGTTAGTATTATTGCATATAAATATTCCGTACTGTTATAGCTCGGGCGAGCTCCCCTGCGTCCCATGAACTTGGATGCCAGAGTTCCCAGTCCCCACACGATTGAACGAGTGTGCTGCTATGGAGAGGCAAGAGGAAAGCTAGTCATCCTGGCTTGAATCCTCAGCCGTTGGCGCCCAGATAACTGGAAGATTGTTGAGGTGAATCCTTCAAGACCAACCCGGCCTTTCCCCCTGAAAAATTGATAACGTCATTACCTATGTATGTAGTTAGGTAACCGTCATTGTTCTCCGGACATTCAACCTGTTTTGGGCGTTGAGGGGGTGACCGAACAGGAAACATCACCACATGTGGACTCCGTGGTTTTTATCATGATCATCACCTGATACTCATTGCTTTGAGGTGTCATGCTGGACTGATCGACATACGGCTCATGCCGGATGCCGACTGTGCCGAACTATTAGTTGCTATTTTTGTTCGTCGTCCTGTACGCGGCCGGCCCGGCATGCTAGGTATGCGAGATCCGGTTCTGCTAAGGTAGGGAGAGGAGCTAGAGGCCTTGCAGACATGGACGGGCTCGGATAAGGTGCGGTTTCTTGCATCGGGTTTTGCCGAATCATGGGAGTTGGGTATGTCAACCTCGCGGTTGGAGTGAGTGGTGGTTATTCGCATGACTATCATGCTAGGGATCTCGGCTCCCCTGGCCTGTTTGAGTAGGTCTCCCGAGTGGGTTTACTGCACTTTATCAATATACTCCGTAGAATGAGGAAATTTGTGCTATTATTGTTTATAGTTGCGCGCCGAACAATAGTGGAATTGACATGTAAATAATTAATTAAACCGTAAACCTTGACGAATACACCATATGGAACACGCGCAGGACTAAATAACTATAGACAACTAGTTTTTGACATTCGTACGTAAAAGATGATAGCATGACTTCATGTTAATAAACCAGCTGGTTCTCAGGAATCTACGTATATTTGTCTGCAGACCATATATCTACATGCTATTCCGGTATATAGGCCCTACTGAATGTGAGCCTTAGAAGCGAGGATTGCTTACCATCAGCAGCCAGTATAATTCAACGTGCATTAATGTTGAATCCGAATAGATAGAAGCCAGATGCTGTACACAAGCTTTTGGTATGGCCTGGATACAATCTGTAGGAGGTTATCCCATTGGATAGTATCTGTATCAAGGGCTCAGAAACAGGTACCATTATAACAATGCAGAGTTGCTTAAGTATGTATGTACATACATGAACATTGAAGACAATTACCATATATCATATAGATATATTTGTTCAGCGCATGCTTATGGAAGAAGCTCCGAGTGAAGCACAAGAAGATTTTTGAATTCATATCGAGGAAGTTTGAGTTGCAAATACCGATCATTGTTGTGTGAGTGACTTAAGAGTTGCTACGAAGGGCTCACCCATTTCATGTTTTAAGTGACCTGGTCAATGCTACCTCTAAGTTGTGGGTCCAACACAGTTCATTGTCGAATAGCAACTTAGTAGTAGTAGTATTAATTAAGGCCCGGCCAGTGAGTGGCGATAGCCCTCTCTGAGCACCTCCCATGGGATATATAGAACGTGCACGAATGACAACTTAGGTATCCCGAGAGAGCATGTATCTCATCATCACCTCTCATGTTGTGTTGCTTGAACCATCTTCTATTCCTAAGCAGTGGAAGAGACCTCATAATTCTCCAAGTAACAACTAGCATTCTCCTACGTTAAAGACATTAGAAATCCCGAATGTATGCCTCGGCAGTTAGGTGATACAGCAGGAGCTAACCGGCCATTGTTGCTGCGGCCGACTAAAAACCGAGACCTGCAGGACAGTCTGTACTACAGTACATTAAAAGTACGTTATATGATGGTAGACTTATTGTAAACCTTCGCACACTCGGTATACCATGCGGCCTAGTACCAAATAGAGTATCGTCGCTTGGTTACCGCACACCTAGACCCCTAGAAGATGACTACATCATGGTCTGTTTTCTTCACCTTTCTCTCTTAACCGAGAAAATAGCCAGCTTGTTGATCAGTAACTAGCTGGCAGGACTCGCATGAGGACTAGGTTTGACCACATCCTGAAATAAATGTCACTGCCTAGATTCAGTTTCTATGGGAACCTCCTCATAGTACCTGATAAGTTTTATGGAAGCGTTCAGAAACGAAAGCTTATGCGAAGGAACATGCCACAAAAGCGTTCCCTCAGGGTGGGTGGCACGGGTTAGGTTTTATGCTATAAATCCCTGTACAATGATCAATAGAGAATAGAGTCCGGGACGGTCTATGCCACCCAGCGAACTAAAGAAATCCCGATAGGTCCAACATTTGGTTATAGCTTAGTTGGAAATCCATGTTAGCGGTAACTCTAATTAGTGAGAACGCATGCTTGTAGAGAGCTGATAAGCACGATAGATAGAAGACGTGTTATGTATAGAACGTAGGGAGACACATCATGCAGGCAGAGCAACCCAACAATCCATGTAGTTGTAACTTCTGCGTTCTGACAACTTCGTAAATCGTGATCCATGGCTCAGGCAACCGCTAAGGCCTAGAACGTCCAATTAGCGCCTCAGATTTAGCGCCTGTCCAACGCTTTTTTACCCCGGGCTTATCTAAGCTTCCTCACCTCTTCGTTAGTTAGTTAGCCATGTCATGGATGTTAATTAGATGTCACTGACACCGCTCGACATGAACCATGAGCTTTGATAAACCATCTCCTTCCATAGGGCTTGGTATGAAGCGGTTCAGGATGTTGCATCCATTTGCCATCATCTCTTTCCTCTCAGTCTCCTACTATCTCTGGTCCAGCTTGCCCGGTATGACTTCACTGCTTCCTTCGGTCGCTCCGTTCACCCACTTTCACCTACTAACCTGGCATCGCGTGCATGTAGCGGAAACCCCATCCGACAATATTGCCCCCCACCCAGTGGCAGCTTCAGTCTGCGAAACGCCTGAATGTGTGCACGCGGCCTCTGAAATCCTTTACAACTTGGACCCAAACCGTGCGAAAATCGATCCCTGCACCGACTTTGATCAGTATGTCTGTGGAGGCTGGCGTGAGCGACATGACATGCGTCCGGACCAAGGATCCATCTTTGCCGGGACTTATATGAGTGAAGCGGCCCAGTCACAGCTTCGTCATATCCTTGAGTCACCTAAGGCCTCGGATCCGGCCGATTCCAAGAACTTTGACAAATTGAAGGCGGCCTACGCTGCATGCATGGATGAATCGACCGTCAACAAGCGTGGCGTGAAGCCGCTGCAGGACCTGCTGTCCGGATTGGACAACGTCTATTCTCTAGCATCAGCATCTAAAGGCTCCGATGTAAACATCACGGACGCTTTCCTGTATCTCATCGGGTCGGGTGTTGAAGCCTTGGTGTCACCGCTTATTATGGTATTTAGCAACCGCTCTGGGCTTGAAGAACTATGTGCTAATCAGCTATAGCCCGATGACCGTGATCCGGACTCGATCGCTATCTTTATCAGCCCGCTGCTCGAGATCGGACTTCCGGCCAGAGAGTACTACAACAACACCAAGCTTGTGGCTGAATACACCCAAGTAGTGGAGAAGGTCCTTGCCGGTTTCGTCGGGGGCGAATCTGCCCATGGTCTGAATGATGTTGTTGCATTGGAGAAAAAGTTGGCTGATGCTACCCCGGACACGGCATCTCAGGAAGACGTGACGAAATACTACAACCCGCTGAGCATCAAGGACACGCAGTCACTTCTGCCGCAAATATCGTTTTCGGACATCATCTCTAATCTGGCACCTTCGGACTTCAGGACTGATCGGTTGATCGTGGGGTCTCCTTCGTACATGAAGTCATTGTCGAAGATCCTGAGCGACACTTCCAGGGAGACCGTTCAGCTGTTCTTCAAATGGAAGCTTATCCAAGCATACGGAGACGACATTGAGGACCCAAAGATCAAGCCCCTGCGCGAGCTAAACAACAAGCTTGCAGGCAAAAACCCACAGGCCACTCAAGACCGATGGCGCAAGTGTATCGATGTTTTGGATGAGGACCTGGGTTGGATACTCAGCCGGTTCTATGTCCTCAACGCCTTCTCGGAAGAGTCGAAGAAACTCGGTGACCAGATCATATCCGACATCAAAGAGCGCTTCATTTTTACGCTGCACCAGACCGAATGGATGTCCCCCGAAGTGAGGAAACTGGGCATTCAGAAGGTGGGAAACATTGTCCAGAAGATTGGTTATCCGACCAAGAGCCCCAACGTCATGGATCCGGCGGATGTGGAGAAGTTTTATGCGGACCTGAAAGTATCCAACGAAACCCTGTTTGAAAACTCTTTGGCCGTGGCGAAGTTCGATCTTCACCAGCAATGGTCCAAATTGGGAAAGCCAACGGATCGCAATGAATGGGGCATGACGGCACCGACGGTCAATGCATACTACAATCCTCCTGGAAACGAAATCGTTTTCCCTGCGGGAATCATGCAGCCCCCGGCCTTCTACGGTCCTGCTGCCCCTCTATACCTGGCGTATGGAGCGTTCGGGGCGGTCAGTGGGCATGAACTCTCACACGGTAAGTAATCCTTTTTTTTTCTGAATGGCCTTTTTTACTGGAGACATGGAACTCTTGTTGACTTTGCTCTGCAGCGTTCGACTCGGCCGGCCGACACTACGACGAGAATGGCAATTACACGGATTGGTGGGATGATAAGACCGTGGAAGGGTTTGAGAAACGGGCCCAGTGCTTCGTCGACCAGTATTCCAACTTCATCGTTCCCGGGGAGGACTCGGAGCCTCTCCATGTGAATGGACGCCTGACGCTTGGGGAGAATATTGCCGACGCCGGGGGTCTCTCAGCGTCATACCATTCGTGGAAGAAGCGTGACGAGAAATCCTCCGACCCTAACCTACCAGGTCTATCCGAATTCAGCAAGGAGCAACTGTTCTTCATCTCATATGCCAACTGGTGGTGTAGCAAGACTACGCTGGAGGCCGCACGGGAGGCCATCTATAACGATCCCCATGCCCCCAAACCGGCACGCATTATTGTGAGTGTCTCAATTTTTTCTGCCAGCTTTAAACTTCCCCTGACCATGGTATCATCCATGAATATGAACTGTGACTAATGACAGCCATTGTAGGGGACGATGGCGAATTCCCTGGAGTTCAAGGAAGCTTTCAAGTGCAAGGATAAGGAGCCCGTGTGCAAGCTCTGGTAGCGGGCCACGAGGCAGCAGACTAATTTCCACGACTACCCTAATTTCATGGCGTTAACCTGATCTCGCATTGCGATCTTACGATATTGTCCTTCCGAGGAGTTGACCGGGGTATCCGCTTGACGCCATTCAAATCAATGGACACTGGATATTCAAATCCCCTTTGCTTACCTTAAGACGTAGATATTGTGGTACAGTAGAAACTTGCAGGTGCACTTGCACATGTAGTGGCATAAATTCGAGTAAAATAGGACAATGCAATATGACGTAGTACAGAGCATTGCATCTCTAAATGAATCATATTCTACCGAGTGAATCCAAGGTTGATCTGGATCAAACATCGACAGCAAACCATCCACCCAGCAGACAGACCGTCTATTCCGGCGGACTGAATAGAGTGTAAACATTTTGGATGTATCAAGTACTTAGTACCCAGTTCCTACCCACCGACTTACCGACTTATCCACAGTCCTACACCGTATCAAACCGAGCGACACACGGGGCATTAATCATTAATGATGTATAACATTCTCGTGGCCCCCCCTGCTTGGGGAGGGCAGCCAATCGTCAGTGAAGACCGGATCACAGCACGGGACGGAAGATCGGAATGTTGCCGCGAGGCCAGGATTGTTGCCCAATGGCCCTGTGCATCCTGATAACCTGTTTCTCAGCCGTCGTACCTACTCCGTAGGTAGGTAGAGAGAGTCATGGGCAGAGACTGGAGAGACGAGATTCGAAAGCGAGAGTCAGCAAGCAGGTGGGCAGCGGAAAGTAGCGGGAAGCCCTAATTTCAGCAGATGGAGACTCTTCTTGCGCCTTTGTCCAATCCAATAGTAGGATTAACTATTATAAGGTAGTACGGAGTCATACTAATAGTCATAGTCCTCACCAGATTAAAAACGATCGGCCTTAACGACAAAGAGAGTGGGAGAGAGGAGGAAAAATTAAGACCCGCCACAACGGTCGCTGGCCAACGACGAGCCGCGGCCCCTGGGAAGGCAGGAAAGGATCAGCGCGCAGGATTGCCCAGCCTGGACAAGATGAGGGTCATGGTTCATCGGCGAAGAAGGAAAGGAAACCTACTCGGAGTAAGAAAAGGAAATGTTGAGGGTTTATCCTTTCCCTGGCATTTAACGGTTCCCGACGGTTTTTTGAGTCTACCAGACCTTACGGAGTCCTCTCCCACTCACCAGGCCCCCTTTTCTGTCTTAGGCTTTCACACTTCTCCCTTTTTTATTTCTGGTTATTTTGATCATTTTCCCTTTCCCTTTCCCCTTCTCCCCCTTCTCTGGGACTCCCTCGGTTTCAGGGTGGAAGATCATGATGCTCTGAAAAGGGACGGTTCAAACGAAGGACCTCCTAAGGAGTCATAGGCAATAGGGAGAACTGAGGCCGATCAGTTGATGTATCCTCATCCTTCTTTCTTACTTCCCAATTTTCAAGTCGATCCACTTTTCTTTTCTTTTCTTTTTTTTTTTACCCAACTTTCCCTCTACTGCAGACTCAGGGACCCTCCCGAACCGGGCAAAAATCTGGATACTGTTGATAATGGAATGGAGATCCCCCCCCTTCTTCAAGGATGGTGAGAGTTGACACTTGATATACGGTGTGCCAGCTGCAACGCCTGCAGGTTGGATGGTGTCATCAGCTGTCGAGTGTAAGATCTAGTGGACGCGACCTGGTCGATCGGGTCGATGCCCAGACTGAATCCTCCATCCTCCGCGGTGCGAAGGATTTATTAATAGCGGAGAGGAGAGCTGAGAAGGTGAGGGCTGGTCTGCAAGCAGGATAGTGGATGAAAGGGAGAGATAGAAAAAAGGGGGCCTTTTTTTCGATATTATCTCGTAGACTAGACTCGAGACTCGATGCTAATAATATGGCCTGATTGCCACCAAAGGGAAGATGCATCGTTCCCCCCTCACACTAGCGTCGTGCTGAACGGAGGAGGTCCACGATCTGGAGCTGTAGATCTGGTTGATTACTCTGGACGGTGTACTCCGTAACCAATAGTGTGTCCTCAGTGTGTTGCTTGCAGCTGACCGACTCTTTTTGACTGCCCGACTGCGGCTGAGGGAGAGAAAGAGAGAGAGAGAGGCTCCTCATTATATTCCTGTCAAAAGTGTCAAACCGGCTGTCCATGGACGGAGAAATCAAATGAGAAATCACCGTCTTTGTTCTCCTGCGTTGCTGGTTCCGCCCTGCTGGAACCGCCTCCTCGTCGGGCTCCACGTCCAGCTCTTGTCCTTTTGCTCATTTAATTTCATTTAATGCCCCAATTCTGCTTAGCCCGGTTCCTGCCAGAACTAAAACCAAACTAATTCCTCTAGCAGCCTCTCGACCTGCGCGTCTCACTCGCTGCTCTTTTTTTGTTTCCACCACGCGAGGCCTCCACTCGCCCTGTTGTTATGATTCTTATTTAGCTGTTGGATCCGGATTATTATCATTTCTCTAATTATTATTATTATGCCATTGTTATGATTGTCGCTCATCGTCGTCATCGATCGCCGTTCCCATCGCTCGCTTCATCGGGACGATATTTCTCTTGATCGTATCCCTACGATCCGACACACTAAACCCGAGAACCCTCTCTCCCATTGACCCATTCTTCCTGGTTATTCCCCGATCTCCAAGGCTTCGTCGTCGTCTCCGGAGTATACCGATTATCCGTTTCATGCCGGATCTTCGTCGCTCTCACACTTCCTAACCATCCTCACGCCGGGTCTGGTCATGTCGTGTCGCAAGCACGGACTGCGATCCCAGCCTGGGCTGCCCCTGCATCCCTCTTCCTCTTGATCTCCCTCTCGGTATTCGGGTGAAGGAGAAGGGCCTTTTGATTTCCCACTGAAGTCTTCTTGGTTTCTCCGCGTCGTGTGGGGGGAGAAGAACGAAATAAACAGCAATAATAGGAATACAAGGGAGGCTTTGTGTGTGATCTTTTCTCTCTTCTCTACTTCTTTCATTCTTCCTTTCTTTTTTCTCCTTTTATTATTTTTTCCATTATTCTGGCGCCATGGAATCGCCCTCGTTGGCCGCCAGCGACTTGTCTAGGACGCCAAACCAATCACAACCAGGATTTGAACGACACTCCAACGCGAATGTCTCGAATACCACCGAGATTCAGTATGCGACGTCCCATCTGCGTCGCGCGCACACGGTAGCACAAGGGAGGAATATGGGCGAGAAAACGAGCTTGGGCTTTAGAACGGCGAAGGAAAGAGTGGCCACTTCGTTCCTACGGGTCAAGGACAGCCATGAGTTACTTCGGAAGCGGTCTTCTAAGCGCCTCGATGCTTTCCCTCCCCTGCGTGATACACTTGCAGGAGCGCGCGAAGCAAACCACTTCACGGTGGGCAATGTTGGACAGAACGGCAAGATATTTCTCAGGTAGGGTTGCCTTTCCCTTCTTCGCTCCCTGTTCTACTGAAGGGAAAACGTGGGTATCACAAGCTGTGGTCTGTGGACAAGAAGAAAAAGAGAGAGAGAAGCTAACCGGTCCTATCATATCGCAGGCCGATTCGAAATGCGTCGCGCCAGGAATCTTGTCCTCCACCTTTGGCCCCGGTCAACCAATCCGGAGAGGAATACCTTCACCCCTATGCACACCGCAGCCACGCTGAGAACGATCCTTCGCGATGGTCGAATTCCCAACTGTCCGAGCTACGCCCAGAGCTTATACCGGAAGAAAGTTGCGATGACGGCGAATCGGTCCATACAGAGTCGTCGCGCTCGGGATATCATCGCTCGCGGCCTCGGCCCCGTCAGAGAGCACACTCCTTCTCAACTATTTCAGAGCAGCGATCCGCCTCGCGGGTAGGGCAATACGGGGACTTTCATCTTTTCGTTGACCGGCCAGATGACCGGCCCAAGTCTGCAGATGGATCGTTACGCCCGACCCTGGAGATCCCGATCCCCCGGTATCGCATGGATATGCCGCGACTGAATGTTGGGATCACGCCGTTGCAAAGCTCAATTTACTCGCGAACGTCCACGTCGGACAATTTTCGGGCCTCACGGTTCCTGAGACACAACTGGGACGCTGCGCCGATGCTGGATGTGTACTCTGATCCAGCCCGGCCTTCTTTTGCCGCGTCGATGTTCTCTGGCGCAGCTGCCATCGAGCTTACTCAACGGTCCTCCACGACGGGGAATCCGGTATTCTACGATCTCAAGGAGCCCATCGAGCCGACTATCTTTGAAACCTTGGTGGCCGAGATGGATGATGAATCGGTTGTGCGCTATGTGCCAGGCAGTAAGGACATCAGTGCGGCGACGCCGGCGCGCATCGTTGCGCAAATATCGTCCGAATCCTTCATGGACTATGAACTCGTATCGGATTTCTTCCTCACTTTTCGCTCCTACCTCTCTACCGGCAGCCTTCTTGCTCTCTTACTGGCGCGACTGCAGTGGGCCATCAATCGTCTACAAGATGACGGGCGGATTATTCGCATTCGCACGTTTGCAGCCCTCCGGCACTGGATCTTAAATTACTTTGTTGATGATTTTATCCCTGACTACGACCTCCGTGTCCGTTTCTGCGACACTATCAACACCCTGTACGATAACGTTAAGGCCCGACATGGGGGCGGCATGAGCGATCTGAAGATTCTCATCGATCTGAAGCGCTGCTGGTATGGCAAATGCTCCGCTTATTGGGATTTCTCCGATCAACATATTGCCTATCAAAGCCCGGACCACATCATCGAGCCTGGTGGTGATAACCAATCCGATCTCAGTAATCCTGACGAGAATCAATTGAGCATTGTCCGAACCACCAGCAGCCAGGTGGGCGAGACTCGCGACGGCGAAAAACGTCCTCATATAACCCACCATGACCGCACAAATTCTGCAACCACGGCAAAGAGTATGCCGGTATCATCAGAAAGTGACCCGAGCGTTCAGCCAACCTCTTGCTCGCTACGTCCCAAATCCCCAAAACGCCTTTCCATGTCCTATGCCGAAACCAAGGGTCCTCATCCGGTGCCTCTGATTCCTACGCACCAACTGTGTCCTTCCCTCGATGCGCCGGCCTTGTCACCGGTCATTTCTCGACGATTCCCCTTCCATACTCATGCCCACAAACGCAGTGGTAGCTTTTCTGACTCGGTCCGGGACGGCCGAGCGCCCCTCCCACTCCTGAAGATCGACAACCAGGGGACTTTTCCAACCCAGGCAGCATTGAATCTTGGAGGCCTCATCCGGGGCGAACTATTCGCCCCGGCAGAGTCGTATATGACAATGCTGGCACCACCATCACCCCCGTTACCTTCTCCCACCGGGATGCCCGGGCTGGGCCAACGAAGTAATTCTGACATGGCCTCTAAACCACCATCGTCGAGTTCAGGCGTCAAAACAATCATTGGCTCCATACGTCGAGCGCTCAACAGCAGACATGGGGGCCATAGTGTCTCTTCGCGCCACCCTGGCGGACACTTCGGTCCATCATCGCGACCGAAAACATCTGCTCTGCCTACCAACGTTGCGTTTGGGTCGGATGCTTATCGGGATAGAAAGGCGACGGCTGCTGCTAAGAAGCCGGTCAGAATTGACGTTCTCTGTGACATGTCTTTCCGCTTATATCATAATGCTGCCTCCGGCTCGCCCCAGCCTAGAGAGGGTGAATCATTCCAGATAGGTGCTGCGCCGCAAGGGAAACACAGTCACCGGGGATCTAACCAGTCAACGACCTCCAATCTTCACAATACCGCGCTCGACCGGATCCGAACGAAAAGTCAGTTTACCGCAGGGAGTCAATCGATCGTCATTGTGGATGACACTGGTATGGGGAATCATATGATGTCCGGTGCAATCCCGGACTCCTCTATGGGACTGGAGCATTCCCCTCGATTCCTCGACGCCGAAAGTTCTCTCCTAACGCCCCGAGCCTCCTCGTTTCGCTCTGTGAGTCAAAGATCGACTGTGGCGGCAGACGAATATTCACTGCCCATCTTCTACGATGACGGGGAATCGAACTCGGTGCGTCGAAGCTCGCAATTCCTGCGCCCGCCCAGGCTTTCCGCTATACGGCGATCGACCTCTGTGGAGCGTGGGTCGGGGTCCTGGAAGGGAACGTCACCGTCGCTTCGTCTTCGAAAATATGCCTCTTTCCAAAGCGGGATCTCGAAGCATTTTGGGATCGCAGGCAAAGAGAGGGATGTTGACCGACAGTCCCAGGAGAACATTGAAAGAAATGCCGGCCCGATGCTTCGCAGGAGACCGGGAGGTGATCTGCGTCAAATGCGCAACGGCCCTGGGTTTCCAAAACGCACAAGTTCGGGGTCATATGTATATGACACCACTGACGGTAGTTCTATTGCGGAGAGTACGGCCACTCGTTCCAGGGATAATGCATCCAGGCCCCAGACTAGCCTTGTACCGCCTAATCCGCGACTATCGCTGATCCAGAACCATTCATCGAAGAACATGCGGGGCTCGTTTGAGGCGGCGATTGCACGCTTTGCTCAGATTCCTGATGATGACGATGGGGGAATCGAGTCCACACTGCTGAAGCTCGAAGGCAAGTGGGATGTCCCCGAGACGCCCACCGGTCCGTCCCACGAACAGGCTGCTCACACGCCTGGCAGCGCCCGTGAGCGAGAACTGTTCTACCAAGGTCATCATCAGAGACACCAAAGCGCTGCTGGGGATCACCTGACCTACTCGCAAGTCCGCAGTCGACTGATGCCGCGAAGACCTTATTCCGACTCCATCGCCGAATCTGAAGATTCGTTCAGCTCCATCCCGCTTCTTGAGCGAGGGCTTAGTGATGAGTCAATGAAACCCCCCGGGATGCACCGCACGACGTCTCACCCCGTTGTGGCCCCTCGACTGCACCTGAGTGACGCCTCTCAACGGGACGTTTCCGACGTCGAATCATCGCATCCGTCCATTGATATCGTGAAGGAAACGGAGAGCATCAAGCGCATTCCCCACGGATCGACGCTTCCAGTGGCCGTTCCCAGGCCCTTGAGAACCCGCTCGGCCCGGCGTTCAGGCCTCTCGTCCGAAATTTCGATGGACCTCATTGAATCCCAGGAAGCGATGGAGCAGCATCGTTTATCTGTCGATACAAGGAGCCTGGGCAGATCGTCTCTGGGAATCCCACCTCATCCTCTGGCGCACCCACCTTCTCCCCCTATGACCATACAACACCCTCGATCCGTGGAATCCTGCGCAACGCCCCTCAACCCGGTCCTCTACCAGTCGCAGCCCTTGACGCCAGACCCATCGCCGAGGAATAGAAATGCCGAACAGGCTTACGCACGTACCATCGCAATGCAGCAAGCTTCGGGCGACATCCTTTCCCGATCCGAAAAGGATCGCCGGCGTCAAGAACCCCAGAAAGTCCCTTCGGGGCCCGACCATGTGCCCTTCGTGCTGTCTTGCGAATCCCAGATTCTTGCCCAGCAGCTGACCTTGCTGGAGATGGCTGCCCTTAGCGAAGTGGACTGGAAGGATCTGGTTGACATGAAATGGAGCACCGGCTCCCCTGCCACCGTCAGCTGGGTGCAATTCCTTCTAGAAGAGGAGCGTCGCGGCATCGACATGGTGGTGGGACGGTTTAATCTCATGGTGAAATGGGCTCTGTCCGAGGTCATCCTCACGCGCGACATCCACGAGCGCGCTCGCACCATAATCAAGTTCATCCACACGGCTGCACATGCCCGCCGCATGTGTAACTATGCGACCATGCTCCAGATCGCCATTGCCTTGTCGTCAACCGACTGCTCCCGACTCCAGAGCACGTGGGCCTGCGTTCCACCCGGAGACCGCCGGCTCCTGAAGGACATGGAATTGCTCATTCAGCCGGTTCGCAATTTCCACGACCTTCGCGTGGAGATGGAGACTGCGAATGCCCAGGAGGGCTGCATTCCGTTTGTTGGTAGGTTCTCGCCCTCCCTTTTGCACCTTGCAGAAGGACATTTGAAGTTGATAATGAAAATGAAATCTAACTCGGTGAACAGGTCTGTATGTCCATGATCTTACCTACAATGCACAGAAGCCCGCCCAAGTGGCGGCGCGGGACGGGGAGCCGCTGATCAACTTCGAGCGGTATCGCACGACAGCCAAGATCGTGAAGAACCTGTTGCGATTGATTGATGCGAGCACGAAATATAAATTCGAGCCAGTACAGGGCATCATTGAGCGGTGTCTTTGGATCGCCTCACTTTCGGAAGAAGAGATTCAAACCCGCAGCAAACAACTTGCCTAGTCTTGACCCTGCGAGGCGAAGTACTACAGCAACGAAGGGATTACAAAATTCCAAAAAAAAGAGAGAAAAAAAAAAAAAAAAAGAGGGAAGGGAAGAAACCCGTTTTGCAACATCGGAGTTGGGTGGTTCTTGTCTGGATTTCTAATACATCATAATACCCCTGGATGATATCCTGAGCGTTTTCTGTTCGACGTGATGGACATCGTGGACGAGATGATTACGTCGTGACTATGAGATATATTGGTTGTATATTAAATTTAGCATTTGCATCTGCGTGTTTGTGTTATTTGGCTTTGGATTTAGCATTTGGAAGGCGAGTTTTGTTCTTTTTTCTTGGGCATTTGGAATCTTCATCCGGTGGTAGCGTTGCCATTTGATTGGGAGGAATGACTTCATACTTCAGTATGCTCAGTCAGGGTACAAACATTGTTTCTACAGGAGATCTCCTCTGCTTTTTGATTCCTATTACTCCGTAATTATAATGATTCCTTCCAGTGCCCAACGGGCAGAAGTGGAGCCAGGGGCTGTTTGGGATTTACAAGAAAGCTGCATCCCCCGGCACTCTTGAACTACGTAGTCTCGTCGGAACGTCAATCTCTCTCCCGCCTTCACTTTCCCTCTTCATCTTACTCCCTCCTCTTCTTCTTCCCCCACACCACACACCTCCTTTCTCTCGACAAGAAAAGAGGTGGTATTCCTTCGAATCTTATCGTCACTCGGTCTCTCTTCCTCCATGGAGTTAGCCGTCCGACCTTCCTCCCTTTCCTACAACTTCCTGACATTCCCCGCCTAATTCCATTCCAATCCCGACAACAATGGAGGCGACCGCTTCTCCCCGCGGCTCCTCCGACGACCTCGACGGTCGCAATGGCAGTGATCCGGACCTGGTCGATACTCTCCCTCCCGGAGGTCTTCCGGTCGATTTACCCAAATCTTTGGATGACCGTCGCTCTGTGCACGTCGTTCCCCAAGAGACCGAGATGTACGATGCCTGGCAAGGTTCGCATTCCCCCTCCCCTCCCTCCCCCCACTATTGTACCCATGCGGTTGCAGGATTACTCGGGCGATCTGAGATATTTCATGCCTGGTGATACCGATCGTGCATGCCAAAGGAAATCAATAAAAAAGAATCAGTGGATCGCTGACTCCGAGACCCCCGCCCGCGTCGGTTTCATGCATATACAGGCCAATCCCAATTCCTGACAACCCCCGTGGCGGCGAAACCGTTGAGCTTCAGCCTCGCGCTGGACGACCACTCGCACGACGACGAACACAGCCTCCAGGCGCAGTACGGGCGCGGACTGGCCTCCGCCGCGGACGACGACAACGAGTCGACCTCCACCGCTCGTCTCGAGGACAGCGACGCCCGGTTGATGGAGATGCTGGCGGCCCAGGCGGCCCATCGGGAGGTGGACTCGCTGGGCGCGGACGAGGACGCCATCGCGACCGACGAGAAACTGAAGGATTCCGAGAAGCGGGAGATCCTGCAGCGGGGGCTTAATATGGCGGCTAGCAATGGCGACGTGGATCGCGTGCATAAACTGGTGCAGGGCAAGGCGAAGGATTATATCGATGTGAATATGCCGGATGAGGAGGGCACGGTGCCGTTGATTTATGCGAGTTGTTTTGTGCGTGCATCCCCCCCGCTTCTTTTCTTTTGCGGTTGAGTCTCCGTGTGGCGAGGCTCGATTCTCGGGATTAGTTGTGTGCTGGGCTGACTGGGATTCTAGGGACACCAAGACGTGGTCTCGGCACTGCTCGATGCAGGTGCTAAGGTCGACCAGCAGGATCGCAATCAGTGGAGCGCTTTGATGTGGGCGATGACCAACCGACATAAAACGATCGCGAAAATTCTTCTGGACCACGGGGCGTCGCCGGATATCAAGTCCTCGTCGGGCGGCACGGCGTTTGACTTCGCTCAGCCGGGCAGCGAGATCTCGGAATATCTGCATGAGAATGGGTACAACTTTGGGCCGAGTGCGATCGAGGACGATTTCTACGACTCCGGATTTGCACATGGTCGCTTCGAGGAGGAGTTTGCAGAGAATGAGATGAAGCGGCGCATGATGATGGAGGAGAGTGCGATCAACCTGGAAGTTGATTTGTCGAGCCTGGGGCTCGACGAGAAATTCGACGTACGTGTCTGGCCAGGTTCTTGATTATTCTTGTTCTTTGCAGTGCTGACCGTTGTTGGACTGGTAGTCATTTGAAGAAGAGGACCTCGAAGAAGAACAGCAGGAGTTTGTCTGGGACCGATGTCTGAATGACCAGATGTTTGTCTTCCAGGACCACGAGTTGGAACGAATTTTGGACATCATCATCACCAACATGACTCCGCAACGCTCCCCCTCGCAAAAACCTGTGCCTGCCAACCTACTTTTCCTCAGTGCGCGGTATGCGCATTACCACGCCAGCCCCGAACTGCTGGCCCAGCTCTTGGTGTCGGCGACGGAGAAGATCAACGACGTGGTCGAACGCCACCAATGGGATATGACGATCCTGGCATTCTGGATGTCCAACGCCACTCTTCTGCTACATTACTTGAAGAAGGACGGCGGCCTGTTAGAATCTACGGTGGAGTTTCAGCTACACCTGGCCGAACTGGTCAACGAGATCTTCATCCTGATCATTCGCGACGCGGAGCGCCGCATGAACAAAGTGTTGGACTCCGCGATGCTGGACCACGAGACGATTCCGGGGCTGGAAGATGTCCATTTTCAGAACGAGTGGAAACTCTTCCGCTCGAAATCCAAAGCCAAAGCCCCCGAACCCGCCGAGAAGCGCTTTCGGCCGCCCTCTCCCCGCCGGCGAGCGCAGATCTCACCACGCAACATTACCTCCCTACTGTCGTCGACCCTATTTGTCCTTGACCTCTACGACGTCCACTCCGTCATCACTACGCAGATCATCTCGCAGCTCCTCTACTGGGTGGGGGCCGAGATCTTCAACCGCATCATGACCACCAAGCGATATCTGGCGCGCACCAAGGCGATGCAGATCCGCATGAACATGTCGACCCTAGAGGACTGGGCTCGCAACAACAACCGGCAGCCGGAGCACTACGAGAACGGGTCCACCAGCTGTACGGGTGAAAGCACCATGGAGGCGGCGCGCCGGCACATGGCGCCCGTCATCCAACTGCTCCAGTGGCTGCAATGCTTCTCGTCGCTCGGGGACGACTTCGAGTCGCTGGTGACGACGTTGCTTCAACTGCAACAACTGACGCCAGCGCAACTGCTTCACGCGGTCAAGTCGTATCGACCCGAGGTCGGGGAGAAGGGACTGACCAAACCGGCGATGAAGTTCTTGATCGAGTTGCAGCGCGACCCGGACCTGCTGCACCGGGAGCAGGCCAAGATACAGCAGGCGCACAGCACGCCGGCGGCCGGATCCGCCTCCGCCGACGAGCGCCCTGGGACACCCCGCGCCGACCAAGCGACGCCGCGCACGTCCGAGGCGCCCGGCACCCCCGAGCGGTCGGGACGAACGTCGACGTCGATAGCCTCGCCGGCATCGACTAACGCGTCGCGTATGGACGATCGCAACGGAGCCAACGGCATCTTTTTGGATCCGTCGTTGACGCTGCCCTTCTCGTTACCTACCAGCACGGACATGTTGATCAGCTACGGAGCGGGATGGGGCGGGACGAATCGTGAACGAGCACGCAAGTATATTCCGACCGTGCCACCGGAGGTTTTGAGTCGATTTGATCGTGATAGTTAGAAAAAACAATTAGACAAGGGAAGGGAGAAGTACGGTGTAGAGTGGCAGGAGGAAGAACGAGGTGGAGGAGGAGAGGAGAGAAGCGGGCAAGGCGAGGATGGCCGTTGTGTGATATACCCCCCGTTCAGTCGGATGATTCTTTTCAATTCGAGTATATAGGATTTTTGTGGCCGAGGGCATCCTCTGTAGTTCCGACGTACGGAGTAGTAGGAGTAGAAGGAGTCCACTGTAGATAAAAAAAAAAAAAAAAAAAAAGGAGGCAATCTCCAGCAGATGGCGATGTTCATTGGGCTTACTCCATCCGGCGTCCGGCGAGATCAAGATGAAACCGCCTCGTCTGGCGACCAGCAGCAAAGTGGCTCCAAACGGTTCCCCCCCGGCCGAAAAAGGGCAGCAGAGTGCCAGGCATCGACATTTCGTCTTGGATTAATTTTAATTCAAGCCTTTTTGGGGGCCTTATTGGTTCCCGCGGGCCCCGTTGATTCCCGTGGGTTGTCTGGTCTTCCTTTTTGTGCTCGGGGGGGTTCGTGGAGGAGGGCTTCTTATAAGGCGGGAGAGTTCCTGCAGAAGTGATTTAAGTCTGATCTGATTCTGTGAATTTCATTCTGATTTCTGACTGTGTTCTCTCTCTCTCGACGTGGTTGAACGGACCGAGCCGTTCGAGGGGCAGTTGGAAAAAGAAAAGAAACGAGACAGACTTCCAAGACTTTGTCGCACTACTAGCCTTACGGGCTGGCCGTCAGCACGCAGCAGGGCTGTCGAGTACGCAAGGATGCTCTAGTGGCCGCCGCCAAGCCTGCCGATCCACTCGACTTCCACTGAAGTCATTCTTCTTCTTTCTTTCTGTCTTTTCGGTCAGTTGTTCTTTAAGACTTAGGAGACTCCAAGTCGACGCAGCCGAGACGGCGTGTCTTCCCAAGGGCCCTTCGGTAAGGCATCTTCCCAGGCACCCAGGCCCCCAGACACTCAGGCACAGGGGGAACCTGAGGCAGTCAGGCCTGTTTCCCGAACGGGTTAGCGCCAACGGAGCTGGCCACTTTGGGAAAACTGGTCTTTCCTCATTGGGCGGTTCCCTCATCGGGCGATCCGGGGTCTTTTCTGAGTCTTTTGTATGCTTCTCCTGCCTCTCTTCTCTTCTTCCCTCTCTCCCCGTCTCTCCTTTTCTGATTTTCTGGATCTTCATCATCATCATCCTCCTCCTCATCAACATCTGCTCCCTCCGACATGCATTGACTCTTTTCCTCCGGCGGAAATGGTGGGACTCCCATCGACCCATCCCGCCGTCTTTGTTTTCCTTTCCCCGCGTGTCTTCAATATCTTTCTGCCTATCTGTCGAACAGCCCTATCTGGAATTGAGTCCCCACCGTTCACCGTTCACCTTTTTTTCTTTTCTTTTTCCCTTTTCCCTTTTCTGCTTTCCCCTTTCGTTCTTCTTTCCTCCCCTCCCCCCCATTTCCCCTTCTTTTCCTTCCCTCCGCGGTCCTTCCCCCCTCCCAAGCTGTCCGCTCCCTATCGAGGATGCTGCTTACCCTGAAACCTTCCTCCCAGAACGGAGTGAAAGGGCCTCCCCATGACTACGCCATCGTTCGTCAGTCCATTCCTGCCGCCCCACGGTCCTCTCCGCCCCCGGCGGTCTCGGAACCCCAGACACAGAGCATGGAGTCCTCGCGGAGAGGATTGCCGCCTCCCTCTGCCTTGACCCTGCCGCCGCCCGACGTTGCTTTCGCCGCCGCGAACCCTATGAATCAACCACATCAACAACCCCTTCCGCCCCCTCCGCCCCCTCAACGGCAGGATTCGGATGCCTCCTATTACTCTTGGCTCGAAGCCAAGGCCGAGGAAGACCGCCGGAAGCAGGAGGAGGAGAAGACCCGTCAGGAAACCTTGCGCCTGGAGCAGCGCCGGATCGAACAGAGTATGTTGCGGGATTCCCTGCATGCTGGCGTCCCGCCGCATATGATCCCGCTCATCTTCGCCGGCATCAGTCAAGGCGGCGTGCCTCAATCCGTCCTGGAAGTGACCCAGCAGTACATAACACAATCCGCTATCCCTCCGCCGCGGGGACCCCCGGCAGCCCCCTCGATGCCCGGCCCGTCGCACTCGTCACAACGGCGAGGGCCTCATGTCCGTCGAGACTCTCGTTCTATCCCCTCTTCCTCTGCTTCTTCTTCCTATCCGTACGTGACGTCGACGCAACAGCCGGTGGCTGGACCCGGAGTGCTTCTCTCACAACCGTTGCATGCCTCAGCCCCCTCGTCGACGCCGCCGTCGTTGAGCAGGTCCTCAGACCCCCGTGTAGCCCCGAGCATGTCCCGGCTCAACCCCGGTGAGTCGCAGGGTTCCCATCAACAACCTGCAATCAACCTGAGCAACGTACATTATGCCCCGGGCTCTTCGGTACCGCTCTCGCAACCTGCGGCCGGAAAATCCGATTCGCAACCGCGTCCGTCGCCGCCGTCTCTGTATTTCCACCACTGGGTCCCTCCAGCGCAATCGCATCCCAATACTCCGTCGGGCAGAAACCGACAGGAATCCCCCGGGACCTCGCAAGCTCCCCGTCGAGCCGACTACCAGAGCTCGCCGGGTCGCAAAAGAAAGGCGCCGGGCCCTCACCAACAAGCTCCACTGCCGTCCTCGCGTCCGTCGGACACTTTTCCTGGTTCCTCTCAGAATTCCCGCTCAGGGTCTCCCATGACTGCGCGGCCGGCAGAGCAGTCTTCACACACTCGTAAACGGAGTGATGCGTCGAACCCGTACGATATCCGCATGACTGATCATCAAGGCCCCGAGTCGACCAGTAGGCGAGCCAGTGTGACGCGGCCTGCGATACGAACGAGGACATCGGCGGAGGAAACCAGCTCGGAGAGGGGCTACAGTCGCACAGAGGACCAGGACCGCAGCGAGTATCCGTCTCGATTCGAGAGCCACGCCAATTATTCCCATCGGGCGTCCCAAGGCCCTTACGCTTCTAGCGCTGGTACGGCACCTCCTGATTCTGACGAAGATAGTAGTCCTGGTCATTCTCCTCGGACGGGGCTTTCTCGCCGGTTAAGGCGGTCTGATGCATCCCCGCGAAGACAGTAGCTCGACGGCACGAGTTGATGCCAGCATTCAGACTAACAGTACATGCCAGAGTCCACGGTGCTAGAGTCGTGTAGACGACCTCTAGTGTAACCATATCTGACAGACATCTTCAATCTGTCCGTCATAGTTGCACATCTACACCAAGTGGATGTTCATCCATCAATGGATCACTGTATATTTATCTGCCAATTAAAATGGCTCGATCCGAATTCACCTGATTTACTGACTTTGCCTACTGGCTACATACAGACTCTCCCCTTTGCGGTTCCTTATGTCTTCTTCTCCTGTTATTTTTATTACCACTACCCCTTTATTTGTCTATAAATGTATCCTTCCAGTTGCTCATCTGGTATGGTAGCTGGACTTCCTTACCAAGGTCTGATGCCGGCCGGGTGCGCGGGTAGGGCTACGCCTTGGAAAGGAAAGCTCGCAAGAAGAGTATTTAGCGAGAAAAAGAGTTGATTTCTTGGCGAGGCGTTCCGGGTTGATATGTTTTCTAATTATACGGGTCATTTTCATTCTGTGTGTTCAATCGGTAGCATTGGCATTGGCATGGTTGTGGTCATGGCTTTTCAGTCTTGGTTTGATGATGGTGTGGTCGTATATAGATCGATACCAATTTGATTTCTTGTCATTCATTCATTCATTCATCTCTATTTTGGAGGGGGTATGTTAATTCGTAGGTATTTTATTCGTAGTTCTTTTGTCTGTCTTGTGTAGAATGGTGTGTCCAATGTCTAGTCTGATGACTGTTCTAACTATGCACTTTACCAGGCTTATGTACTCATCTCCATGAACTCAACGGCAGCAGAATTCATTAGACAGCTTTTTTTTTTACGGAGCCAAATCCACCCGACACAAGACAGACAGTTTGCATGTAAATTTCAATCAATTGATGTATACTATATGTAGATATATCAATAGATAGATACATCCATCCACAACTAAAACAAGGAAACAGGTAGATAAATAGAACACAGAGCAGGACAAGAACAGCGACCTAACAAGTACCAACCAAACAATTCAACCAAGCAACTAACAGGAAAAAAAAGGGGTATCTGGTTTGATTCAGTTCAGTTCTTTTTGGCTTGCTCGCTTCACTCATCGGATTGGATTGGATTGGATTTCGTCCCAACGGAGTGAGTGAGTGAGTGAGTGGATGAAAGGAAAGGAATATATGAGGTGTTGATTGATTATAGAGACATGAGATAGGACAAAAAAGAGGGAAACGATAAGATAAGAGAGAGAGGGAGAGAGGGAGGCAAGGATGAAAGTGAAACATAAAGAGATAGGAAATCGATGGATAGAGATAGACAATGATAGTTAGGGAAGGTAAGGAAGGAAGGAGGAACAAGTAAACAAGGAAAGCAGAGTATCTGGTCTGGTATGATGTTAGGAAATAACATGTGCTGGTTTTGCACGGAGGGAGGGGAGATCGACCGCCATCGTCATGATGGACGACTCAGATCAAGGATTATGTATGATATGATTGATGATATATGAATATGTATGGTAGGTAAGGTGCCAATAATGAATGAATGATAAGCGACAGTTAGACCAGGTCAAGGTAATTGATGGACTCGAACATGGGGATGCAGTATAGGGTGGATATTAATGTCGTATCAACAAAAAAAAAAGTAGGAAAACGATGGATGATGTCCGGGACGATGGGTATGATATTAGTAATTGGTATAGGAAGATTAGGGCCGATATAGATAAGTGGTCGCCTGCGCTTGATTGTCTTTTGTCTTTCTTCATTGGAGGCAGTCAACCGGGGGAGGGGGACCACTCTCCAATGCTTGTATTAGATATAGACTCAATTGAGATGCGAGGCGAACGGCCGGAATAATGGGTTCGTGATGTGACAGCCGTAAAATGATAAAAGATGGTAGTAATCAATCAGATATTAATAATAGTCGTTCATGAACAAAATAAACCGACTTTTCAGGTTGAATTCATCAACAATCGTTGGGTTGAAATGTCCGTTAAAAAACTCTCCCCCGAACCGTGGGGATATGTATGAGTCTCGAAAGGGCCAAGAAAGAGAGACAGTAAGTATTATGTGGCAGCCCAAGAAAAGGCTATAATTAGAAGGTAATGAATGCCTTTGGTGTAGAATGTGCGTCTACCGGGTCATCGGGTCACGTCGCAGCATTGAGCGCCCCCATATGAAGGGCTAAGAGAGCTGATCAGCCTTGGGCGGACTTCTTTCGACGGTGGACCTTCCATTCCGCTTTTGCAACACGCATGAAGAGCTCCACGTCTTTGATGGGAACCCAGCTGGTGAGGACTTTCATGCCGTTCTCGAAGTCCGATTCGAGGACGATTTCGCGCATACCGTCGATCAGGGCGGCCGAACTGGCGTGTAGGACGTCCAGTCCCTTGCCAAAGATCCCCGTGCAGTTCTCACCGGCTTCCGTCCCTTTGGCTGGAGTCGCAGGAGCATTCGGCTCTTCGGCATCGCCTAGGAGCATGAAAACATCCCACACGCGTAGTTGGGCGGGAAATGGGATCGAATAATTGAATAATGTGAGATACCATCGGGTGCCGTACGCTGTCGGTGGAATCCCTAGTTCTTCCTGTATCGCAAGTGTCAGTGAATCAGAAGCATACCGTGACTAATAACTTGTTAACCTACCAGCTTCGCAGCAACTTCCCCCTTTCCTAACCATTCTCGCTCGAAATCACCGAGTGCTTCCATGAGACCCGCAAACCCAGACCGGTACAATGCCTCCAAGCCACGCAGTTGCCATAGTCGCACAAGCATAATAAAAGCATGCTCCTCGTCATAGTACGCGAGGAGCGTCGCAGCAAGCGCCGCCATGCCTTGAACATAGCCCGTATCGGGGAAGTACAACGACATGGCATGCAGCACCCGAAACAACAACCGTTGCCCACCACGGTACCGACGGCGAAACATTATGTGACTCGTGATGGTTCGCGGAACGTCGATGTCGATCTGCACATCGTCCGGGGACGAGACCAGCTGATAGTTATTGTACGCTTCGATGAGCTCCTCTATCCCGGGGCTGTCGCTGTGTCGTTTGGCGCTCGCCTCGAGAAAGGCATACCACGCACTGGCGCGCCACCGGTCCGGTATTCCCTTCCATGTGCGTTCGATGAGTTTGGAGCTCTGCGTGTCGAATTCGAAGGACATGCCACCCCCGTGGGTTCCCCGCCGGACTGGCTTGGCCATTTTTGTCCACTTGTCTTCTCGCTCCCATTCTTTCTTACGCGCAGCACGGGCAGCAGCCGTCTCGGCTCTGCCCTTGGGAGTCGTATCGGTCGGGAGGGTGAGCATGTCTCCTGCCTCGTCTTTGAATCGACGATCCCGGTTGTGGGGGAGAAAATTGGTGGCCTGTCGGAATTTCGACGTTGATCGTCGTAGCGGCGCGCTATACGTGCTTTGCGACGATGACGGACGGACGGACGGCTCAGAAATCATCTTCCGCGCAGGTGAGCGGCCGGTAAGGGAGCGGTTACTGCCTAGAGCAGATGGCGGCCGAATGGACAGTTTGCGCCGTGGCGTAGTCGAGGCAAGCAGCAGACTGGTAGAGACCCGTTGAATTGGAGAGGGATCCATGCCCTCGTTGGAGTTGGATGTTGGGGAGCGTATAAAGCCGTAGCGGTCTACATCTCCGGCTCTGATGTCCTGCCAATATTCAATACCGCCCGCGAGCTCATGAGCCTCCTTCTTGTGGTTCGATGGATTCTCAGGGCCGACCGACGATACGATGCTCTTGGTTTCGGCCCCAGACATGCTCGGCCCCGAGAGACGAGACGTGTCTGTACTGGTCGCGCCGGCTTCTTCCCACAGAACCCCGTTCTCCATGGCCAACGACTTGGCCACCTCGGTGTCCGACACATTATCGTCCCCCTTTTCATACATCAATCTGACCCGACGCGACAACATATCCTCATCTGCCGAGATGGCTCGATTTGCAATGGCACTTTGCCGGACACGAAGCGACGACGCTGGTTTCGGGCGCCTGGGTGGCATTTCCGAAATCTCAGGCTCCGAGTCATCTGGGTCAGTCGGGGCGGGAGGTAAAGGCGGTGTTTCCGTCACGGGTTGCTGCTGCTGCTGCTGCGGTGGGGGTTCTTTCTCCGAGCCTCGGATGTCGGTCGAGGGTCGTCCCTCCTTCTGGCGCAATTCCTGCTCGTGGATCTGACGCTGGAGTTTCTGTCGTTCCTCCTCGGTGATCAGACTGCCGCGCTTGGAGAACCGCATCGACTGTGGGCCCAGTCCGTCCAGAGAAGGTGCCGGGATATCCAACGCGATCCCATTGAAGGGAGACTCGATCTGAGGCACAGGAGGCGGTGAGTCTCTATCCAGTTCGGTCGATTTTCTACCCCTCAGCCCACCCCATTTCCGCTCCGACCATCGCGATCCGGGACGCGACCCCGGACGAGAGCTGGGGCGAGATCCCCCATCGTTGACCACAATGCTGGGGATACTCCGCAGCGAGCGCAAACTCACCACGGAGTGTGTATGTTCTGACGGGACCGCCCGACTCCTCGATTCGCGGGTGCCATTCGCATGCGACGGGGACGGCCCCTGATCGTTGGACGAGGCGGTGGTGGTGCAAGTATCTTGGGGACACAGGGTCAGGTCCCCCGGGCCTGGCAAGGAGGCGGATCGGGTCGTATCTTCATAGGGAACGGCGTGGAGGGATGCGCCCGAGTCGGTCATCACGGCACCGGATACAGAAGCGGATCGCATTTCACCCATTATTCGGGCATGACTTGAGGAGAGGGGGGAGGAGGGCGAAAGAAGTCTCCTGTGAAATTAGTTCGTGCAATGGATGCTATTTTTTTTTTTCTTTTTCCCGTTTGCCTAGCTGATCGGCAATGGCAATCGGTTCTTCCTCCCTTAGAGGATCTGATTGTCTCCCTTCCTTTGTTGGGTTCCCTCAGACGAGCGGTGGTGAGGACGAAAGGGAAAGAAAGAGCGAAATCAAGGGAGGCGTGTGGGAGGAAGAGAGAGGAGACGAGAGAGGAAGAGAGGGAGAGGGAGAGGGAGAGGGGAGAGAAATTGGGTCTATGGCCGAGTATGTAGCGCAACGGGGAGGATCGCCGAAGGAAGGACGGGAGAATGCAAGATGGCGAGGGGGGAAAAGGCACCGGCGCAATCGAACATGACCGCCCCCAAAACGGCGCTTGATGAGGCGAAGCGAAGTAGCGACAGGGGAAGGTTGAGGTCCGATGGAGCGTGAAGGAGAGTGGTTGGTGATTGACTGATTGATGTCTAGGAGGCCTTGGCAACGACAAGCTTCTCCACGGTTCGCTTCTAGGGAGTCTTTTGCAGCGTTCCCAATGGCAAGATGGTGGTGGTTCCTGACGGTGACACTGGCTCAGAGATCAGATCAGTCGATCGCAGACAGACGACTCGGGGACTGGAGAAGAAGACGAAGAAAAAAAAGCCAAAGAGAAGCGCGGCGTGAAGGGCGTCCATGGAACGGCCTTCAGCGCAAGCAGGGATCGCGAAGGGGGCCTGCGATCCACACGGGAGGGCTTTCATATCACTAACAGGCCCGCTAAACCAGTTTCATCGGTCGGGGCCACGCAGCATGTGGATCGGAGAAGGAGAAGGAGGGGCCAATTTACTCGGTCGTTGAATAATTATAGATTCTATGGAGTCCCCCCCGTATAGTTCGTTGACCCCGTTGAAGACGGTAGGACAGGCGGAGTCGACTGAGCCTTGGAGTCTTTGCACTGCCTGAAGCTGAGATCAGAAGACAGAAAGAAAAATATTCCAGAAGGAAAAACAGTGAACCAAAAAAAAATAAAAAATAAAAAAACAAAAAGCATTCCCGGGGAACCAAAAATCGAGCCTCCACCCTTGTGCCCTCACGTCCCATGGATGAAGTCGACGACTTTTCTCCTATTAATAGCCCGGCTGACTTCTTCAGGCGCAAAATTCAGGGCTTTTGTCCACTGGTGAAATTTGAATTGCAGATTCTGATCCACTTCGGTCTCTATCTACATCCCCGAATGCAAGGGCTTTGTTTGGGGGTTTCCCTTTTCCATGTTCGTCTTCCATCAGGCTTTTTCCCTGCCTTGAATGGCCCTTGACCACTGCCCATAGCAACGCAAAAGTAAACCGCATCAAAACACAAAGAAATTCTCCGAATAACTAGTTATCGACAGACGCCGCAACTCCAAGAAGGTCCGATACCAGCAGTCCCTCAATGCGAACGAGAATTCCGAAGACACGGCGCACGTATATATAGACCATACCACTCGGCCGCATCACTGTACAGATTGTCATGACGATCATGGGACTCGAACAATAGAAAACAATGAGAACGATAATAAAGTAACCAAGATGCCAAAGAAATCCCCTTAGGAGATCTTCAAGACACAGCCGCCGCCGGTCGAGATGGCTCACGGGCCGAACGTACCGGTTCGATGGGTTCTTTCGGCAACAGCTCGATCTGACGCACCAGGAAACTCTTCTCGTCGGTGAATTGGTCATCGTCCGTGCGGTCCTCGAGGAATTTGGGCAAGAACTTCAGCAGGCGGTCCCGGTTGTTGATCAAAATCCGCTGCACCGCCACCGATTTGTTGGGATTGGCCACAAACACCTACGTCGCATTCCCGGTCAGATCGGAATCGCACATCATTTCTCCTCCGGGACACACATACCTTGAACACGTGAAATCCCTCGTACTGGACCATCTTGCGATCATCTCGCAGGAGCTTCATGCAGAGTTTGAGGTTCTCTCCGCTCTCCACATACGCCATCATCACGTTGTAGTTGGCTCGGTCCAGCAGGATCTCCCCTAGTAGCTTGATGCTTTGACGCTTGGTGACATACGAGTCCGACTGCACCAGCGTCGAGTTGAACATGCCAAAGAATCGGTCGAAGTTTGTTGCAAGATATCCCGTTACGAGCGACTTGTGACGGGTCAGGATCTCCTGTGTCTGTGTTAGTCTCCTCAACAAGGTATATATGATGAACACTGCTTACCCGGAAAGTCGTAAAAGCATCAGCGCTCAGCTCAAAGCTTCCCCTATCAATCCATGTGAAGAACCTCCAAAAGATGCCCGTTCCTCCTTGGGGGATGCCCGGCTGTACTTCCGTGAGCCGGATGGCGGGGTCGCCCTCTTGAGACTGGTCATAGAGGATGATGGCGGCAATCACATCGAACTTCAGCGCTTCCCTCAGAATCGTGCCGCACGGCATGGCACTGGGACTGTATTCGTAGCCCTTGCATAGCTCGATGATAATTTCAGGGCGATTGTGGACGATATAGGAGATAACGGGAGGGTCGGCATGGTTCCCATGGGCGGGTTTGAAACGGAGTACATGCGAGAATATGGTCTGCGTGTCTTTTCGGGCTTCGAATGGAAGGCGATGAAGGTATCGGGAAAGCTCGAAAAGTAAGTCTTCTTGTAGTGTTGCCTGGACGAGCGCATGCACCTGCTCGGGCGAAACTTCGATCTCTAGAAAGACAACTCCGATTAGGATTGAGGGCGTTGGAGCATATGCAGGCGCGACTACACATACCTTGGGTTCCTTGAACGATCAATTTCACCTGGGAAAGCTGCCTCGATAAGTCATCTGCAACCTGTTCGCAGAGGCAGGTCAGTAAATCGTCGGCTCTTCTGGCTCCAGGCAAACAAATAAAGAAAAACAAACACAAAAGAAAACATGATGGTCAACACACCTTGTTGGGCACTGACGGATCGGGCAAATTCTCAGGTAATCTCGGCAACAGATCTTTTATCGATCTAACCAGATCAGAGGGCTGGCGAGAACGACCACGACTAAAGAGGAAAGCCATTCTGATATGTTTATGCCGGAAGAATCGCCTGGGTACGGCTGATGCTGCGGTAGAGAAGCAAGCTCTCGGGTGGTCAAGTGGACGGGGTGGAGGAGGGATTAGGACCGGATCATGCAAAACAAAGAGAAGAGAGCAATTGACCCCTGCTAAGGATGGAAGAAGGAGGGATTGAGGGGTGAAAAGGGATAGGAGCGAGCGAGAGACGAGTGAGGATGACGGAGTGTCTCTATTGACTGATTGATTACTGCCCGGGCGGTGACGCTGCGTTGGCGGGGTGAAGCCTCAGGCCCGATAAACCGCCGTTCTGGGCCCGCCTTCGTCAGGTGGGCGGGGCAACCTTTTTTTTTTTTTTTTTTTTTTCTGGACAGGGACATTGGGACAGAACACTGAGAGGGACCCCTCCGCTTGCCCCTCTCCTCCTGCAACACTATTCCCGCTCTACCCTTGCTCTTTTAATTCATTCTTTTGTGAATTAAATTGGGTATTCAGGCTTTTTTTCATTCTATTCTTTGTCGGCCAACCACCCGGAGTTTCAGGTGTCTCAGTCAGTTTCGTACAATCCCAACTGCCCCGCAATCGTCACGATGTCGGCTTCCATCCCCTCGGAGCGCCCTCTCAAGGACGACGACGCTCGCTCGACAACCTCCGAAGATTCGGAACTCAGCAATGAAGATGGATGGGAGGATGTCGAACCCGATGATGAGACCCAGCCCGTGGTTGGACTCTTCTCCGAGAAAGTCTATCCCGATGTCAACTCCATGCTGAAGGAGAGCAAAGAAAAGCACGATTTTGACCTGCGCAAGGTACAAATGAACCTCGGTGTGTAGCCAATCGAATCGAACCATAACGTATGAGGATTTCCGCTGCTTAGGACCGGTCGATCTTTGTTGGCAACCTCATCTCCTGGAGCGTCGTGGCTAACCTTCTCTTAATTGGGCATCAGGCCTGGACTTTTTGGGCACCATCAAATTGGTCAACTACATTCGCTCCCAGGTGAAGGCGGGAAACACCAGCCCGGATGTGACCTCTACGGACAAATTCGACGACGACATTTATTTGAAGCCCGTTCTCGAGGACGACGCTCTCTTGTATAGTTTGGACGACATTGAAGATGAGGAGGCATCGGACGCCCCTGGTGGTACGGACGCAGAGCGGCAAGTGGTCGAACTGCAGGAGGAACTTGAACGCCTTCAGACTCAATTCTCCGAATACCGATCCGCCGTGCAGCAATCCATGGAAGAGCAGTTGTCGAAGGAGGATGAAAAGCTCGCTCCCGGCCCATCTCAACGCGCCCAGAGCAAGGTTGATGAGATTGACGCCGATTATTTTGTGTCTTATTCTTACAACGGTAAATTCTGCGCTTTAAGGTCCATTTCGATCGTATGTTGATGTCAATCAGGAATTCACGAGTCCATGCTGAAGGACAGCGTCCGCACCGATTCTTACCGGGACTTTGTTTACGACAACAAGCACCTCTTCAAGGATAAGGTTGTCTTAGATGTTGGATGCGGAACCGGTATCCTGTCCATGTTCTGCGCCAAAGCAGGCGCCAAGAAGGTCATTTCCGTCGACAACTCCAATATCATCGACAGAGCCAAGGAGATCATCTATGAGAATGGATTTGGTGATGTGATCACGTACGTTTCCCTCTTCGAGCCGAGTGTCCTATGCAATGACTGACTCAAATCCAGACCAATCCGCGGCAAGATCGAAGAAGTTGAGTTGCCTGTTCCTCAAGTTGACATCATCGTGTCTGAATGGATGGGATACTGCCTGCTCTTCGAGGCTATGTTTGATTCCGTCATCTATGCTAGAGACCGATATCTCGCTCCTGATGGACTTATGGTCCCGTCGCATGCTACGCTCCGTATCGCTCCTTTCGCGGATCCCGACTTCATCGCGTCGCACATCTCGTTCTGGCACTCCGTTTACGGCTTCAACATGTCCAGCATGCTGACCGGAATCTACGACGAGGCACTTGTTCGCTCCATCCAGCCGTCGGCCATCCCTGGCGACTCTAACATCTTCCTTCCTCTCCCGCTGCACACCATCACTGTCGACGAACTCTCCTTCTTGAAGGATTTCAAGGTTACTTTGACGGAGGACGTCGATGCGCTGGATGGTTTCGCTATCTGGTTCGACATGTTCTTTATGCCATCCAGAGAATCCACCATTTCCGACAATGCTATTCCGTCGGAGATGCAGAAGAAGGGCATCGTCGCCTTCACCACGGGACCTTATGGGACCGAAACTCATTGGCAACAGGGCATTTGCCTCATTGATCACGGAAAGAAGCGCGCGACTCCTTTGAAGAAGGGACAGACCATCACCGGAAAGATTGGGTACCAGAAGAAATC
Source organism: Aspergillus affinis (assembly GCF_023601865.1). Lineage (NCBI taxonomy): Eukaryota > Fungi > Ascomycota > Eurotiomycetes > Eurotiales > Aspergillaceae > Aspergillus > Aspergillus affinis. The sequence continues at coordinate 235,155 of NW_026515797.1, read as the reverse complement.
AGAGAAATCGCGGGCCCTGGATATCACCGTCGACTGGGATGTACAGGATGTCGAGAAGGGATCTCAGGAATGGAGTCTGGCCTAGATTTGAAAAGTTCTGTTACTGTTGCTATTTAGACTCTTGTGAGTTGGTTTCTCGTTCGGGTTCAAATAAAAGGGATATATCATGGATAGAATTGGAATTGCTATTGAATGTGAAATAGTCCCGATGGCTCGGTCTATTTCAAGAGTATCAAAATATATACGGGTATCTTCGTAAATAATTAGTTATCATTGGCCGTTGAGTCATGAGTCTCATTGCTTGAGATTACAATCAAAGTCTGTCGCGATGTCGATGTTCATTCCGACTGCGGCGGTGATCGCGACCATGCCGATGAGAGCGGGAGTCGGAGTGATGTCTGCTCTTATGTGACCGATCTCTACTCCTATCTCGACCATGTCGGTGGTGCCGATGTGACTTTCGATCCCTATCCTCGCGGCGTCTTTCCGGGGATGCATCAAGCCTGAATCCCTCAAGGCTGTCTTCTGATCGCGATCTTCTCCTGCGGTGCCGGGGTCGGTCTTTCTCTGCTGTTTTCAATGCTTCCAACTCACGGCTTCTTTCTTCATTCCACTTTCTTCTTTCTTGTTCGACGGATTTCAACTGACGGACGCCTTTTCTTACGGCCGCTAGAGGGTCATTGGCATCCATGCGAGATTTTTCCCTTTCTTTTCTCATTGGATCCTCATTCCCCCACACATCCTTTCCAGAGACGGATTCCGGCGCCATAGCATCAGTACCAGAAGAGGAATACCACGGTTTCTGACCAACCGATTGACGAAACCCCGCTGCGTTGGAGAACCGCATGGTGTACTGGTCCTCATAGCTCCTCTGTTTATTGGCCGATTCCTTTTCGGCTTCTGCGTTCTTCTCGACAGGCCGCTTCGACTCATTTGACGGGAACAAATTGATGTGACCGGCACTGTCCTCAAGGGGCGCATCGCTGGTGCGCGACGAAGCCAGTTCCTCTCGCTTGGCAAGCGTAAATTGCGCATCTTCCCGTGCAAATCTTATATCGCGATCGGTGTCATTCTCCCCGGCCAGACGTCGTCGTTTCCTGCTTCTTCCTATATGATCTGTATGGCTCTTCCTTTCCGACCGGGAGGTGGGCGACGGCAATCGGGGAGGGGGTGGAGGAGTCGAGGGCTTTTCGCCGCGAAGAACTTGGATTCGTCGCTCAGCGTCCTCCTCTTGCATCAGTCGTTCTTGTTCCTCTTCGCGCGCTTTGGCTTGGGCCTCGTCCCGCCGCACGCGGGCGATGTTCTCCGGATTGTAAACGTTCCATGATTTCTTGCCTAAAAGGTGGCTGTAAAAGGGGGTGTTAGCGCATTTAACTATGGTATAAAAGGGGGGAAATGATGGACACGAACAGCGGCATCTTGAAAACCAGCTAGATAGCACCTCCAAAGGGAAAGCTATCAGAGAAGGAAAGATGGTTCCAGACCACGATAAGATGCGCCGGAAAGCTTCGGTCGGCGGGTCCGGAGCTCCGGGTCCGAAGTGGCTGACGTCTTGTTGCCTTCCCGACCGTCCAGCCTGTTCTGTTCATCTCCAGCTCTCCCCGCCACGTTCTCTGCATCTCACATATCTCCATACTCTAATCCTGTCTGGTCGATCTAGTCTACTACCAGATCATCAGATATTAAATTCTATCTCTCTTGAAGCTGCCTTTGCTAGTGTTTTTGAATTGATTTGACTTGATAGCTGCCGGCGGCGCCATTCATCTTCTACTGCTCAGCGTTACGCTTACTCCCCTCATTCACTCGCATCGCTCTACCGTCTCTAATCCAACCGTCTACTGAGAACATACTCACCTATAAATCAAAATGTTTAATCGCCCCTCTGTGCCCAACCCGTTCGCGTCCCGAGCTTCTCGAGAGGGTTATGGGAACCCACCGCAGGGACAGGGACATCCTCAGTATCGGTATGAAAGCGGCTCGCCCATGCCTGGATATGGAGGGCCCCCGCAGCCTCCTCGAGCCCCCGCAGGATCAGGCAAAGCTTGGTCTCTCCGCCCTGCCAAAAGCCCGGATAACACCTACACCTTCGGCAACCTGGTTGCGGTATCGACACAGGACATCCCTCCCTCCCGCGACGGCCTTGACCTTTTGCTCCTTGTGAACGACCTCTACGTCTTCTCCGCGCGCCCACTCGATGGATTCCCGCCCGGACATATTAGCATGTCGGATCCCCAACGGACGTGGGCTGGCGTCGCGTTCACCGACAGCGTCAAAGTGCAGATCTACGACCCTTTCAGCCAGGGCGGTCAGGCATACTTGGGCTCCGCGGATATTGAAGTCGGGTTCGCGGGGAAGAAGAGGATTGAAACGCCGTATGATCAGGATGAACTTGCCAATTATGTGATCAAGAACTTCGAAAACCAGATCTTTTCACCGGGTCAGAAGATCTTGATGGATCATAAAAGCATCCCTCTTCTTTTGACAGTCAAGACCGTCCAGCGGGTTGATTTGAGCTCCGAGAAAAGCAATTCTGAGGGCGGGCGTACCGAGACTGACCCCCTCGCACGAGGTATCCTTACGAGACATTCACAGATCTCTTTCTTCAAAGATGCTCGGACCGGTATCAACCTCAAGGCGTCGAATCGTCGCCCGGCGGCCAACTCTATCATCACACCGGATTTCAAGTTCGAGAATATGGGAATTGGTGGTCTCGACTCCGAATTCAGCACCATCTTCCGTCGTGCCTTCGCCTCGCGTATCTTCCCCCCGGGTCTGGTTGAGAAGCTTGGAATTCAGCACGTGAAAGGTCTTTTGCTGTACGGCCCGCCAGGAACGGGTAAGACGTTGATTGCCCGGCAGATTGGAAAGATGCTGAACGCTCGGGAACCGAAAATCATCAACGGCCCCGAAGTTTTGAACAAGTTCGTCGGTCAATCGGAAGAGAATATCCGGAAAATGTTTGCCGATGCAGAGAAGGAATACAAGGAGAAGGGCGAAGAAAGTGGACTGCACATCATCATCTTCGATGAGCTAGATGCCGTTTGCAAGCAGCGTGGCAGTGGCGCAGGTGGCGGTACTGGCGTGGGTGATAGCGTAGTCAACCAGTTGCTCTCGAAGCTTGATGGTGTTGACCAGCTCAACAACATTCTGCTTATTGGAATGACAAACAGAAAGGATATGATTGATGAGGCGCTGCTGCGACCTGGCCGTCTGGAAGTACACATGGAGATCTCTCTCCCTGACGAGCATGGCCGAAGCCAAATCCTCAAGATTCACACGCAAAAGATGAGGGACAACAATGTGATGGATAAGGATGTGGATCTGCCTGAGCTGGCTCTCATGACCAAGAACTTTTCGGGTGCCGAAATTGCAGGTCTCGTCAAGTCCGCATCGTCCTTTGCTTTCACCCGACATGTCAAGGTCGGCACGATGGCTGGCATTAGCGACGATGTCGTGAATATGAAGGTTAACCGGGCCGATTTCCACCATGCCCTCAGTGAGGTCCAGCCCGCTTTCGGTGTCTCGGAGGAAGAGCTTTCCAGCCGTATCCAGTACGGTATCATCCACTACTCGCTGGCTATTAATGAAATCCTGAAGGAGGGAGAGCTTTTCGTGAAACAGGTTGGCGAATCGACGCCTCTGTTTTCTGTCTTGCTGCATGGCCCAACCGCAAGCGGAAAGACAGCGCTGGCAGCTCGAATTGCCATTGACTCGGGCTTCCCGTTTATTAAACTCATCAGCCCCGAGGACATGGTTGGTTACAGTGAAATGGCCAAGGTCCAGCACATCAGCAAGGTCTTCGATGATGCCTACAAGAGTCGCACGAGTGTAGTCGTGGTTGATAATATTGAGAGAATCATCGACTGGGTTCCCATCGGTCCTCGATTCAGCAACACCGTTCTGCAAACTCTGATGGTCTTCCTTCGGAAGCAGCCGAGCAAAGAACGGCGTCTGTTGATCCTGGCCACCTCGACAGAGAGGGCCGTGCTGAAGCAGCTGGATGTTTACAACTCCTTCAACTCTGATATCATGGTGCCTAACGTGATGTCGTATCAAGAACTGGAACACATCATGCAAAACTCGGGTGCCTTTGAGCCCGAGGAAATCAAACAGGCGCTGAGAAGCATTGGAGGCATCGCGGAGGACAAGACCATCGGTGTCGGCATCAAGAAGATTCTTTTGGGAATTGAGACGGCCAAGCAAGATGCCGACAAGGTTGGACGTTTCGTGCGTGTCATTAACAGAGCGATTGAGGAGGAGCGGACGTTCACGTAAAATATGTGTTGGCAAAGGAGCTCTCATGTGATTTACACTGTACATTGTTGGATAGGTTATCTTTAGACTAATGGGGTTTGGTAATATAAGCTGTATTCATTTTTTTTTTGTCTTCGTGGGCATTCAGGGTATGGATGGTGTTAAGTGAATTGATATTGTAGCAAGAGTACCTTAGTGTTGTTTGGGTGGGCAGTTGCCATATCACAAGACAGGCATCCTCCATCCTCCACCTCTACCTTGCCTTCACCTACTTCTGTCTTGGACAGATTCGTCCCCTTACCCTCTCCACCCCCCTCTCAACCCTGCCCTCATCTCTCATTCCTCCATCCTCATCACTTATCATCAAAACAATTCTACAATATCCCATCAATTACGCAATAGCCTGCAGATACCCAAGATCATCATGTCTCACTACACTCAGCCCAAACAGATCCTCAAGAAGGAAATGTCACCCGAGGAATACAGTCTTCTGGAGGAATGGGGTCCTCAGACCATCCAAGGCTGTCGTTATTCTGAAGGCTCTTCTACAGCATTGGCCCAGCTTGAAACAATGCCCAATACAGTGCACGAGCCATTTCACAGACGTCTGAAGAACCGATCCTCCTCACTCTTCGAGGAATGGAAGGTTCAAGCTACACGCCGTGAGATGGCAAACGAGGTCATTCGTCTCAAAGAGGACAAGAAGCATCAGGCTGTTGAGAATGCCTTCCTCGCGCCTGATGCTGCGGTTGCCCTGGGTGATAATTTTGGCGGAAGAAACGAGAAGCAGGATGGAGCTGTGGCTGCAGTTCAGCTTTCTGCTAATCGATTTCCTAATGTCCAAAGTAGCCCGAACAACGCGACTAGAAGTAAGTTGGGTCTATTGCTATCTCTGTGCCATATCAACCATGTCCCCATGTTGTAGTCATCTCTGACGCGTTAGGACCTTTAGCCACCAGACTCCTCGGCAACCATCCCGTCATCGTGCCCAACAATAGAAAAGGACCCTCTTCCCTTGATGAGGTGAAAAAGATCGCTGTATCCCAGACTACCTATCGTTCTGGGGCTCGATCTTCGAACCGACCGCGCAACAACAGTGAACCGACAAACCCCAATCTCCCAATGATCTCTGGTGCCAGAACTACTCCAAAGATTGTCAGTGAGCCGAAGAAATCCGTTGGTAACCAGTCTGCTCCTCGTACTGAAGTTGGAGGTTACACTGCTCCAAACGGCACCCATCTGAGAAAAAACGAACTGCACAACTTATCCCGCGGTGTGAAAATCCTCAACAAAGACACGGCTTATTTCCTTCCAAGTTTTGTGGAAGATCCGTGGAAGGATGTGAAGCCTATTATGACTGAGTGTAGTGGTCGATGGTGGTTAGTGGCTTCCATCCTTGTTTCTTCTTTCTCTCGAATCCTTTGTTTTCTCTTCTTCCTTGCTTGCTCTTCATATCTTTCAACGGCTAACCCCAATTTTGAAACAGATGTGACGCAGCGTTACTTCCGGGTCTCGGCAGTTTCGACTCGACTGTATGATGTTTTGATTTCACGATGGCTATGGTGTGAAAACCAATGGTGTATGAAGGTCTATCATGGTTGAACGATGAGATGATGTGATGAATGACAAAGGAAGTGTTAACTCGATCCGGGGAAAATGGGCTACAGTGGATTCTAGTTGTGTGGTCCGGGAATCCTCAAGGCTGTGGGCGACCGGGCAATGAGGGCTGAGAAAACAATCATCTAGAACATGTTTTCTTACCCCCTTTCTAAATGGGTTCTTTGACTTATGCAGGAGTGAAAATCTTTCTTATCTTCAATTCCCCATGCCGAGCAATGCTTGTTCCTGATATTTATCTTTACGCGTAGGGTGTAGAGTTCTGGTTTACTATAGCGCAGCTCTCCCGAGTCCAAATATAGAAACCGGACTTGCCCCTGAAACCATACTTTCATGCTCAACATCCTGAGTCTTGGTTGGCAATCACAACAGGTTTTCTATTCCTTCCAACACGGTCCGAGGGCTCCTGGTTTCCATTCGGATCTACTTTTCATTATGCTCTAATAAGATCGAATTGAGTGCTGATCCTCTATATTTGGGAGGTGTCAGCCCGATTGACTGGGCTGCTAGGTAAGTATTAGGGGCACTCAACTAACTGTTAGCTTCGCCACTACCGACAAGACTAACTCAAGGGAAGAGCGTCAAGTATAGTAGGTGGGCATAACCAGAAGATCCTCGGCAGAGAAAGAATACCTGTCTGCCTGAGGCCAATATGGGATGCTCCTCCCTGATCTGAGATTCGCGTCCGCCTCACTTCTTTCGGTTCCCCATTTCATTCATTCGTTGAACAACATCTCTCCAGACAAGACACCAAACTTGATGCATTACTCTACTGTCCTGATATCCATCTACAAAGCTTTTATGGTACGTGTCTCAGGCACAATGGGTGCACGCCGATGACAATAACTATTTTAGCTGCTAACTACTGGATCCTGCAGCCAATCGGCCCCCCACAGCCCCATGTCCCACACTCCCTCCGTCCGGGACCTACAAGTCCTCTCCCCACTGGCCCAGTCTCTCCTACTAGAACAGCCAAACTACAGCATAATTGGCTACTGTGCCTTCTCGAGGCAGACTAATTACGCCAATCCAGCCGCCGGCGGCGCATTAGAGTCCCCATCTGGCCCAATAGAAGCGGACCTGTCCCTGCAGCGGCAACGCACATTGACCACGAGGGAGACAATGCCTTAGAGAGGCGGAACTGGGCTCAGGCGCAAAAGCGGCATGCAGAATGGACGAAAACGGAGGGCGGAGCGGAACAAGGCGGCGTGAGGATGTCCGCCAGCGGAGTGCGGGTCGAGCGGACGACCGAACACTTACTTTCCACTTTTTGTCCATTCGCCTTTCGTCGATTGCTTTTTTGCTCATAGACTGAGTTGTGAATTTTCAGCGGGATTTGCTATCTGACCTGACAGGGATGGTGAGCTCTCCCCATGGTTTCGTGCTGTGATCAGTCTTTCCCTCTGAATATGGAAGAACAGGGATGTTAGGGGGAGCTGTGCAGAATAGAGGGCGTCTTGATGAGGGCTGGCGGACATATTGAAACAGCAGCACCTCTCCGCGTCGCCCAAGAGGACCGTGCTCACACGAGCCCCCGGTCATAGGGCTGGCACATGACCGGGTTTGTCCTTGTGATGTGATGTGAAATGACGACTCCAAACCTCGCTTTTGCCGGCGGCAGCTGCACTTCCCAGCCCGACTCGCAAAAGAATTGGCAAAAGAAAAATGGTGTGTATTCCATCTAAATCAAAGCGCTACCGATATAAACATATCCCAATATACACGTCGTGAAACTCCAAATAAATTACCCAATATGAACCGTCCCAGACAATGTTACCACCAAAAATCATAATGTCACGTGAGATATAAAAGAGGGTTGGCCGTTTTCTGACCTCTTGCGCGAAGCTCAGTTGTCGTCATAGGTATATTTCTTGGATGCCCGTCGGTATTCCTCTGGGTGCACGCTTTCGGCTTTCGTCTTCAACGCGCTAAAGTCAAACACAGTCAGTATTGCAAGGCGGATATTAAGAGGCACAGTTATCCAATGAATCCGTCGTTATCTCGATCTACCAGCCAGATACATACTGCCAAGAACAACTTGGACAGCGGAGCGCGGCGGGTCTCCGCACATGCTCGGCGGAGCGGAGATCACGACGACGATCCTTATATCTGAAATGGCGGGGACTTCGTGGATGTTCATCTGCACTTACTTCACACGTTTCTGAGTCCATTCCAGATCCCGTTTGGTTTCACGGGCAACTTTAATGCCATCGGAGAAGTTGGAGCGAACACCTTTCAGACGACGCTGAGCGAGAGCTTGCAACTCGAGAAGTTCTCGCTGCTTTGCATTCAGTTGTCCCGAACTGTTTTGATGTCTTTAGCATATCTTCCCAGTGAATAATGCGGAGAAGCCTCACGTTTGCGCCTGCATTGCCAGCCCTTTGTCCAATGGGGTTGGATCGAAGGCGTTCTGCATGCGGTCACCCAGAACGTCGACAACGTCAACCCCCGAGTACGAGGCCGAGCTGGACTCATAGTCGCCGCTGAGACTTCCGGAGCCGTAACTGAAGCCGGCAGAGGTGCGACTTCCCGCAGTAGTGCTGGTGTCCGAGAGATCCGGAGGAGAGCCAGAGACACGGCTGACTGGGTAGAGACCGGCCGGTGCCGGGGCCTTGGAGGGAACATTGATGGGAAAAGCAGGAGCTTGGTAGTGCTGGGTAGTCATATCGATGGCTGGCGGTGCTCGTTGATGGGAGCAGGTAAGAAGATAGGCGTGAAGGAACAGTGCCTTGATAACAAGTTGACTAAGGGAAAGCTAGGGTGGTTGACCTGTTTGAAGAAGACGACGATGGAAGCAGAGAAGGTAAGATGAAGATAGGAAAGATGAAAGAGGAAGAGAAAGAGAAGACGAGGAAGACGGAACAGAGGAGGGCTTTTATAAGCCTGGACGGAAAGTCATCCATCCGGCGGAATGGGGCAAGATGAGAACTATGACCCCCTTCGAAAGCGAGAGGGGAATGAGTGTCGAGATTCATTGGGCACTGCGAGACTTTTCTCGCCCTCCCTCCTCCCCCCCCTCAGGCCTCGCCCTCCCACTCCTCCGGACTTTCTCCAATCCCAACCCCCCGATTCCGCCCATCTTTCCCTACCTGGCCGCCAATTCGCTCCTTCTCTCGGACCGACCCCGCTCTGGGTGGGAAGACGAAAACTCTAGGGAGGAGAATCGAAGACTGGAGACTGGTCCAGCCCTCCTCCTCCTCCCTCCACTCGGACTTTCTTCCGCGCTCCTGTGGCGACTTTGTCGGGCACGCAACTCGGCCTCCATTCTCTTCTTTTTCCGTTGGGCTGCAATTGGGGGAATTGGGGGAATTGGGGGCCACCAGGAGAATATAAAAGGAGAATGAGAGGGAGAGAGGCTGGAGAAGATGCTTCTCTCTTTTCTTTTCTCCCGCCGGTGATTGGGGCTACTTGGCTTGCAGTATCGTTCTCTATACTTTCCACGTCTCATTGCTTCCGTCGCCTTTCATCCGTGGGACACATTGCCCTCTCTTCTCTCACCCTCTTCTAGCTCACTTTTTAGTCCTCAATGGCTCTTCTATTCCAGCCGATCTTATCCGATTCCTCCTTAAACTGGGGAGGCTGGGTGGCTGGGAAAACATGGATGTTGAGGATGGGATTCCAAGGCTTATTCGGCCGTTGAACGAGGGTGATAAGAGAATGGCGTGACTACGGAACCGACCAAGGACGAGGACTCTTTATCGCGATTGGTGTTAATGCCGTCCGCTGTCAGCTACGTTGTGTTGGGCACTTCGTGGCCCCTTTCTCTCGGTTTCACGTTTAAGATCGAGGGTCTTACCTAGCGTGTTGTCATTTATGGTGGTATATTTCAACAAGGATCTGCCGGCGATATGAGGTAAGTGGAGACCGGAGAGGTGCAGGATTGGCTGTCTGGGATCGTCGCGGGATTTAATGAGGGAAGGAAAAGAAATATTTTTTGTTAGTTCTGAAACCATATCTCAATAATTCACCTCGCTAACTCAAGTGCACAGGATATGGAATTCGCAGCGAGAGAGCTCGAAAGACCCCCAAGGGCGCAGGATCCGCCAAATGGGAGACGGCCACAGCAGGGATCTAATGTTAGCGGCGTTGGACACCATTGCATGGACTGAAAACCCGAAAATTAAAAGGATGTGCAAGAAAAACCATTAACGATGTCTCCGAAGCTCTAATGCGGGTCGCCTTGTCCGATCTCAGCGGCAGAAATCTACCTCGGATCGTCAAATTGGCATGGTATGGTATCGGTAGCCCCTGGAACAAAAATTGAGCCGTGTAACGAGCATGGCGTTATACCTTCGTGGCGCATTATATTGAGAAGACAGACAAGGAATATCCGAATGGCTGGATCCTCAGACCGTCGTTACGGGCCGCTTATCGGCGGCTGTCTACTATCAAAAATTGGGAGCTATGCGAGCACCGAGACTAGGAACGATAGACAAACGCCTTAAACGCTGTCGACGTGCGAAATTCGAGGGGAAACGTGTGAAAGTGGACCTTGAAAACGCGGTTCAATGTTACTTGCAGGACACTCAGCAGTGATGAATGGCCAGGTCATCTATCACGGACATGAAAACAGAAAGATGGGAGTTCCTGCAGGTAGGCAGCCCGGCCCTGCTTTGTGGAGCAACGGTGGACATGGATTTGAAACCCAAAAGAAACCAGGTTTGAGAGCGAGAAAATAAGATTGAAAAAAAAAAAAAAGAGAGAGAGAGAGAAAAAAAAAAAAAGAAGAAGGCCCAAAGCCAAGTCTCTATCTAGGGAAGGAAGAGAAGGAAAGCGGCCAAACTTGAACAGATGAAGGGCGAAAAAATCGTTAAAAAGAGAGGGATTTAGAAAAAGCCCTACGCTGACATGCTTTAGTGCCTGTGTTTTCAACGAGGGCAGACAGACTTGGGCTCGTCCGCCGGGATGAGAAATCACCACTCCAAATTTTGGTTGATTGACAGCCAGTGACAGCGGCACCCACTGACATCGTGCCCCTAAAGGCCCCTAATGCGGGTCTCGTCATTGCTCGACGGCTTTGCTGCCTCACCTCTTCCCAAGATTCTTGCCTTACAGTTCAGTTCGGTCGCGGCTCTCTTCCCGCTCAGTATTACTAGTACGGATACCGTGGGAATATGCCTGATCGGCATCGGACCCAAAACATACTCGAATCATTACAATGGCGCCTTCATTTTTACTTTCCAACTTTGACCCGATCGAATTCTTGGGTAACACAGAGAGACCCAACCCTCGACAGGTGGGAGATCCATAGGGGGCTTGTTCGAGGAAGACATGATCTTCATGGCTCGTTTTCGACTCTCCATCAACAAGCGGAGGACTCTCATTTTTCTTTTGTCTATTTTTCGGACCAAAAAGAAAGAGAGGAGAAAAAGAAAAGAAATACTTACTTTTTTTTTTTTTTCGCCCTTTGAAAGACAGAAAGAAAGAAACGAAGAAAAGCCAAGTCGCCGTGTCTGTCTTCTTGGCGGAAATGACTTCAATCCACCTGGCAAGGGAATCGGATCCTACGGGTTGATTGACTGGAGAGTTTCTTACTTTTAGCGAATACACTGCTGATAGGCTTATGCAAAATGCTGCTCGACATTCATCCATGCAGTATCGACCTGGTCCGACATGTTACCTGGCAGCTTGGTACAGCCTAGGCCATTCATCATGATTAGGAACTCTCTCGCAGGATCAGGACCACAGGAGGGTGGTTTCTCCGCAGTCATGAATCACTGCGCCCAACACGGGGGTCCGTGTTTAGGGCTTGTCGTTGGAAAGGGCGAGATGTGTAATGCAGCGGACGACACAACGGGCCAGGAATTCCATCGGGGTGTCGTCACCCTTGCTTCTTCTCGCCTTCAAACTTCTGTCTTGCTTTCTCTTTCATTCTCCCATTTTTCTTTTTTTTTCTTTCTTCTTTTCCCGTTTCTTCTTCGGCTCCCTTGCTTTCCAATGACGACTCTGGGCCGCCCCCCAAAGTCCACGAATGCAGAGTGGATGCAACCAATGTGGGGTTGGGTGCAATTCGCCTATCGGTCTTTTCGTTGCGTTTGCTCACTCGTCCTTTTCCTCACCGCCACTAAGAGCCAGACCCGACACGCTACGTACTTGCTTGCGGCTTTGCAACCCATTGGGCGTCAGACAGGCCCCGGTCTTCTTCCTCGCTCCTCTTTGGCTTTTCTAGAACATAGTGGGTTGATGACCACGGATGGGATCGAGAAGGCTGGAACGGCTGCCAGCATCCATGCTCCTGCCTGACTTTTTGGAATTCCTCAGCCTGGCGACCCTCATAACATCAGCGATCCATACGGTTGGACGAAAAAGCTCCAGCAGGGAGCATAAGGGACCAAAGGCATGCAAAGCATCCCCGCAGTCAGATCTTGTCCGGCGATGAGGAGTTGCCGCCGTTGGGCTTCAACGGTCTAATCCAATGCGATCATCAAGAACGGCAAACGCCATTCCTCGTTTTGTCTCTTCTGTCCGATATATGTCATACACCCCGCAGGCCCATTTCAGCCGCTGCATGTAATTCAGGACTCGATACAACGGTAGTACTAAACATGCTAACCTCTAGCCGATCCTACTAACCTTGTCAATTCGCGTTATATCGTGGGACGAAGTGAGGGAGGGGGGGAAAGAAAAGAAAGAAAAAAAGAAAAAACCCTTCGACATTCCCTCCAGCTTTCTCATTCCTTGGGTCTTGAAGTCATCTAGGAGCTTGACCTAACATCAACAAAAAATGATGACGACGAAGAAGAAAAGGAAAAGTACGAAAGCGAAACATCATGCAATCATCGTAAAGAACGTAGAACCAGCAAAAACCCAATACATCATCCACGAATATCATATTCCAGCCAATACATTGGAACTTAGTGAACAGTAGCCCTGCCCTCCATCTGCTTGAAGATGGGTACACGAACCTCCCATCCCTTAAAAGCCCCCATTCCACAACTTACGAGTCCGAGTCCCACGACTGACGAAAGGCCCCCTACCACAACATATCCTCTAGAGCAGGAAAGCCCCAAGAAAATTAGATTAATAATAATTCGAGAGCTAAGAGAGGTAATCCAGACCGGATAATCGGAACTAACCAGAAAATCAACGGAGAGAAAAGAAAAGCACAGCACAATTGCATTGTCTGTTACTCGCTGTCATCCGGACACGACACAAGTTACACAAAACATATTTATCGAAATCGAAATCACTAATCCGTCTGTCTCTAGGGTTGATTGATTGGATGCGTTAGGATCTTATAAAAAGCGATTATGAAATTGAAATATTTGGAATCTTTTGAATTCCTTGCTTTTCCCCCCCGTAGTTTCTTGCTTGCTTGTTATATTTATCTATTAACTATTTACTGCTTAAGCAGTACGGAGTAGATAACTAGAAGTAGGTAGTGATGATGATAATGTGATAGTTGAATTTAAAAAAGATATTTCTTTACTTAGATACATATCTACCAATGCTTTCTTTGTATGTAGATCAGGTCATTTTTATTGTACGGTACATACTGATGATGAACCTAAACATGAAAGCAAGGGATTGAAATCCGGGTATCATTTCATTTCATTTCATCTCTCTGGTTAAAAAAAGAGCTAACTATACTAGATTATTTGAGATTCGGTAGCGCAATACAGCATAGCATGCATGCGCTATATACATGCATACTCTCTCGTAAAGTCTTGGACAGAATCTGCCTCTGCATCATTCACGGTCATAATCAATAGAAAAATCGAGAGAGCACACCCAAAGGGATAAGGAAGAGAAGCGAAGAGAAACATGAAGCAATCGGTAAATATCTACTAAAGAAGAGAAAGTAAAAAATATAAAGAAAAAGAATAATGAAAAATGGAAAGAGATATAAAAAATGAACATCGAGGGTATGAAAAAACGCTCTGTTGTCTGCAAATACAATTCCAGAAGTTTAATATCATGCTCGTAAGCTGGTATCGGAAAAAGGTCACATAATGTGAGAAGAGGTAAAAGGAGCAAGAAAAAAAAAAAAAAAAAAAAGGGGTTGACAAAAAAAGAGGATGAGAAAAAAAGAATTGCTCAAGAAATCCGAGAACTGACGCCACGCACAAAGGTCGATAGTCCAAAGAATAACAAAAGCCTGAAATTCCGACCCCCGTAATGCTAAAAAAGGTATCATTCCGAATTGAATGTCGCATGCAGATGAATGGTGGAAGATAAGAAGAATAGAACATGAAAAATCAAAAAATTTGTCCCAAGGCGCCTTTCCGTCCGGTGGCTCTAACCAGCCAATACCCCAACCCAAATGTGAGAAAGAAACAAGTCAACCGAACCAATATCAGGTACATCATGACACAAACATCGAGGCCACGGGGATGTGTACATCGCAGTTGAGAGGAAGGGGGGGCTCTACCCCAGAAGCCAACATGTAAAATGAAATCGAGGAAAGCACTCCGATTGAGGGTGCCCTGTTGCAAAGACTGGCGATCTGCTCTTACTCTTCGCGATGGTCATTCTCGTGATCCTCCCTGAGACGGTCTCGAAGGAGAAGCAATGGCCGGTTGGGGTCAAGGAGTCCCATCATCATTTTACCCAGTTCATTGTGTTTGATGGGTTTTGTAACGTAGTCGTTGAAGCCAGCCCGAGCGGCATCTTCAATCTGGTCTGTCATCGCATTGGCGGACAAAGCCATTATTGGTATTTGAGGGTAATGATTCTTCAGTTCCCAAGCACGAATGTCGCGACAAGTGTCGTAACCATTCTTGATGGGCATTTGGATATCACACTGATAACAAGAGATGTAAGCTACCGGACGCATGATTGTGTCGAAGCAGACGGAGAGCACTTACTATGATGAGAGAGTAGTAACCAGGCTCTTTAGAAAATACCATTTCTGTACACTCTTGGCCATTGCCAGCAGTTTCAGCCATGACTTTGATCTTATCGAGATACTTGAGCATAACCTAGCGGGACCCATACGAGTTAGCATGTGTAATATTGAGCAAATGATTTCAGAAGGAAAACAACGAACCATGCGGTTAGTCTCGTCATCCTCGACCAGTAGGACACGGTAGCCTTTGTTCCCGATAACTTCTTTAACCATCTTGGACATGGTCTTGAAATTGTTGTTGATTTCGCGGGCCATATCCTGGTTCCTGTCCTTGCTAAGATCGCGTTGGTTGTCCGGATCGAATATGGCAGAGAACGCTGAAGGCTTCACCGGTTTAGGCACGGTATACACACGCCTGCCACTGGAAGACAGCTCCTTGATCCTCGAGTTGATCTGTCGTTTTTGATACAAGTCGGATGTCAAGACAAGAGCTGGAGCGGAAGCAGGATCGCACTCGGAAACATAATTCATGACATCCAAAACATCATCCACATTAGGTAGATTGAGGACCAGGTGAGTAAGCCTAGAGCTAGACCCGTCGTTGAAGAAGTCTCGCCAATCCTCGATATCAGGCGTGGACGTGATTGAAAATGGAATCTCATGTGGTACGACCTGCTCAATATGCTGCTTGATGGCCTTGCGCGTATTGTCCATGGGGCAAAGAATGAGTATTGAGTACGGGTCTTGTGATTTCCTACCCTCGGGTTTTGCTTGCGTAGGCGCCGGCGTGCTAGAAACGGGAGGTTCTTGAGATGAGGTGGATGACTGAACCAGTGGATGTAGAGTGTCTGTGCTCGACGAAGCCAACGGATTGGCTGATGCTTGCGCTGGGGTATCGGCATAGCTGGCGCCAAGTTTTATTGTATCGATCTTGGACAATGGATCCATGGCAGCCTGAAGATCAGGAGTAGGGAGAGCCGAAGAGATCGACGAACGCTCAGACGCGTTCGACGTAAAGCGCGCCGAAGGGTCGGAACTGCTCGGAGCTTGGGAAAGGGGCGATTCGAGTGCGGCAGAAAAGTCGTAGGAGTCGATCTTGGAGTCGACGGAGTCCTTTGATGAGAAGAGCATTTTCTGGAGGGAATTGGGCTTCTGCGCCCCAAGAATCTCGGACGTATTGGAGGATTGTCGCACAAGACGAGGTTCGTCGGGTGTTGGTGGCGGAGGGGCATCCACTTTGACATGGAAAGAAAACTTCGCGCCTTGACCCTCCTTGCTCGTCGGCGTCAGTCTGCCTCCATGCATCTCCACAAGTTGTTTGGATAAGAACAGCCCAAGTCCACTTCCGGCATGCTGCTGAGAGCCATTCTGTCCCAGCTGGCTGAACCGCTGCATCAAACGCTCGGCGTCTCTCGCGCTGAAACCTTTGCCTGTATCGACGACGTCGAAGTTCAAAAGCAGTTCCGTTTTCTTTGACAAGGAAGAAGGGCCATGGTAGACGGAGCAGCAGATGTGAATCTCTCCTTGCGCTGTAAATTTGACCGCGTTGCCAACCAGATTAATAAGAACTTGCCGAATCCGGAACCTGTCTCCAATAACCATTGGGGGCACATCGACGTCCATCAGATAATTGATCTCGAGGCCCTTGTCGATGGCCCGAGACGCGACAGTGTCGATGACATCTTCGATCACCGATCGAACGTGGAACCACGAGTTGACAAGTGACATTTTTCCGGCTTCAACTCGAGACACGTCAAGAATGTTGTCAACCAGTTCACGTAAGTTAGTTGAGCTATTTTGGATGGTATCAAGCATGCGTCTCTGATCCGTGTCTAGCTGCGTGTCGAGGATGAAGGGAATCGTGCCAAGGATGCCGTTCAGCGGGGTTCGAATCTCGTGAGACATATTGCTGAAAAATTTGGTCTTTGACTCCATTTGGTTGTTCAGTTGTTGCATTGCCTTGTTGAGCTCTCGTTCGAGGTTCTTGCGATCGTTGATGTCGGTGCATGTGCCATACCATGAAGCCTCTCCACTGCCGAAACTGCTGGTCTCCACTCGGACCAGTCGAACGAGATGCCATCTAAAATCGCCTCCCTTAGAGCGGAGACGGATTTCGGTCGAGTAGAAGACGCGTCCATTCTCATCTTTTTGTAGAGAAGCAACCCCGCGCCTCACCAGTTCATCCAGTGCGGGAGTGACCCCACGAGTGAGGCATTTTTCCTGGACGGCAGCTTTCGCGGCCTCAGAGAGTTGACTGGGTTCAGGGGGAACCGTTCCGCCCTGAGATTCGGCGAGATACAGTGAGAGCAGGCCGCATTTCTCCAGATCGTCGGGATGCACATGCTTTGCAAAACCAAAATTGAGCGCCTCCTCCAGCTTTTGACCGGTGTACAAATGCCATTGCTCATTCACGAATATCAGTCCACGATATTCAGTTGCCTCAAAAACAACCTGCGGGATTGAATTGGAAAATGCTCGGTACTTGGCGTCAATTGCGAACTTTTCTCTTTCCTGGGTTGCTTTCAACTCAGCAATGTGTTGTTCATGAATGTCGAGGAACGAGCCGATCCAATACAGCACCTCACCCGTCGCAGATAGTAGGGGGTTTGCGCGGAAGATAAACCAACGGTAGGCGGACTCGTCGTTGAAACGTCGAACACGGACCCGTTCAGTAAACTGTGAGCCCGTCCGCAGAGCATTGACCCACTCTTGAGACACGTGCTCGCGTTCACTGCTGTGGATATTCTGCCAGGGGTCCCGCAGCTTCTGTTCCTGCGGCTGGCTCCTTCGGTAGGCATCGAACTTGGAATTTGTCCAAATTACTTCTCCGCTTTGGGGCTTGGCCAGAAAAAGGTGAAGGGGAACGGAATTCAGCATAAGTTGCGCTACAGTGTCGGTGAAGGGACGAGGCAACTCGCGCGGTAGCTGGGCGTAGAAAGAGCTACCCGAAGGGTGGCGAGAAGCCGTTTGCGTTGGCGACAAAACTGACGGTCCTTTGAGGTCCTGAGATGGGGACACTAAGAGTACGCCTGGGTCTTGCGAATTCGCGTCCTCTTCTGCGGGATATTTCCCCAGAAACCTCCCAGGCGATGTGGGAGTTGATGTCGCACTTTGTTTGGCTTTTGACAGTCGGTTGCGATGTTGAGTGATGGCCTCTCGAAAGCTCTTGTGTTGCTTGACGTTGAAATAACTGTCGATGGCGTCGCTGTTCACTTTAGCAGCGATTCCTGGCGATTCGCTGGGGAGGTTTGCGAGACTGTTCAGATCCAAACCAGGCGTTCCGAATCCAGATATGGCGGGACTGAATTTAGTTGAATTGGGTCGCTCATCGGGACTTGAAAGGCTTGCGTGGGCCGAAACGGACCCGTCGTCTGCAATCGTATAATTAACGTGACCGCTGAGACCAGCAACCAGTTCTAGCTCGCTGCTCTCGTCAGAAAATGTACCACCGAGACCAAGGAGATGCCCGTAGCGTGGGATCTCCAGTCGAGAGGCAAATTGCCGCTCCAGCTGACTGTAGTGCTGTGCCAAACAAAACGAAGTTGTCAGATGAGGCATAAAATAGGTCAGTGATTGCCGTAGATTCGCAGGGTACGGCATTATGGGCGAAATAATCGAGATAACTGCAACGGGGAACCTCAAGGTGGCTGAGGAGGCCTGCTTCGAGCGTCCCCCATGCAGAAGAGGAATATGGACCACAGATTTGGCCAGGTCAACCCCAATAGCTTCCAACGGCTGAAGATTTGAATAGTCGTGAGGCGGCGGGTGTTTTGCAAATGCACCTTCATCGACAGCGTGGCTAACAAAGAAGGGATTCTGGTCGGCATGCGCGCGAGGTGCCGGTGACGGTGCGGGCGACTGGGACCAGGGCGAGGGAGGCACTTGCTCATACTCGTCGAAGAGCTCGATCGGTGGTATTGATTGGGGGCCGGCTCGAGGTGGGTTGGATAGGGATCTAACGCGCTCCTCTGGTTGCTGGGGAGGTTCTGTAGGAGTGACCTGAATCGTATCTTCCGGCGTTTGAACCTGCCCTGCTGGAGGCTGCGTGGTTGTCCCGGCCAGGTTCTGCGAATATTCCCGGGTCAGAACAACGGGCCCCGTACGCCCAAACAGCTTCACGACACCCGTCCTCTTGATAAGCGGGTCCGCTTCGATTTCTAATGGCCTCGGCGTGGGGAAAACAGCTGGTCGGCGATCGTCTTCCAAAGAATTGGAAGCATCCATGGAGTGAGAGAAACTGGTAGCGCGGTCTTCATGAACAGTTGGTATTTTTTCCGCAGGGGTTTGTGCGCGCCTGTGTTCGACTTTCGATTTTTGACTAAATGGCGAGTCCGAATCATTCCCAGTAGAGTGTTTCCTCTCTTTACCAAAACCTCCAAATGAATGCCGTGAGAGGAGCGGAGGCCGCATAGCCGAGCTCGTTTTAATTGCATTAGTTCCCGCAGTGAATGCACCCTTCTTCTCTGAGTTCTCGCCGTCTTCAGGGGTATTGTCCTTCGTTTGAGTCGTCTCGCCATGCAACGTTTGTTCATTGGGCTCAGCCCGTGTGCTTCCGCCGAACACCGCCTTCTGACCCCACGGAACGTTCTCGAGATCAGTCGCGTCTCCAGGAACAGCGAGTGAAGCTCTTTCCGCCCCGTAGTGCGTTTGTAATATATCCACGACATTTGCCCACCATGAATCTAGCCCCGGATCAGAATTTAATCGCAAGGTTAGATCATACAGGTTGGGTGTGGGGTAGACCAAGTCTTCAACCACTTGTTTGTGCTGCGGCGGAAGGAAGAAGCTATGTGACGTTGGTGTTTTGATAGAAGCGGGCTGTTGGTCACCGATACTTTGCGGCGTCATATTGATCTTGAGTTTCTCGGCGGGAAGCGTCAGCGTGAAAGGATTGTGGCCAAACGAGGGATCTTGCGGAGGTTTCATGGCGGGCTGGGATTGTAGGTCCGGAAAGGGGTACGCCGAGGGGTTTGCAGTGGGAGAATCCATGGCCTTGATCGTGCCAGCCGAACCGACCGAGTCGGGATGCGAAACGGAAGATATCGGCCCTGTCGATGACGTTGCACCTTTCGAGGGCGATACATTAGAGATGCGTCTCTTTCGCGAGGACGACTCGTGGGGATTCGGAGAAACGGGATCGGCCTGTGACAAAGGAGGCTCTCGAGTCGCAGATAGATTCTGGTTCTGGGATTTCTGCATTTGTTGATACACAAGCAGCTCTTCCATCTGCCTCCGGAGTTCTTTCAGAGTCTGAGAGCTTCGTCCCTGGTCCTCTTGGAACCCCTTTCCCGAATCCGTACTCTGAATTGCGGACGATGACGTGTGGTACGGGTTCGCAGCCTGTTCATGCAGAAGGGGAGAGTTGCGAGAGTTAGCTTTCCGTTTGCCATTCGATTCATCCGCGGAGTATCCATCATGCATGTTATGAACCAAGCCAGAGGTTGAGTGGGAGGAGTCATGGTGAGAATGAGGAGCGCCGACAGACGAAGGGGCCTCGGCCGGCGATGGAAGTGGAGGTGGTGTCCTCATGCCGTGAACTTCCCCCATCCTGTACTTCCTCCACCGCCGGTCAGAATTCAATTCTCCTGTGCGAATCCAACTCCACAGGAACCAAATGAGGCACTCATCTCTCGGACATAAAGGTCCGCAATCAAATGGTTGGCTGGACGTTCACACAGATCCCAAGGTATGATAAGGGAGGGACAAAAGTGCAGAGGGAAAATATTTTGGGGGGAAAAAAAGAAAAAGAGAAAAAAAGTTTATAGAAAACACGATGGAAGAAAAGAAAAGGGGCAATCCTAAAGGGCACGGGACCCCAAAGGAAAAACGAGGAAAATATGATATAAAAACAGAATGCTCGTATATGCCCTGTTCAAAGGATGAAACAAAGTTCACAAAAATAAAGGGTGTCGGGGGAAAAATACGTAGGAATTAAAGGGGGGGTTGTTTTGGTAGAAAGATAAGAGGGAACGACAATAACGAGTACAGAGGGGAAAAGTGTAAAAAAAAAAAAAACGGAGTCGCAAGGCAGGGTGACTAAAAGCGGTGTATAGTGGACTGTGGGAGGAGGAGGTGGTGGTGATAAGGAGAAGGGAATGTGCCAACTGCAAAGTGAGAAGGTTCGACTGATCTGACCTTTCCTAGAAAGAAGAAACACTGGAGCAGGTTCTGTTGACCCAGCAGATCGTCGATTTGTGCTGAAGGGTGTGTGGAATTGGTCCGTCTCCGGGGGGGTCCAACCTATGACGTAGCCGTGGCCTGGGGGGGTTCTCGCTATTCCGCGGCTGCTGAAAAAGCCTCCTCGTCCCGGTCGAGGAGGGGCGGCAGGGGAGGATGGGGGAGGGAAGGACTAGGCAGAATGAATCCGACGGGTGATCCGAGAAAGATCAATCAAGTATGACGGCCAACGAATCGTCCGAACTTGCCAAAGAGAGGGTGTGTGAGGGAGGTGAGAAGGAAAGGATGGTCAAAATCGAAGAGGCCGGAAGGGAAGTAGAATAGTCCGCTATGTATAGTGAGTAATAATCATAACAATAATGAGAGGGGGGGAGCGCGAGCAGTTCCCAGATGCACCACAATCACAACGCATGATCCCATCGCGCTTTCTCCACTGCCACCAGGTTTACGGTTCTCTCTTACTTGCGCACTATATTGTTGGATTATCGGTTCCCCAGGTACATCCTCATATTCAAAAGAAAGATGCCTGGCAGATCTATATGTACCAAACCAGAGTCCTGATGAACATTGATGTTCCTGGGCTTTTGGTTGTTCTCGTTCCTCTACATACGTCATAGAGCTTGGTATACAGTATGGTACAGGTAACAAACAAATATGCCTCGCTAATGCACGGCGCTAAGTTATTTTAACTCTCTACGGAGTAAGAGTATAGTAAATAAATTAATAAAGAACTAGATAGAGAAGCAGGTAAAAACCACGAAACAGCTATCAGGTACCATAATTTATAAATAGTTGACAGTTGGGCAACAAACTATCAGATCAAAACCATTAACTACTCACATGCCCCCTTTCGTGACTTCCCATATTCGGCCCTCCGCCAAGGTTGCCCAATACCTAGGGAAACCTGCGGAGTATTTTTTTTTCTTAGTCTCCAAAGCGGCACCCGTCACCAAGAAACAGAGAAACACCAAGGGAGGAAAAAAAAGGGGAGGAGGTGAATATATAAGATAGATGATCAACTTGCTGATCCAGTATCTAACAAGAATGTCTGCCCAGGGGAAAAGGGCAAGAACAAAATCAGCAAAAAGATATTTCAAACTATGATGGCTGATGCAGTGTGCTGGGTCAGCATTTGGCAGTCCTATATTGATTGCATGGGTTCACCGGAAGGAAAAAGGAAATGAATTGGTCCCACATAGTATCACAAGACCCAGATGGAGGTAACTCAGGTAACACAAGGCGATATTTCTCAATGACCATGTCTACCTATTACAATAAGCTGGCAATTCAGTGGCCAGAGCAACGGGTCACAATTCCTTAATATTAACTATTTAAATCAAGGATCTAACAGCGACTTGTGCCAGGGTATAATAATGTAAGGTTTTTCGAGAAGCAAAGCTGCGCGCATGTGGCTGCTCTTACCTCTTCCGCAGACCAGGGTCGGTAGACAGCGGAATTTATCATTGCCTGATAACAGTCTGCTATTTCTTGAAAACAAATAACTAGTGGCCGATTCACGGTCACTATAATCATTATTGTTTCTTACTATCTACCTTAGGAAAAGAATTCATCCTGGGAACCCGAACAAGGTTGACTTTCCGCCAATCATCACGGATAGTCCTGTCCACCCGACCGGAAAGGGAAAATATGGGGTACAGCCCAGCGAACTGGAAGACTTTTTTTTTTTTTTTTTTTTTTTTTTTTTTTTTGGCCTGCTGAGTGCTGAGTGCTGGAATGGAGAGAGACTAAGGGATGCATTCGCAACGGCTGACACCACCTCGTCTATCTGGGAACTGCGGATTTTTACTATTCTGTCATTAGTGCGACTTTGGGAGAGAGAGGTCCCCGCAAGATCCCCACTGTTGGCGGCGTGGTTGATTAGTTGTTATTTCATCAATTAGTTAGTTTCTAAGCATAGTACTCTGAGTCTCCGAAGTTACTCTTTTGCTACCATAATAACATGAAGTCACCCGTACGGTGTTCGGATCGGAATATGCCAATTATCCCTTCTTCCTTTGTGTTTGAAAACCAGACCACTATTTCCATGAAAGATAAATAAACAAATAAAGAGTCAACAGCATTGCATGGTTCACTCGCATCGGGTACACTGTGCACATCTGAAGCCGAGCCTCCGTAAAGAACAGCGTGTTCTGAAGGGAAGCAGGAGTACCATCGCACCAAATCAAAGATCTTGAAACCCGACTATGGAGTATTACTTAGTTGCTTGAACTATAGTTATACGAATTCTGTTTAGCGGGCTGAATTCTTATTTCCGAGATAGTCCCGAGATGCAAGGTTGAGAAAATTAATTTGCTAAGCAAAGATATCATTGTATATGTACCCAGGCCTGCGATGGTGGCATTAGTTTCGTACAAGACACCGATATAAATTAAATCTCCAAGAACTTGATTAATTTATTGCCATTAATCTATTGTCGAGTTAAACTACCCTGGACAGGAAAAAGCTTATTCTGATTAGTCCGTATCATAGGAAAGATGGAAGCATCATGAATAGAAAAGGATACAGCGATCTTTTAGCACTGGAGACTTGAAGGGCAAAATGTTCGCATCAACAACTGGACCCAACTTTTATGGTACTCCATCGCATAGAAAACATATTAAGGGGTGGATCATGCCCACAATACGGAGTACGTTAGCTACTATTGAATGCGTTCGAGGGGTTGAATTTTTTGTACCTTTATTTCATCCGATCAATAAGACATCGTCTAAATTTATCTGCTATACACCTACTATGTTACAAAAAAAGGTGCTAGCATATCATATAGAGTACATAGAAAGAAAGAAGCTGGACACTCGCCTTTTGTACTCAGTATACGAACCCAACGCCAAGACCAATTCTCGGTCACTGGTTACGCTATGCCACAAGGGTCTTAAGTACCGTTCGGTCAGCTCTCGCTTTCTCTTGCGCAATCAAGGCATTGAAGATAACTTGATTCCTAGTTCAACAGGTATTTGAACAAATCCCGTGGAATTGTGTTGCAGTCTCCCACTATTCGTCACGAAGAGCACTTCTTGAGTAGAATGCCGGCTTCGATTCTTTCGAAAATCGTCGAGCTTAATGAGCTAATACCTATGCTTGGGAATAGTTATTCAACAAGGTATGAGGGATTTGAAACAGCACTACCTCCCTTTGCAGTGTCATTTCCGAATAGACCATCGAAGATAGGGATGTAGAGTCTTTAATTCCTTGGATATTTCGGCATGCAACTACTGCAGATGAGATCAACGTGCTTAATTGGCCTGAAAATGATCATAAGTTTAGCGGCCTTTTTGACGACCTCCCTTCATATTTCGCCGAGTTGAAGAAATGGTAAGTAAGCGATGGGGATCAATTGGATGACACAGGTATTACGAATGCCATAAAAGAAAGGGAGACAATAACCTTGCCGAAAAAAAGCTGGAATGTGTCTGAGAAACAGCGGTTCGGACACTTATAGGATCACAGGGTATGATGCTCAGGGCGCTAATGAAAACCATCTATGTCAACCTTGAAGGGCTGAAACGTGGAGAACCTGAGATCCAGTGAGTGTCTTCTGTTGTGATTTCTTCTACTAATAGCTAACTTTTCTAAAGTTTCACCGCTTCAAGGTTCAAGTTAAAGTATGTAATAAGTGGCAAACAATTTGGCACCAGGTTAGAAGGTGCAGTTACTGTCGGACCGCTAGCTGAACGTTTGCCAATACTATCGTACACTGGATTATGTGTTCAAATCCCTATCTTTATGAGACCATGAACTAATGTCTCTAGTGGCTTGAAGGACAGACCTGGAGCGAGTTTCTGGGAGAAACTGTTGGTGCAATGTTAGGGCAGCTTGCTGCTAACATAGGTAAACAAAGTGGCGATAGATCTTTCCAAGATCATGAAGTTTTTGGTTTTTGTGACAGGGATTCATGGGCTCCATGTTCATATCGCCCGGGGAATATTTACAGCTAACAGTATTTCCAGAGTGCAAAGAGAGGGGTGTTCGAAGGATGATATCTTTCATCTGAGTTTCACACGAGGGTACAATCTTTGGCTGAAGGAAGATTGGTTAAAAGCCACACGTGTCTTGACAAGGTTAATATGTTACCTCATGAGTGGGAATGCAAAGGTTAGCGCTATTCAGACCTACATAAATAAGATGCTCGATACTGCTAGCTAAGATGCCTGAATTATCATTTTACCTTTACATAATGTAAGAAAACGACAGAATAGGTGTAGAAAGGTACCATTCAATGAATATATTCATACAGCGGAACCGTCACCAACCAGTCGTCTCTTAGTTATGGATGTTCCTGCATATATGTACAGCTCGGCTTGGAGCAAGATCAAAAAACATATTAGTACTTGCAATCCCTGAGTCTGGGGAAACCGAACGGGCCAGTTTTGCTGAGGTACATACATACTCCGTATGTAAAAAACCCTTCATATATCTGAAACCCTTTGATAGAACCATTCCCACATTTATTTTGAATTATTTCTAACTATGGAATTACCTCCACGACCGTTCCAACCTCCACCAGTGGGAGCCAATGTATCCACAGTCTCATTTACACAGAATCGCCCATCTACTCCGTATATTGAAACCCGTTGCAGTGTCTACACCGATTAACTGGGTAATAGGCTTGGTTTATGGATATGCGCGGATAGATAGAGTCAAGTCTTATGTATTATGTATGGATGTAAAAAAGGGAGTTTTGCGCTTAATTTCCCTTGCCCCTTTAAATCGAGGCTCGACCGGGATGCATGGCACTGATGTCCAATAGACGTTTGCTCAAGTTGTTGTTTGCTCTCGGAGGCACAGTCAACTAGACTGATGCAAACTCCTAGTGCGGTTATAGTGGGGCTTCAATAGTTCAATGATAAGGGAATGAAAAGAACGGTTTTATTTTCCGTGGAAAGTCGAAACCAACGGGTGGGTTGACGGTTGGGGATGAATCGACGTGAATGGTCGTGCCTGTTTTGCCCCCTCCATGCACGTGACAGAGACCCCTTGGCCGTGACTAAGAGCCTGCTTATTCAGAATGACACCTCAGGAGGCAATGGGCCCAAGCCTTGTCGGCCCAGAAGATCAGGTGCCTCCGTTTGCAACCTCAGGTTGATCGATGGACATGACAGCAGTTGCCCCGTGACAAGTCAGGCAGATTCTTGCACGCCATCTTGTTGATCCCAGCTCATTGTGGACAACATCCACGCTCTTTTGTTCTGCTCCTTCTCTTTCCCTCTCTGTCTCGACCTGCACGAAGAGCCGACTTTTTAACTCCCCCCCTCCTCCGCCTTCGCGACCCAGCTCGTCTTCGTTCGCCCCTATGACATTCTCCCCACGTCGCCCGTATCGGAAGTGACAAAACCCCGGTTATATTTGAGGACTGTTCACATATGGCCGTGAACTGACAGGGGAGGACCAAAGATCTGGAATATTTCAAACGCGGCCGAAATGGAGGATAGCAATATTCTCGGTGAGGATCTGCCGCTCCCACCGGCACGACTTTTCGAACGCCTGGCGCATTTGCCAGGGTACACCTGGGACCAGTCAATCGAACCATTCCATTCAACCTATAACCACTGGCATGTCTATGGACTTCGCCATTCTGTCGAATCCGATGTTTCTACCCCCGCCGCAACCTCGTCCGGACCGTCTAGTTTAGCGCGCAACTCCCCGCGAACCGAAACTCGCCCACTTTTCCGTCACCACTGGAGGAGTAGCCTGAGCGAATCTAGCAGTGAGCTATCGCTGTCTCGAGGCGAGCATGAACCTATATGGGTTCCGGTGGTAGCCCGAGTCTCGTCCCACGTGGTGAGACTCGAGCGCGAATTCCACATGTTAAGGTCGATCATGCAAACCTCCGACCCGGACTGCAACCACACCATTCGACCGATTGATCTCATACGGCTGTCACGGGACCCCGGAGATGTTGGCCCTCTGTTGGTGGCTATCTTTGAGTCTCCAGGACCGAACATGCTCCGCGAGCTGGTGGCCTTTGGACCTGCCTGGTTCGCAGCAGGCAGTAGGACTGAAAGCACCGATTCGACCCCCGGAGAGCAGGTCTCTCTTTCGATATTCCTGGATTTTGCAATTGGCGCCTGTGACTGCCTAGAGCTATTGCACTATGGACTCAAAACCGTCCACGGCGAAATTCGCGGAGACGCATTCCATTTCAATCGTGAAGGACGATCCGTGATGTTGATGAATACGGGAAACGGGGCGAGATCCTTTGATAACATCTTGAGCGAGGGCTGGTCGTCTCTTTCCAAAGAGCTCGGAGTCAAGAACAAGCTGCAGTTCATTGCACCGGAACAGACCGGGAGAATGCCCACGGAACCGGATAGCCGCACCGATATTTATGCACTAGGTGTTCTCTTTTGGACGATGCTGGTTGGGAAGCCGGCATTCACTGGAAGCGACCCGGTTGAAGTTGTGCAGAATGTTTTGGGCAAGAAACTACCCCCGGTTTCGACGAAGCGCATGGACGTGCCAGATGCAGTCTCAGCTGTGATTCAGAAGATGACCCAGAAGGCGGTTAACGAGCGCTACCACACTATATCCTCTGTAAAACGTGACCTGGCGCAAATTTCTGAATTACTTGGTGATGGTGACAGTGAAGCCTTGAAAGACTTCCAAATTGCCCAACGCGATGTGTCGTCGTTCTTTACCCTTCCGTCCCGTATGTTTGGACGCCGAGAAGAATATGATAAAATAATCAGCGTGGTTGAAAAGGTCCACCGGCGCCAGCAGTCGGCGTATGCAAAGGCCATTGCGCAAACACCCAGCGGAGTTGGCTCTAGCTCATCAATCTCGGATGGTCGCGTTGATAGTTTCGAGGTTGCTTCAGTCTCAAGCGACTCGGGCTCATTTAACTTGAGAACGACCTCCAATGGCGCCGCTTACAACCTTGGGCGTGTCTCTACTCACGAGTCTCTCCATAGTACCGAGTCATCGCTTTCGACCCCAAGGCCAGGCATTACTTCAAACAAGGCAAAAAGTCCGGTGGAGTCACGCGCATCCTGGGATAATGCAGATCGCGACAGCTACCCGTCTACTGGCACGAACACTCATACACATGCGGATTCTCATGGGTCGGGTACTAGACACAAGCCTGCAAACAAGCCACGACGCACGGGCAAATGCGAGGTCATCACTCTGAGCGGCGTTGCTGGTATAGGAAAAACTGATCTGCTGAATCGTGTTCAGCCGGTAATTCGCAAACTTGGTTATATCGGGATTGCACGGCTGGACCGTGCTAGGAGGGTACCATTCGAGCCTTTCGCGAAAATACTTGCGAGCCTCCTACGTCAAATATTCTCAGAGCGTGATGTGACAACTGATTACCACAACAATGTCCGCATGGCTCTATTGCCAATGTGGCCTACCTTACACCGAGTCTTGGAACTTCCTGAGCAGTTGATGTCGTCGGGAGGGAACGATAAGCAAATATCCCCTAGACTCTCTGCTGCACAGCATATCTTCAAGGAGGTTTCTACGAAAGGAGAACCGTCTAAGCGTATCGCACTTCCTGCTCTTGATGGTGGGCAGAACCCAGTGGATTTCTTCTTGTCCAATGCAGCCTCGAAGAATATGCGACTTATGGAAACTTTTCTTGAGATTCTCAAAACGTTGTCCCAATTCAGGTTGATCTGTGTATGCGTCGATGATTTACACTATGCGGACGACGAGACTCTTGAATTGGTTTTGAATATTATGAAGGCAAAGATACCCTGTGTGCTCATGCTCGCAAGCCGCAATGCCGACCTAGAGAACAAGGCTATCAAATCTCTTTTTGAGATAGACAGCCCTAGCGTTTCCAGGGTTGTATTGACACCACTTGGGGAAGACGAGATCATGCAAATAGTAGCCGCTACGATGCACCAAGACCCCAACCCTATGTTGACGCCTCTTGCAGCCGTCATCCAGGAGAAAAGTGTAGGAAATCCATTCTATGTCCGAATGATGTTGGAGACTTGTTACAGCAAAAATTGCATCTGGTATTCGTGGAAAAACTCCCGATGGGAGTTTGACCTTGATCGCATTTTCACAGAATTTGTGGCCCCTCGGTATGGCGAAGGCCTTGGGCTTGGTTTTATCACAAGGCGTCTCCAGGAGTCCCCGGCAGCAGCCCGATCCATACTTGTCTGGAGTGCTTTGTTGGGTAGCCCGTTTGCCTTTTCTTTGGTACAAAAACTCCTCACTAGCGAGTTCTTGTATTCTAGTGATGACGACGAAGCTGTGGACCTCACATGCCCGCAGAATGTAAATTTGATCCGGCAATCGGAGGCCAACATCGTCGTTGGACTCCAATATCTGGTTCAAGCAAACCTCGTCATCCCTGGGAAAACCGACGATGAGTTCCGGTATGCACCCTTTCTGGTTTTTGTTTCCATCTAACTCTCTGGTCATATGTTAATAATACCCAGGTTTGCAAACGATAGAATTGCCCAGGCTGCTGCATCTTTGACGGAGGGTCGTAATGTGGAAAAAATGCATTTCATAATCTCTCAGGCACTGATGAAATACTACCATGACGGCCGTAGTCGCTATTCCATGGCTCGACACGTCGGCCTTGCCTCCCGCATAATCAAGTCCCGTGTGGTACAGAGGCTTGACTACCGGAAGATTCTTTGGGATGCCGCACAGACTGCCGCTCAATCCGGTGCACGACCAACTTCTCTTTGGTATTTCCGCCATTGTATCGCTCTTCTCCAAGAAAGCCCCTGGGACGATAACAACACCGACGTATACTATGACGAGACTTTGCGCCTACACATCGCGACCGCTGAAATGTCATGGTCTCAAGGCCACAATCCCGAAGCCCTTGATCTACTTGATGAAGTCTTAAAGTACGGAAAAACCGCTGTCTGCAAGTCGCGGGCCTGGATTGTGAAAGCCAAGATCTATGCTCAAGTGGGCAAACACCCCCTGTCAATGGATTCCCTGCTCACTTGTCTCGATGAGCTCGGTGTGCACCTTCGAGAGTCTACGACCTACGAGGAATGCGATGCCGCTTACAAGCACCTCAAAAACTACCTAGAAAAGACAGACCTGGAGGCCACCGTTCGCAAACCTATCAGCAAGGATATCAATGTGATCACCATCGGTGCAGTCATGGCCGAGGCGATGGCCGTCTCTTACTGGGATGACGCTTTGACTTTCTACAGAATGGCCATTGAGATGATGAATCTCCACCTTTTCAAAGGTGGCTTTGTGCAGATCTCAATAGGTTGCTCTCACCTTGCTATGGTCTCTTTCAGCCGTTTCAGAGACGTGAACCTTGCTGTCAAGCTCAGCGACCATGCACTAGATCTTCTTGAACACTGCCCCGAGCCCTGGACGCAAAGCCGAGGTTCAGTTGTTCACAACCTTTACGTCAGTCATTTGCGAGTTCCGCTGTCATCGACACTTCCTGCGCTCGAGGCCTCGGTAGAATCGTCGCTCTCAATTGGGGATCCGTACATCACGCTGATCAGCCTTTCGTCGATGGCAATGACACGGCTCTACCTCGGTCATGACATGACTCAACTAGAAGGCTTCTGCAACGAGAACCCGGAGGATGTCCCGGAGTGGGTGCACGATACCCGTGGAGGCGCTAGTCTTGTCGCAGTCAGACAGGTCGCGCGCGCTCTGCAAGGGAAGACTGCCTATCGTGATCCAGAAACTATTATGTCTGACGAGCACCATCGGACGAGTGAGTACATTGCTTTCTTGGACAAGAACACCAGCAACGCGGATCGTCCTCGCGATATCTACTGGGGCCTGGCTATGATCCCTCTATTCATATACGGGCATCACACCAAAGCCATAGAGGTGGGAGTTCAAATGATGGGTACCATGCCGAGGTTGTGGTCTGCTCGCGTAGCATACATTGTCTACTTTTACCTGTCGCTTTCTCTCCTCACCCTGAACAATGATTATCCTGCACGTGGATACCTTGATGGGAACCTGAAGACGATTCTGAAGTATAAGGCTGAGGTTGATCTTGCGCGGTCAGCTTGCGATGCAAATTACGGAATGTGGTCATTGATATTAGAAGCTCTTGTCTTTGAAGTTCGAAACGACCATACATCTGCGATCCAAGCATTTGAGGTAAGTCCAGGGTGACAACATCTTCAAGTGAGTGCAGAAGTTAACCCCTTTCAGGCTGCTATAGATCACTGTCAAATCCACGGGTGGCCACTAGAAGAAGCCCTTGCTTTAGAATTGCACGGTATGATCGTCACTTGTCTTTCTTTGCCACATGGTTTCCATGCTAAGATGAATCTAGGTGAATTCCTAATCCGACGTGGCGCTAAGAGAGCGGCGCGCTCTGTGATGCAGGATGCGATCGCTGCATGGGCCGCCATTAGCGCTGTTGGCAAAGCAGCCCAATTGACTGAGAAACACGAATGGCTTCTGAAGACTGCAACTTCTTCAAGAACTGCTGACGTCGGATGTCAGACCGTTGACTCACTCCTGGGGATAAATCGCAGCACAGGTCCAGAAAATATGGATGTCAGTCAGAATGTGGAAGAGGATGATAGGAAGCAACGCTGGATTGAGCAGAATGGGGTCACTACAGGCGAACGTTCGCTTGACATTTCAAGCGTTGGTTTAGGTAAGTACCCATTGGCCCCCACTTACACTAGGTCAATAGTGTCATCGTTCGGGGTTAACGCAACAGCAGATATTATTGACTTGTCAAGCATCCTTGAATCCAGCCAAGTGATGTCGTCTGAACTACAGATTGATAAGCTTCTTACCAAAATGATTGAGATGGTCCTAGAATCTTGCAATGGCTCGGATTTCGCCGTGATCGCAACTAATTTCGATGACAACTTCACGGTTGCAGCGGCGGGGGATATTGAAAAGGGACAAAAGGCTTTCCTCGATGGTCTTTCCTTCTCCGAAATCGAGGATAAAATGGCACAACAGATCTCTCATTACGTCATGCGAACTAGGGAAGAGGTGCTAGTTCACAACGTTCTCGAGGACGAGCGATTTTCCAATGTCAGCGAAGCATACCAGGCTCGATACCCGTTGGGTAAATCTGTGATCGCATTGCCCATCATGCAGGCGGAGCATCTACTCGGTGTCATCCATATCGAGGGTAAACCCAATTCATTCACCCAGCGAAACCTTGTGGTCCTTCACTTGCTCTGCAACCAAATCGGCATCTCACTATCCAATGCGCTGCTCTTCCGCGAAGTCCGCAAAGTTAGTGCCACCAACGCATCCATGGTCGAGGCTCAAAAACGCGCTCTCGCTCAGGCCCGCGAGGCGGAACAAAAGGCCAAGGTGGCGGAGGCAGAAGCGAAACACAATGTCAAATTGAAGGAAGATGCAGCCAAAGCTAAATCCATCTTCCTCGCTAACATCTCTCATGATCTCCGCACCCCAATGAACGGTGTCATTGGACTGTCCGAACTTCTCAAAGGCACTGTTTTGAACAAGGAGCAAGACGAATATGTCGAGTCCATTCGTGTCTGCGCCGACACTCTACTCACCCTCATTAATGACATCCTGGACTTCTCGAAGCTGGAGGCCGGAAAAATGAAGATTTCTACCGTGCCTCTCAACATCAAGGAAACCATATCCGAGGTCGTTCGTGCGCTTCGGTATACCCACCGGGATCGAGGCTTAGAAACAATCGAGGATTTGGAGAAGGTTCCACCAGATCTTGTGGTCCTGGGCGACCCTGTCCGCTTACATCAAATTTTCATGAATCTCCTCAGTAACAGCTACAAGTTCACCCCCAAGGGCTCCGTGACTGTTCGGGCAAGGGTTACCAAAGAAGGCAAAGGACGCGTGCGTCTTGAATGCGTTGTGTCGGACACTGGAATTGGAATTCCGGAGGAACAAAAATCTCGACTTTTCAGGCCGTTCTCGCAGGCAGACAGCTCGACAGCAAGATCTTACGGCGGAAGCGGGCTCGGTCTCAGCATTTGCAAAGCCATCATTGAAGACGTCTTGGGCGGTGCTATCTGGCTTGATTCCACCCCCGGCGTTGGCACCATGGTCACCTTCCACTTATCTTTCAATAAGGCCAAGAATCTCGCTTCGAAAACACCATGGCCCAAGGCACTGAAGCACGGAGAGACTAATACGGTCCGCACTCCCGTCGTTCGTGACTTGACCATGGTTCCTCGAGATCAGATCCGAGTCTGCATTGCCGAGGATAACCCGATCAATCAGAAAATTGCCGTCAAGTTTGTGACCGGTCTCGGCTTGCAGTGTGAAGCTTACAGTGACGGCCGTCAGGCAGTTGATGCCCTACGTGCTTGTTCACGCGAAGAGAACCCCTTCCACGTTGTTCTGATGGATGTGCAAATGCCCACACTCGACGGGTACAACGCAACGCGGGAACTTCGACAAGATCCAGACCCCAATGTCAACGAAGTTCTTGTGATAGCTATGACCGCCAGTGCCATTGAAGGGGATCGAGAAAAATGCATCAGCGCCGGAATGAACAATTACCTCCCCAAGCCGGTTCGATCCACCGTTCTGAATGAGATGTTAGATCAATACCTGGCACCGGTGCCCCCGTTTACACGGACGCGGCTTTCGATCCGAGACAGAGGAAGTGTCAGCAATGAGAGTGGCACACCCAGTAGCTCTGCTTCTCCAGGATCAGAACAAGTCATCGCGTTGACCCCGAACGAGGAAAATCCACTAGAACAGAATCCCTCCGGCACTAAGTAGGGGTTTCCCCCCCCCCCCCCCCCGGAGCTGCGGTGACTCCACAGCTCTGCAGTGGCGGACACAGGAGAAAGCAAATATCTTTGCTTGCCCTGTATGAAGTTGGTCTAGGACCACATTTTTGTACGTTTTCTGGGTTTTCTCAATCCTAGTGCGTGTTTGGCAAAAGGCATGATCCCGTATTTTGATCGTCAATGTCTGTCTTTTTCGATGCCTTGCTTCTACTTCTTATTTACATTGACGATGACGAAGGATATGATTGACGACTTCTGGAGTTGAGAAAGGCATTTGAAGACGAGCTGATGCGAAAGCAAGGTGGTCGACGATCGCCGCTGGTTTGAGGTATACACGTCCCCAAAACTGATTGGGCTTGATCTTTTGGCTATCAATAAGGCTGTGGTGATCTGGATCCCCCTGACGTGCTCGTTTTGGTTCCTCTTCTTTTTTTACCCATCATTATTTCTGATCTCCGTGTGCATTTCAGCAAAAATTCCCCCAGGGCGTTTGTGATTATTGTTCAAAGATACTAGGAACATACCTGTACCTGTGTGGCGCATTGAAGGAGATTTCCTCACTTTTCCTTCATCTTTTGCTTCCTGCATTGTTTGATGCAAAGATGATTTTTCTTTCCTTGTTGACTGTATCTTCTCTGGTTGTGATCGGATAGACAGTGATGGATAGGGCCGTATAAATGTTATTTGAATTTTCTTTCGACCTGTAGTAGTAGGATTTTAGAATTGCATATTCATTCTAGATACCGAGAAGAACAACAAAAGGAAAGTAAGAAACAACAGACTATGTACGGTGGAAAATATCAGAGATAATGGCACAGGTGATCCCTTTTTCTTTTTTTTCAATCAAGTCCCATCTCCATCCTGGCGTGTCATTAAGGTCGTAGGAGTCATCGAGCTTCTACACTCGCAAGGCCGGCCGGGCAGCATCGGCCGCAGCGTCTCTCTTTCCAAAGATGCGGAAGCGCTTGACGCCGCCATCTGGCACGAGAGTCAGCTTGACGTGCGTGAACGTGCGAATGTCCTCGCCTCCGGCGGCCAGGTCCGCCCCCTCAAAGACATGCTCTGTATCCGCCTGGCACGACTTCTCGCCCTTGATCAATTCCGCCCACCCGGCGTGATCGTGCGCCGGCACTTCGCCGTCGGCGACGCTCCCCGTAACCAAGCCATGGACGCGCACCGTGCGGGGGAAATTTCCCCGGAAATCCTTCGTGTCCACCACGACCTTGATGACGGAGCCCGGGAGGCCCAGCTTCACGATGACCCAGTCCACGTGGCCCGGGGTTCGAGAGCGCGCCGTCTCCCATCCGTCTCCCATGTCCTTTCCGCGGCCGGGAAGCAGCAGGTTCGAGGCGGGAGTGAAATGCTGGTTGGACGCATCCAGGGCCAAGCCGCCCAGCAGCGCTGACGAGAGCTCCTCGACGGGGGCCTGCGACGCCGCGGCAGCAGCGGCGGCCGGCGGGATGGCCTGGCCGTAGAGACGGAGTCTGCCGAACCCGCCGTCCGGGTACATCAGCAGGCGTACGTGAGTGTACGGCTTGGGGTTGGCGGGGTCGTAGTCGTTCAGCTTCCATGCGCGACGCTGCTTAGGACCGCAGGGCTGAGCGGGCAGGATGGTGGACCAGCCGGCGAAGTTGGGGTTTGCGATCTCGGCGTCCGATACGCCACTGTCGGCCGGGGCGTAGGTGCCTTGTAGCTCGGCCTTCTCGCCGTAGTTGCCGACGAAGAACCCCGTGTCCACCTCCACACCCTGGATCGTGCCAGCTGCCACTCCCAGCTTGATCACCGCCCAGTCGTAGGGTTCCGGGTTGTGGCGACGCGTCTCCCAGCCATCGTACCAGGCGCCGGTGTGGACGAAGACGCCCGGCCGGTTGATGGGGGGAGTCGGCGTGAGTAGGTTCGAGGCGGCGGCGAAATACTCGTTGGAGGTAGCCAGCACCTTGCTGTTCAGACCGGACGAGGCCAAATTGGTGGTGTGGGCGAAGACCTGGTCGATCTCCTCCGCGGGGATGTAAGTGAGGTTATCGGAACTGGTGGGGACCGCCATGGTGATTGTATTGTATATTGGAGAAAACCGGGGAATTGAAGAATTGGAGTTAAGATGATGAGTAGGGAAGATGTAGATGTTTGAAGAAGAAACTGAGAGCTGTATTTCAGCAGAGAAAGAGCGTGCTGGCAGAGGGGAGATTAAATAGATCACGACGTGAACGATAGCGATAAGCCCCTCCGACTCCCGTGATTTCGATTACTCGATGCCTTCTCTTCATCTTTTCCCTCCTCCCCTTCTTTCTCCTCTTCTTCTCCCTCCTTCGTCTCCCTCGCCTTCCTTCTTTCTCCGATCTTCATCTCTTTCTGCCCGCTCGTCATTTCCCATTACCAAATCGCAATCCATTGTACACCTATACACCTCCCCTTCCCCCTCCAATGAGTGTCGCATATCCTCCCCCAACTAGGGCCCCACTGACCCAGAGCGACGTCTCTCTGGCTCGGAGGTCTCCGATAACCGCACTTTCCCGCGCTCAACGTTTCCATCATGAGGGGAAAATGTTACTAGCGATGAGGTCTGAGACTCGGCAAAAATCAAAACCAGACATTCTCCAACACAAATACTACCATGCATTCCCAAGCCCATGACTCACCGACCGTACCTGGTCTCTTGCGTGATACATGTCGGCGTCCCCCCTGGGTACTTTCGGACCAGATAATATGACCCGCCAAGGGTAATACATTGCCGGAGTGACAAGTCCGCCGAAAGGTGTCGCGTGTTCAGAGTAGGACGCTGGGAGGAGACAAGAAGGCCTCAGGGTCAAGTTGCAGACCTGCCGTCTACCACTCGGACGGCTGTGTAGCAAGTCCCAGTGTACCAATTACTACTATTGCAGTGTCTCCCAGGCCGGTCGTGTGACATGCGCAACCTCTCCTTAGGTATTGGTATGTTGGATCGAGGCAACGGCGACTGGCCCGCATCAATGGATTCCGGCCGATGAGAACTGGACTACGCAGCCTGTGCCCTCACACCTGACCATCTGACGCAAGGCAAGAAAGGACAGGGCCGTTAGGCATTGTTAATAGGGGCAAGATGCTGGACTCGGTTCGCTGCCCTGTCGGGTCCGGCGACGGAGAAAAGGTGCCAGGTTATGAAGACAACTGCATTACGCCTAAATCTAAACTAACGCCAGTGATGCTAATCGCTCACTCAATGGATTTCCATGATAGCCGTGCTTCTGCTTCTGCTTTTGCTTTTGTCCCATTTCTTCCGGAGGATTATCCCGTCCTGTCTGCATGCTAACCATTCCGCGCTCGATAATCAGGAGTTTTTCGCCAACTCCTCAAGAGTTTTGAATCGCCATTCGTATTGCGCCAGTTGACTCTTCTCGGCCGGCGAGAGACCACTGCCCTTTTCAGTCATCTCCTTCTCAATCTGCTTTAACATTTCCCAGCGCTTGATAATCCGAGCTTGGTGATCGGATATAGAGAGAAGATTGTTGTCTCTCGAGGCTTTCCGGGCTTCGATCGTGGAGTGATAAGAAAGTTTGGCATGGAATAGCGCCATGTCGGATTCATCGTATTTGACCCCGCAAGGTTCGGGCAAAGAGGTGTGCTGGATTGTTTTCGGGGACATCGCAGGCTGAGACGTTTTGCCGAGGAGTAAAAAGAGAGAAAGACGCAATGCGAATGCGAAGTGAAATGACGGCTTTCTAAATAGCTTGTTGCGACAAGAGGTTCCTTTTGAACCGTACACTCAAAGCCAATGAGAGTGTAATTGTGCGGTTTCAATATGCTCTATATAATATGTCAAGCCTGAAACCAAAACAAATGGCGAAGCTTCTATATGCGATCTTCACCGATGGAGGAGGGAACAGATGACTCGAGAAAGACAGAGAGAGATAAAGCATGCATGAGCAGCTCTGAGGAGGAGGCAAGAGAAGCGAAAAGAGAGCAAGAGAGCGAGCGCGAAAGAAATAAAGCCGGCTGGACCTGAAGGGGATCTGCCTTTAATAAAGCTTTACGGGCTTCATGTCTCGCAAAGGACATTCTGTGGCTCTGCTTGGGTGATACCGCAACATGCCACCGGACGCATCTTATACCAATGGCATGACAAAAATAGAGCAAGGAGACGTGGTCAAAGGATGGCATACTTTCTTCACCGTATGTGCTGTTCTGTGTCCAGTCCGTTTGTGCCATTGTCTTGTGATTATTGTCAAAGACCAATCCCCTGGAGAAGAAGGGACTCGTTTGTCCCCATTGGAAAGATTCTGTGAAACCAATTGGATAACACCGACGCAGCCAGCATCGATATGGGGACTGGGGACTGGCAATGATAGTCGGTGTGGACCAAACGCTACTGGAAAACGACGCCAGAGCCCTTCTGATATGGCCACCATGACGTTCGGGTCCCATTCACTGCAAATGCTGCTCGCATATGTACGGCCTACAAACACACATGGGGTCATACCAACTATTACTTGAAGACCTGCCACAAACATAATGGAGGCCATGCGTTCTTCCGTTACACTGTGAACAAAGAAAATAGAAAGGAGGCGAGAGGGAACAGAAGAGCGCCGTCCAGACGGAAATAGCCAACAATCAATGTTTCGATGCCGTCGCGCCATCTCCATATGATTGGTATTCTCTTCGGTCTGTCATTGTCTCAGTTCCATTCAGACAAAGAAATCGCTCGGATTTCATAGCCTCCTCCCCCCCTTAGCCCCCGTCTCCTGGACCCAAAAAAAGAAACCTGGGGAAAACCCAGAACATTCTCCTTTTTTTCTTCTGACGTCCGATTTTTCTGACAAACATTCCATTTGATTCCCTTATTATTTTTATCAATCAATCTTTCCCTATAATCCCCTATTCGTGGTTGCCTTCCGATAAAATGTACGTAGCCGCTGGATGCGTTGTTGTGTGACCTTGAGGCAAGTGGGAGGTTGGACTTTGGTTTTTTGCGCCGGATTCCCTCTGACTGACTGACATGCTACGGGATTTAACATATCCCAGCGGACCGACCCGTTCGCTACTCGCAACACTTCGCTATCGTCAAAGGGACCAAATGACCCCTAGAACACAAAAACACAGCAAATTAAACAACGATGAAACGTCCGTTCATGTCAAACAGAGCCAACGTGGCCCCGAATTAAAGTCGTTCCGTTCCATTCCTCCAGCCCCGAATGCCCCTAATGCAGAGGTAGTTCATGCTTCCATCCGGCGACGCTGATCAGGTGGGCCTACTAGTTCTCTACTAGTTAGGTCAAACGGCCTCCTTGCGTATGTTGTTTCTTTTTCTGCTGCTGCATCCACTGTTCGACTCCCCTTGAGCATGCATAGGTGCATCGGATCGTTTTTTGCCCCCCTTGTATTCTGGTTCAGTTGGTGATTCCGTGGTTCCGATATACATACGGGCCTGATTTAGGGCGCTTTGTTGGATGTTTGTGTCTGTCCGTCTATCTATATGCAGGTCTTGATAGATCTAGAATCTGGTTTGGGTGGACGGTATGCATTGAGCCGATGAGGGGTGAGTTTTCCGGTCTTGGTTGGGTTGCCACTTTCCTATTTCCCTTTTTTGGTGTTTCTTGGTTGCTTTGGGCTTGCTGAGGAGGGTCTGTTGAGATGGATACTCATGTTTGGGTAGATGAAACTGCAATGTACGCTGGCTTGCAGGGCGTTTGGAACTATGTTTAGGGCTTAAGGGGTCAGTTGTTGGGATTGAGGTGAAGTTGTGGATACAGAAGTTCCTTCTTTCACCTCATGTTTATGCTTCAAGTTGGGAATCACGATTGATGCCTTTGTGAATGGGATGGGGAAGATCAATGGACGATTATACTTATCATGGAAGTTATTGAAGCATAAGATCTTGTGAACCGTAATCATAATCATGATCATTAGATTTCATTTGATTGAAGAAACATCAAATCGTCAAAGGCTAAATCAAAGTAACCTTGCATAACCCATCCTCCATTGCCGTTTCTCTCGTACTACTCCAGCCCTATGCCTGCCTGCTTTCCCACTCTACCTGACACTTTCCTATCCCCTCACATCATCACGATCTGCCTGTGCTCTCTCTTTCTTCGCCTTCTGGATATCCAACGACATCTTCACCGGCGCCACACCCGGCGTCTCAAACACGGCATCGATCTCCTCCAGCGACAGTCCCTGCGTCTCAGGGAAGACAAAATACGACAGGACCAGCTGAATGCAGTTGTACGCAATATACACCACCCAGATCTTGTATCCGATCTTCTCGATCCCCACAGAGATGCCGTACGTCTGGGCCGCGCCGGCGCCGCCCTGGATGAGCGCGTACAAGCCCATGCCTTTCGCGCGCAGCGCCAGGGACAAAAGCTCGACCGGGTAGAGGTTATGCATGGTGGCGATCAGGAGCGCCGAGCAAGTCTGGTACAGATAGATCCAGAGGATGGTGAGGGCCGCGGCGGCCTTGCTGCCGGAGAGATTGTACTGCCAGGAGGTGATGGTCACGGCGGTCTGGAAGATTATCATGGTTGCGAGACCGGAGAAAATTAACGTGCGGCGTCGGAATCGGTCAATTATGATGGCTCCCATGGCCGTGAAGACGAAATATGTTGCCGTGGTGCCGAGCGTGATGCCGAGTTGTTGCATCGTGCCTTTTACGCCAATAGTCTCGAGAGCTGGGACCATCTGGTGTTACGTCGTTTATGGTTAGCTTTCTTTTTTGGGGAGATGAAGAGGAAGAGATGGAGAGACAGGGACCAGGGATGTCCGGATGTCTCGGAGAAAGAAGGGAATAGGGGGGAAAGACTTACGTAGTAGGTGATGATTCCTCCGCCATTCCATTGTTGGAAGACCGAGTACAGGAAGAGCACGAAAAGCCGGTATCGGACCACTTTTGTGAAAAACACCCGGTAGTCCCAGAAGCTGCGGAAGCCGGTCCGGTCGTTCTCGATGGATGCTTCGATCTGCGAAACGACCATGTCGACGATGGGCTCATTCACGTCGCCGCTCGTGGTATGATATCGCGCGACGACCCTTCGCGCCGCGTCTGGTTTCCCGCGCATGACGTAGTAACGAGGCGACTCCGGGGTCAGGAAGAAAATGGTCACACAGACAATCGCGGGAAACAGCGCTTCCAGAAGAAGTGGAATCCGCCAGCTCCAGTTCCCATCCATCTTGGAGAGCCCAATCATGGCGGCTGTCATACACAGACTTCCGACTTGGAAACAGGCCCCGAAAATGCCGACCATCAAACCCCGAAGATGCACCGGCGCAATCTCGCCCATGTACTGAGAGCTGGATAATAGCGCGGACCCGAACCCCATCAGAAATCGGCCTGCCATGAACATGGACATATTGGTCGAGCAGCCTTGCAAGATGGCGGCTGCGACTACAAGGGCATTCCCTATGAAGTTGATGCCGCGTCGGCCAACAACGTCCGAAAAGGCCAGAAAGGGCGCACCGCAGACATTTCCAATATTCATCAAGGCGTTAATTAACCCGTACGTCCCGCCGCTGGTCCCAAACCCGAAGTAGTTGTGCCATGAGTCGTAGGCATTAATGCCGCTGATGACGGCCCAATCCACCCCGTACCCGGCTTGGTTACATCCCTGGACTAAAAGGATGAGGAAAAGGCGAAAACCGGCCCAGGACCGAAGGTTCAATGCTTCCTTGGACGCCTTCCATAGGTCTTCCTCCGTCAGACTGGCAAGAACCGCTTCCTCGACATGCTCGGGTGCCTTCTTGATGTCGACCTCCTCCTCGTTCAAGACATGCACAATCTTCTTTGCCATGGTGGGCAGGGTGTGCGGATGTGAAGGAGCTCCTCTCGGATGAATATCGACGTGCCACAAGGACTCAGATAGCCGGCCCAAACCACCAGTGCTGGTTGCCCTGGGGTTGTACAGCTATATGTTTGCACCGGCCGATCTTGGTGGCCCGAGCTGTCTCTGTACGACCACCACATGATGGAACTAAATGAACTCCCTGCATAGACCATTTTTGCCACGGGGCCACTTTCTTTGCCTAGCCCAGAAAAAGCAAAGGAAACCTGCAAAAAAGGCTTCAAGAAACTCCATTCCTTCCGGCTAGATATGGGACAAATTAGCCGTAAAACCACCTTTCAGGCACATTCTTTTCTTTCCAATGTGGCGTTTTGACGGGTTGTTTAATGGCGTGTTCTGACAGGTAAGGTGGAAAGGCACGTCTGACCTAGCAGCCTTCGGTCCTGTGCAGCACCAACATTGCATGGGCTACTGCCTAGTAGGTTATGCGAGGCATTCACTCCATGTAGCCTCCTCACCTCCTTTCCTTCTCCTGCCCCCCTTCAGTGGCCTGTCTTTCGTCGCAAAGAGAACAACCGAATTTGGCGAGCGACTCTCTGCTTCAAACCTCGCTCTAGCACTAATAGGCCGGGAAGAGTCTAGAGCGATGTTAGTGCAAATTATCGATTGGCCAGGCAAAAGAACTAACTCAGATTACGTTCGGGCTAGACATTTGAGACCTTGGGGAAGTGGGAACCACCCTTGCGTTGGGCGCCCTCGACTGGAGGCGATGTTCCAGTCATTGGATAGCTCAGATCAGACGATGGATTCACTAGTCCAGGAAAGAGACAGCGTCGAGGACTGGAATGAGGACTCATTCTCAGAGGCAAAGATAGTCCACGAATGGCGGTGGGGAGAAGGGAAGAACGAGGCTCTGGAGGGCCGCGAGGGCACATGACCGCCTCTGCATTTAATTAATTTCTCTCCAGCTCAACTTCCTTCCTTCATCCCCGCAATTTCTCCATGGTCTGATCTCTGTCCATTCCTCCCATTTGCTTCTTCCTGGCGACACCCCGGTTAACGGACCGTTTCCCCGACCATGGATTTTGGTCTTCCCCCAGATTGGATGGAGTCGAGCCTTCGATGCATAAAGGCTCGCGTCCGGTCCAGTCGTTTGGTAAACTAAGGGAAATCCAGGTTTGCTCGCCATTATGTCCGAACTCTGGTACCAGAGCCCCGCCGGCAATTGGGATGAAGCTCTACCTGTCGGAAATGGGCGCTTGGGCGCTATGGTTTACGGAAGGACAGATACAGAACTATTGCAACTCAATGAGGATTCAGTCTGGTATGGAGGACCCCAGAACAGGACCCCGACCGACGCTCTTCGCCATCTGCCACGGTTGAGAGAATTGATCCGCAACGGCGACCACGGGGAGGCGGAAAAGTTGGTTCGTCTGGCCTTTTATGCACACCCTATCAGCCAGCGGCATTACGAGCCTCTCGGTACGCTATTTTTGGAGTTTGGTCATAAGTGGGAGGATGTGGCTGAATACCGACGCTCCTTGGATCTTCAGAATGGCATAACCCAGGTGCAATATGAGTATAAGGGGGTCCAGTTCGAACGGGAGGTTCTCGCTAGTCATCCGGATGCTGTGATTGCGATGCGCATTCAAGCATCCGAACGTACTGAGTTTGTTGTCCGCCTGAGTCGGATGAGCGAGCTTGAATATGAGACCAATGAGTATCTGGACGACGTTAACACTGACGGTCATCGCATTATCATGCACGCTACCCCTGGTGGACGAGACAGCAACAAAGCGTGCTGTGCTGTTAACATTCGCTGCAAGGACGATGGTACCGTTACTAAGATCGGAAATAGCCTTCTAGTAAATTCTCGAGGCGTCCTATTATTTGTTGCAGCGCAAACCACGTATCGATGTCAAGATGTCGATCATGCCGTGTATGCGGATCTCGCGGGCGCCTTGGGATTCTCCACTGCGAAAATATGGTCCCGACATATAAATGACTATTTGACTTTATATGGTCGCATGGAGCTGATTATAGGCCCAGATGCCAGTGACTTGCCTACTGATGAGAGACTCAAGTCTGCGCATGACCCGGGGCTGATAGCTCTCTATCACAATTACTGTCGCTATCTCTTAATATCTTGCAGTCGAGAGGGAGAGAAACCACTCCCAGCAACACTGCAAGGCATCTGGAACCCGTCTTTCCACCCGCCATGGGGCTGCAAATATACTCTTAACATAAACTTGCAGATGAATTACTGGCCCGCGCAGATGAGTAACCTCGCGGAATGTGAGATGCCGTTGTTTCATCTCCTACAGCGAATCGCGGAGGCCGGGAAACAGACGGCGCAGGGGATGTACGGCTGTAGAGGCTGGACTGTACACCATTGCACCGACATCTGGGCTGATACCGCTCCGGTGGACAAATGGCTGCCAGCAACCCTTTGGCCCTTAGGAGGCGCTTGGTTATGTACCCATATCTGGGAGCATTTCCGATTTAATGGCAATGAAACGTTCCTGCGGCAGATGTTTCCAGTTCTACGGGGATGCGTAGAGTTTCTTCTGGATTTTTTAATCGAGGATGTCTCTGGAAAATATCTCGTCACGAATCCCTCCGTGTCCCCAGAAAACTCGTTCTACGATGCCCACGGGTCCCCGGGGATTTTATGCGAGGGGTCCACCATCGACATCCAGCTCGTCAATGCAGTACTGGATGACTTTGTGAAATCGGCCGAGGTCCTAGGTATTGACGACACGTTGCTTCCAGCCGTTCGCAATACGCAAGAACAACTACCACCCATGCGCATCGGATCTTTTGGACAGCTACAGGAATGGATCACTGACTTTGCCGAAGTCGAACCGGGCCATCGCCACATCTCCCATCTCTGGGCATTGTACCCTGGAGACAGAATCCTACCGGAGAAGACACCCGACCTTGCCGAAGCGTGTTCTAAGACTCTCCAGCGAAGAGAAACCAGCGGTGGGGGTCATACAGGTTGGAGCCGAGCATGGTTGATCAATCTGCATGCACGGCTGCGAGCAGCCGAAAACTGTGCGCAGCATCTAGACCGTCTATTGGCACAGTCCACGTTGCCCAACCTGTTGGACACCCATCCACCGTTCCAAATCGACGGTAACTTTGGCGCTGGCGCAGGGATCCTGGAGATGCTTGTCCAATCCCACGAGGAGGGGATTATTCGGCTTCT
This sequence comes from Aspergillus affinis, assembly GCF_023601865.1. NCBI lineage: Eukaryota > Fungi > Ascomycota > Eurotiomycetes > Eurotiales > Aspergillaceae > Aspergillus > Aspergillus affinis. Next base: position 190,680 of record NW_026515797.1, on the reverse strand, counting down.
CCCTGCATGTCCTGCCAGTTGGAGGACCGGATCTCTTCAAGGTGTGCGAGCCAGAGGGGGATTCGAATTGGCGTTCGATTGGAAAGACGGTCTGATCCAGGGCTCGGTCACAGTTCGCTCACTCCGGGGACACAGAACTGTCCTCTATTTCCCCAACGATGGGGCGCGTGTAGAAGTCCAAGGCGAAGGCGTTCACGTAATTAAGGCGCCAAATTAACTAGAACACGACTCAATAGACATCGTCAAAAGTCCAGTCCGTCGATTTTCTCCTTAAGGATTCTATCCTTGTCAGGGCAAAGAGCACGCCTACCCCGCTGGTTAATAAAATTCAAGTCAATTTAACCGGATGATATTAGCCCACGATATCACTAGGTCTCTTGCCCCTCATGCTGGATGCGGGGGAAATTCGGACTTTTTCACTACTATATTCCCTTTTTTCTCTTTCTCCTCTTGCCCTCTTTGTGTCTTTCCATAGAATTTACTCTGTTCACTAGACGCAGGTAGTCTAGCAAAGGATACCCAACGACGCAAAGATGGACCTCGATGCCGTTCAAGATGTCAAAGGTGCCCTCCGAAACGACTTCTTCCACGGATACGCCACGGCGGCGGCGCAGATTGAAGGCGCCTGGAACAAAGATGGCAAAGGCCAATCAATCTGGGACACTTTCAGCCACACCCCTGGAAAGGTCATGGATGGAAGTACATCCGACGACACGGTGCGATCCTATGATCTGTACAAAGAGGACGTGGCTCTGATGAAATCGTACGGCGTCAATGCCTATCGATTTTCACTGTCGTGGTCGAGAATCATTCCCCTTGGTGGGAAAGACGATCCCACCAACGAGAAGGGCATCCAGTTCTACTCTGATCTGATCGACGAGCTCCTCAAACATGGCATCACCCCGTTTGTCACCCTGTTCCATTGGGATACGCCGCAGGCGCTGGAGGACCGGTATGGCGGCATGCTGGACCAGGAGAAATTTATTCCGGACTTTGTGAACTACGCACGCCTCTGCTTCGAGCGCCTCGGATCGAGAGTGAAGCACTGGATCACCTTCAATGAGCCGGGCGTTTACACCCTGGCAGGTTATGCGGCCGGCGTGCATGCGCCTGCTCGCTCGTCCTTCCGCGACCGCAACGCAGAGGGCGACTCGTCCACCGAGCCGTTCATTGTCGCTCATACCGAGCTCGTAACGCACGGCCACGTCTCGCGCCTCTACAAACAGGAGTTCCAGCCCGAGCAGAAGGGAACCATCGGCATCACGCTTCACGGCAACTGGTCCGAGCCATGGGATGCAGAAGACCCGCTGGATCAAGAAGCGGCCGAGCGCGCCCGCGAGTTCGAGATCGCTTGGTTCGCCGATCCTCTCTACAAGACAGGCGATTACCCTGCCTCCATGCGCACGCAGCTAGGGGACCGTCTTCCCAGGTTCACGGCAGAAGAATCCAAGCTCGTGCTCGGCAGCTCTGAGTTCTATGGCATGAACACGTACACGTCCTTCTTTGTCAAGCACAAAACCACCCCTGCAGATATCAACGACCACAAGGGCAACGTCGAGATCCTTGACGAGAACAAACAGGGCGTTCCGCGCGGCGAAGAGTCCGATACCGAGTGGCTGCGATCGTCGCCTTGGGGATTCCGAAAACTCCTCAACTGGATCTATTCGCGATACCAGATGCCAATCTACCTCACTGAGAACGGTACCACAGCGAAGGGAGAGGTTGCGCCCACCCCGGCGGTCCTGAACGATGAGTTCCGGATCCGGTTCTTCGAGGGATATGTTGGCGAAATGGCGCGTGCAGTCAAGAATGATGGTGTCGATATCCGATCATACTTTGCCTGGACATTTACCGATAACTGGGGTAAGTCGACATCTTTCGGAGTTTGTGGATCGAATAACTAATCGTTTCTTGTGGCAGAATGGGCTGCTGGCTTTAGCGATCGGTTTGGAAGCACGTTTATTGATTTCGATTCCCCTGAGAAGACTCGTCATCCGAAACAGTCAGCATATTATCTTGACAAGCTCTTCAATCATCTGATTGCGAAGACCTGAGATTTGAGCGGAGTTTAGAATGGATTGGGATAGGGATAATTAGACACTTCCGTTACAAGCGGCAGATGGTAAATTTCAAAGTCAAAATAGGAAAACCTCGTTCATGATCCGGTTTGGTCAATGGTTGGTTTGTAGATTATGAAGACAGGGAATTTGGACAGTAGGTAAAGGAAATGTAGGGGAAAACTGAATAAAAAAAAAATAAAAAAAATAAAAAAAATCGAAAAAAGAAAACGTTTAATAACTTTTGTATTCTGACAATATGACAAATGAAAAGTGCATTACAACGCGTATAAATCACAGAGAAACAATTCAGTCTGGTATATAGTCAACGTAAAAAGCACAAACAAATGTAATATATAGAGTTTTCACACTCTGACGATCTGGAAAACGAAATGTGCGTAGCAACGCACAAATGAATCATAGAAAAGAAGGTCAATCTGGTATAGTCAACGCAAACAAACATAAAAAACTGAAACTTTTATATATAGCACTCATAACAATCGTATAAATCACAGCAAAGAAATTAGTTCTGATATATATAAGAGACGATAAGAAAGAACAAAGGAAAGAGTTGTATATATATACAACATAACATTCCTGCATTCACTCATTATGCACCCTTTTTTTCTCTCGCTGTAGATTCAAACTTCTGTAAGACTGCCAGTGCAAGTGAATTGTGACAAAAGACATTTGCATAGTCTCTAGTAACATGAGAATGGGTTAACCTAGCGGGTCTCTCGGCGCTCTAAATCTAAACAATCCGCAGTACATTGAAGATAAGACCCGCCAGGTCAGTCCAGATCCAGATCTTTGGAAATGAAGCACACATCAGACAAATAAACATCACACATTCTTTGCAACATGGAATTGGATTCGATGATCCCTCACAACGCCCCCATATTGTGCAAGGAAATGAAATGTCAGCCCTGCAGTTCACAGCCCCGTAGCTTTTATCCTAGCCTTGACCACTAATACGCTCACCCATATTAATGTCAAAGCATTAGAAAAAGCATCACTTCTTCCACAAAACTCCTTGGGTAGAGATGTACCTTTGTGCCCCCTGTACCTGTTGAAAGACTGGGGCTTTCCGGTCAGCGATGTAAATAACAGAGTAAAAAAAGGATGGGACTGTAAACACACAAGGACAAGACAACTCACTTCCTCACACAACGTCTAATTGATCCAGCGAGGGATGTGGCCGGAATGACCAGAGTCATTGCCGCCATGCGCTCTCCCAGGAGGATCAGGCGCAAATCTTACATGGCATCCAGAGGAACGGGGGAAGACAGGCGCAGCATAACCTGAGGAAAGCCCGGGCAAAGTCGAGTTCGGGAGCCGGGTCGCAGGCAAGGAAGCACGAGAGTTTTGCTCAGGCTGTCTTCCGCGAGATATTGCTCTTGAATTCCCAGGATTTGATGATTGCAGGATCCCACGAGGAACGTTGACTTCTGGGGGATAGGGGCCTCGAGATTGGGATCGAGATGAAGCAGAGCCGAATTCGCGGTTGTACATGATCCATGGATCTTCGTGGAACGGACATGGATCGTTTTCAGAGATGACGCCGCGCAGCACGAGCAGACGACCCATGTGGCGCTCGAAGATAACGAGGTCGTTGCCGTAGGGCCGGTGCGCGACTCCTTGGCGATCTGTATGTCTCATGTAAATGGCTTGCAGAGCGTTAAGGGTCGAGGAAATCTCATTGGTAGCTCGCGCCATGGCTGTCACTTTCTCACTTTTTTTTGTATCTTGTCTTTTCTTTGTTTGTTTTCAAGCTGGAAGGAGAAGCAACAGAGGAGGTGGGTTATAAGGCGGAGGGGAGAGGAGTGGAAGAGGTGGTTGGGGCTGTGGCAGTCGACAAATCCATTCACTTGATATTGTTTGGCTTGGTGGTTATTTCTGCATATACAAGAGAGGGTGAGTTCTTATACCAGGGGGTATTATAGGTTTGCGACAGATGCCGTTGACTTGAAGGAATTCTCCTCGAAAGGAAAGTATCGTTGACTTTGGGCTAGTGTTAGAGGTCAAAGGAAAAAGAAGAGATACAGAATGAATGATCTGAGATAGTGGAAGGTCAATTCTGGCATTGTATGTTGATTGATGATGTTGGCGTTGGCGTTGTTGACGATGTTGACGATGTTGACGCTGTTGACTTGATCTTTCTCTTCTATACTAGCTTATCGGGTGGACTTCCCTTTCCGGCCATCAGGACTGGTTCCCCTCTTTTCCCTTTCTTTTCTCCCCTTGGGCCCTCGCCGATCTTTTCTCTCAACTTCTTTCTTCTTTCATCTCATCTCCACTCACAGGCATCTCTTATTGCCATCCAATAGCACAATAACCTCCCCATCCTATCTTCTGACTCCTACTAGGCACCATCGTTATGCATCTCACGAACCAGGATCTCCCAAAGCTTGTTCTGGAAGGAACCCCTCGAGAGGTATGTTTTCTATCTTTTCATATCTCTATTCTATCTCATGTACTGATTGCGTGGCCAGATTGGGCTCCAGCATGGCCGTCAGCTCCGCCAGCAAATTCACAGTCAGCTGGCCCTTTACGAGGAGATGTTCAAGCACACAGCAAATATGTCCTGGGATTCGGTCCGAGAGCTGGCCCAGGAATTTCGCGCGGTCTCGGAGCAAAAGACTCCTGCAGTCTTTGCTGAAATGCAGGGAATCGCGGACGCGTCGGGCCGGGATATCCTGGATATCGTAGCGTTGAACTGTCGCAGCGAGATTGCCATGGGCTGTTTCTCCGACGGGTGCACGAGTATTTCGTGGAAGAAGAGGGATGATGCCCGCATTCTGGGGCAAAACTGGGATTGGACCAACCTGGTGAAGGAGAATCTGGCCCTGGTGTCCATCGAACAGGTCGGCAAGCCGAGGATTCATATGGTTACCGAGGTAAATGATCTACGAAGGAAGGGAGCTTCTTTAAAGATGGTCTCTATGTTCACTAACTAGTTACTTTCAGGCCGGCATCATAGGGAAGATCGGATTCAATAGTGCCGGCGTCGGCGTCTGTCTCAACGCCATCAAGGCTCATCCCTGCATCAGCTCCAAGGTGCCCATCCATTTGGCGCTCCGTCTCTGCCTGGAGAGTCAATCGGTGGAAGAAGCTGTGCAAGCTGTCGCGTCTCTTGGAGGAATAGCCTGCAGCGCACACATCTTGATCGCTGACAGCGCCACGTCCCTAGGCCTGGAACTTTCACCGCTGGGGGACGTGCATCTGAAGGAAAATGAACATGGGATCATCACCCACACCAACCACTTCCTGGAGAATCGTCATGTAGTCGAGCCAGTGTGGATACCAAGCTCGCCCTATAGACTGGAACGCATTAACCAACTGACAAGTGAGCTGGTTCGGAACGGGCTGCACGGAGACAGCGTCACGCCCGCCCTGCTGCGAGAGACCATATTCTCCGATACTTGCAATGCGCCAAATTCCATATGTGCCCGTAAAGGGGACCCGAACCGTCACTGGACGGTCCGGAGTACTACCCTGTTTAATATCGTTATGAATTTGGACGCCCGTTGTCCAGAGGCAGAACTTGTTATCGGCCAACCGGGCACCGGCACGGAAAGCTCCGTTATCAAAATCCCTTGGGAATAAAGACGGACTTTCGTCGATGCGATTCCGACCAGTCACTGCTGGTCTCTATAGACATCCATTAAAGAGTTCCAGAGCAATAACAATGGAACCGGATTTCTAAATGAAAACAAAGACCAGACATGGCTTTCAATGGGAAAAACATGTCCAAAGTAGATTTACACAAAACTTCCCGGATAACCGACACAAACAAAGTCATGGACACAAAGAAAACCAAACTTGAGAAGATCTGGATAATAAATTTGTCCCCATCAGTATATGAACCCCAATGCTAAGCCTCATTAGGTGTGGATTTCCCCGTACTATCTTCAACTATATACCCAAATCGTCTTCTATATACAAACCCGCATCCTTATATATTTCAAAAACACCAAAAAACCTTCTCGAACGGCTATCACGAAGCATCTACCATCAACAACCCGTCCAAGTGATTCCCAGAGAGACCGGAAAGATTGAAGATGTCCGCCGTCACCATGGAAAACATGGTGATGTCCATCGAGATTGACGTCCCGGTCGATGACGATCTATCCCAGGCGGACTTCTCTTCCGACGAAAGCGACATGAATTCGAGCTCCGACGAGGACGAGGACACTTATGAGTCCGACAACGAGCTCGAGAAGGTGCGATGTCACAGATGCGGGGACTTGTTTCTCGTTAACTTCTATAGGCCAAGGCGCCGATGTGGATGTTGTGCTCAGCGCAACTATCTTTGCAAGAGTTGCTTGGGATGATTTCTTTGCTGTTTTGCTGTTTTGCTGTTTTGCTGTCCCCGCGTATAGAATGAGAAGTGGAGAAGTGATATATATATACTAGTGAAGATTGTGTCAAGAATAGAGAATACATCATAGCGTTGCATTCCCTGATATCCCTGTCATCCATGATTAATACTCCGAGTGTAGATAACGGTGGATCTCGTAGAAGCGGTTCCGTCATCGTAGTCATCCCTCCCGCAGCTTCGGGCGACCCCACCGACATTGGCAATCCGAACCATCAAAGTCGTCATTGGTCCTCTTTATCGCCTGCTCGTCCTTCTTCTTCTTTTACCTTCCTTTCATCTCTCTTTCTTGCATCTCTCTCTGCTCATTTATCTTCCTCACGATGGCTTCAGCAACAGGAATTCCACAGGATCACCCCCAGACCATCGACGCTCGAGAGGACGAGCCCCTCTTGGGGGGACCTGGACAAGCCGTCCAGAAAGAGACCGACTCTATCTTCTATAACCTGTTCACCGGTAAGTTGGTCTGGTGCCCACGACTGTGTAACCAATTGTCTGACAATTCGTGTTATAGGAACGGCCACGGTAGCTCAATTTGGCATCTGGATTGTAAGTCTTCCATCAACCTCCGCCAGCTGGTTGAATAAAAGAATGCATCACTGACTGTCCATTGTTAGCTGACCATCTTAATCTGGTCTGGCATCTTCAATCACGACTTGATCCTATTTTCTGCTCATCCGGTCAGTTTGATCATTTACAATTCACCCCTGTCATCTGAACATCATATAATCTAACGATTCTCAGCTCCTCAATTCATCTGCTCTCCTCCTGCAAGTCCAAGCAGCTCTGATTCTCCAACCCACCGCAACCCCCCAGCAGAAGCTCCAGGGAACGCGTATCCATTACATTCTCCAATCATTGAGTCTCGCCGCGTTTATCTCCGCCTTTGTGGTCATTGAAGTCAACAAGGGCAACCATGCGCGGTTCACATCGCCCCACGGCGTGCTGGGCTTAATCACTTACTCGCTCATCATCCTGCAGGCGCTTGGTGGTGTCGTTCAGTACTTCCTCCCTAGTTTGGTTCTGGGAGGTGCCAACCGCGGCAAGCATTTTTACAAGTACCACCGTGCATCCGGATATGTGCTGCTGCTGCTGGAATTGGCGACCATTGCTGCGGCTACGCGGACAACCTTCAATCTGACCTTGTTGGCTATTCCTCTGTGGGCTGTTCTGGTGGCTGCCGTGGTGGTGGTTGCGGGCGTTGGAGCCAGGATTAAGAAACATAAGCTGGGACTATAAATACGACTATGATGCTTCGCAGAATGTGATGACTCGATTGAACGTTTTTGTATCGATTCTCTTTGTTCTTTCTTGTTGGGTTTGGTTCATGACTTTTAACGGCAACAATGACTAGTAAACGATTTTAGGGTTAGATGATAGGTCTAGCAGGAACAATGATAACGACAGTGATGATAATGTCTGATAGTTGGAAACAGAATGATGTAATGCAACTCACTTTTATAGTCCCTCGGCTAGATAAACCCCCCAAACCTCTGAGATCGTGGGAATCGCCTCTGGTTGCGACTTGCATTTGACACCTGAGGCATCAGAACAAACGGGCAAAGCGGGACTTCCTTTCTTTCCATCGAACCACCCGCTCGCTTCCTTTTGCTTTCTCTCGCTCTTCACTTGACCTCCGCCCTCTCTTATTCCATCCCTCCCTCAATGGCGTCCGTTCGGACACCCTATGTCTGCCTCAATTGCAGGCTGACCGGTCCCCTTCTTCGCCGTCCCTTTTCCGTCTCTGCTCGTCGCCGCGATACTCTTCGACCCGCGACCGCTCCGAAGCCCACCCCCGACGTCAAGCACATCCGCCAGAATGCCGAGCTTTACTCTAAGAATTCCGTCGAACGAAACTATCCATCGCATGCGGACTATCCCTTCCAGATCCAGCGACTATCAGAGGAGACTCGCCAACTAGACAATGACCTCAAAACGCCCAGATCCCGCGTCAAACAGCTCGAGAAGACCATCGCGCAACTCGCGCGTCAGGATGGACAACCCGATGACAACGAGAAAGAGCTGGCGGCTCTCCGATCAGAGGCCCAGCAACTGAAGGACCAGTCGCAGGCCATGATGACTCGCAAAACCGCCTGCTCCGACGAAATCCATCGCCTAGCCTTATCCCTCCCCAACCTCTCCTCCGCCGACACCCCCGTCGGCCACGACGCTCAGCTCGTCGAGTACATCAACTTCGACCCTCAATCGCCGCCGTCGTGGGTCACTCACCCGAACCCCAGCGCCCGCTCGCACGTCGCTATCGGCACCTCCCTCGGCCTCCTCGACTTCACCAGCTCCGCCACCACCACCGGCTGGGGCTGGTACTTCCTCACCAACGAGGGCGCGCTGCTCGAACAGGCCCTGATCCAGTACGCCCTCAGCGTCGCCCGCACCCACGGCTGGAAGCCCGTCTCCCCACCCTCCATCGTCTACTCCTACATCGCCGAGGCCTGCGGCTTCCAGCCGCGCGACCAGCACAATGAGCAACAGATCTGGTCCATCGCGCAGTCCGGCAAAGACAAGTCCAAACCCACGCGCTCCCTCGCCGCGACCGCCGAAATCCCGCTCGCCGCCATGTACGCCGGCCGCGACATCGACGCCGCCGACCTCCCCGTCAAACTTGTCGGCCCTAGTCGCTGCTACCGCGCCGAGGCCGGCTCCCGCGGCGTCGACACGAAGGGCCTCTACCGCGTGCACGAATTCACCAAGGTCGAGATGTTCGGCTGGGCCGATACCTCCCCCTCCTCGTCTCCTTCTACCACCCCTTCCTCAGACGACCTCTTCCACGAGCTCCTCGCCATCCAAACCCACATCCTCACCTCCCTGGGTCTCCCCTGCCGCGTCCTCGAAATGCCCACCACTGACCTGGGCGCCAGCGCCAGCCGCAAGCGCGACATCGAAGCCCTCTTCCCGTCCCGTCTGCGCGCCTCGCCGTCGGATCCTGCCTCCGCGCTCGAATCCGCCTGGGGCGAAGTCACCTCCGCGTCTATCTGCACGGACTACCAGAGCCGACGACTCGGGACGCGCGCGCGCGGCGGGAAAGTCAAGGAGTCGCGGTTCCCGCATACGGTGAATGGAACGGCGATGGCGGTGCCGAGGGTGTTGGCTGCTATTTTGGAGAATGGGTGGGATGAGGATCGGAAGGTCGTGGTTGTGCCAGAGGTGTTGAGGAATTATATGGGTGGGTTGGAGGTGATTGGAGAGCAGGGGAAGTAGGGTTGGGGAAGAGAGAAGGAATTTTGTGGTATGAATACGCTGTAGATGTATAGATAGATATCTTGTTGAAATATTTGTATACTAGGTACTTACTTCGTTTTGAAACTAGCATGGCTATGATGATTCATTCCACTATCTATAGTTACTTAGCACAAGGTAGTCAGGGAAAGAAAGCTGGATTAAAGCGGGCAAAAATGATACATCAAACATAGCTACACACTTCAGCGCAAAGACCCCACAGAACCGAGCACTATTCATTCATTGTCTCGATCGATTGAAATGTACAAGTTAATCTAACTTATAGAGAGAGAGAGAGAGAGAGAGAGAGAGAGAGCACCCGACCCGGAGTTCATACAATAGAGTAGCGTCGAATAGAGAAATTGAATTGATTGAAAGAAACCCACCCCCAAAGAAGAGGATAAGAAAGAAGAAAGAAGAAACACCAAGCAGAAAAGGTTAGTAAGTAGCATCGTAAATTCATAACACGTGACAAGGTAGTAAGAGGACATCAGATCATAAAACAATCGTGTATCAAAGATCACATCATGGGAGGGGACCGAAAATAGAAAAATGGTGTCTTGTCTTCTGCTTTCAGAGCAAGAAGAAAGGCAAGAAGAAATACTTCGTCAACATTGAAAACGTCACAAATCAAACATTCAAAATAAGAGGGATTGGGGCGGAGGAGAGATGAAGAAAAGATAGAGGGAAGAAAAAAAGAAGAATTAAATCATCAGTGGGTATCGACAGTTCGTAAAGAAAACAAAATTGGACTCGTTAAAATCTTGGCTTCGTCGGTATCGTTTTATCAAGGTTTTCATTCCCATGGGACATCGGCATTCTCGACTTTGATGCACGTCAGATAGGGAAGGCCGGCGTCGCTCATTTCAGCACTCTTCAGATCCAGTTCGAGGAAATTTCGCATGAGAGGTTTCACAATCTCGCGAGCTAACCGTTTGATCTCGTCCATTTTGCGCTCAAATCTTTTCAGGACGTCCCGGGAGTACAATGACTCTGTAGACGGGGTTGGGTGCACTTTGAGGAATTTCTTGAGCTCGTCATGCGTTAGATAAGCTTGCGAGGACGAGGAGCCGATCAGACGGTACACCTGCGCCGAGGACATTGGAGGAGTGGATGCGGAAGATTTCGAAGGGCCTGACGAGGAGTCTTGGCCGCGATGATGTCCGGTCGGCTGCGACGAGCGACTGGGATGGTTGCTGGGGTTCGAGGAATTGTTCTTGAGGATCGGCGTCGGAGGTGGCGTTGTGCTGTCCACCAGCCATTGTCGGAACAGAGAGATTGCGAGCCAGTCGAGGTATGCGTTCGTGGGACTAACTCGTTCGCCACGAGATGTGGTAAGGGATAGTCGCAGCAGCTTAGAGTCGACGCGCGCCTTCATAAACTCCAGATCCTCCACCTTGTCCTCGATGATGTCCAGCACGGTGTCCGGGAGAGGCGAGTACGGGCCGTTGCGCAAATGGGGCAGTCCCACCGGCCATTGTCCGACAACGTGGATCAGGGCTTCCGAGTAGATGACCCGGCTTCGCGCCAGGAATCCCAATTTGAGGTAGCTCGGTGGGTACTTAGCGATCTGCTTGAATAGCCGGGAGCCAAAGCCTAATAGATGGTGGTCGACTCGCGGTCCAGTGACTGGCAACGCGTCATACATGTCAGCTAATGCCAACAGTGCCCTACACTCGGCGTACGCGGTCGCGATGTTCACGCTATTGAGCTGCGGGGGAAAGTTGTAGAATAAGCGAAAGAGATTATCATAATCACGGACGATGGGATCCATCGTCGCGTTCGTCCCTGTCCCCCGGTGAGGCAGGTTCACTACCGACTGCATCCCCGCCAGATTCGCCATGGAGCGAACGAAACCCGCATGGGCACCAGATGGTTTGGTCGTCGCCGGAGGGTATTGGCCCGCGTCGTTCCCGAACGCACTGGAAAAGCTAGGTGGCTAGTCACGGTCATAAAGTGAGAAAGTGGATCGAACGGATGGACCAATAAGTCACACCAACCTTTTGGACCAAAATCGGTTCCTCGTCCTCCGCCTTGCCCTCCCAGTCCAACTCATACCGCCATCGTCTCTTCTCGGGCGCCCACGATGTTTGTCCCGCATCGGACTGGGCCAGGGTCGAGCCGTTAGAAAGGGATGAATTATCTTCGCTGATCCGCGAGAGGACGGCGGGATCCGGATTTGTTGGTCGCGCGACGGTTTGTCCTGACCACTCCTCGCGGGTGCTCGCTTCGAAAAACCCCGAGCATTGCGCCAATATCAACCCGTGTAGAAGATACCGCTTCTCCTGGGCACCCGCACGAATCACAATCTCCACATCGCCTGTGTGCGTGAAAATGGGGAAATCGTTTTGGGGCTGGTGAGTGAGACCCCCATGGTGAGAACGGCTCGAGCGATGTCGCCGGCTGGAGTGAGAATGGCGCGACAAAGACGAGGGAGCGCTCGGCATGGGGATAGACCGATCGAGGATCTGGGCCTGGGAAACCATTTCGTGGCCGGTGACGGGATTCGTGGTAACAGTGGGAGACTTCGTTGTCATGGTCAGGCGAGGCGCTGAGTAAATGCGCGGGGACAGGGCGCCAGGGTGAGTGCGGGTATGGAAGGCTTCATCCAAGAGATGTGTTCCAGCGCACGTCGAGGTGTATTGAGGTTATTCCGTCGGTCAAAAAAAAACAATGAAATGCAAGGAATGGGTTGCACAAAGCCACCGAGCGCGCAGAACCACCGGCGGCTGAAACCCCGCGGCGATAGGCAAAATGCAGGCAAATCGACCGGCGTGGGTTGGGAGACGTGGGAGACCCTCCCAATCGAGGCGATAGGAGTCGACGGTTCGAGGGGTGTTGTTTCAGATACCGTCGGAAAGAAAGGCGCACAGCAAACAAGGTCGAGAAAGCGAGCGAGAAGGAGGGAAAGGGAACAGAAGGCTGAAACCTGATATGATAGGACAGGATCCACTACTGGATGCAGCCAAGTCCAGTCGAACTAAGCCATTCTCCATAAACAAATAAACAAATCAAGAAGAGCCGGGATGGAGAAGCGATGAAAACAGAGGGGATGGGGTTCTAGAAGGAAAGAAGATCCACGTAGTTCGGATCGAGATGAATGCTGTCTTCTGTTCTGGATGGAATTGCTTGTCTGTGGTCGAGATCCAGTGCCCCCTTCGAGATGGAGTTGGAAGATCGAGAGAATCAACAGAGAAGAGCAAAGACATAAGGGCATAATTAGTCATTCGTGCACAACCCCGGGCATCACGTGTGGGACCCGATCAGTCCCCGCCGAACGAAAAGATTGGAGATGATTTTATGCTGTCTTCTTCAACTCCAACGTCATTCCTTCGGTCATTCCCTCCTGACGTCCGGTTGTCCTTTTGACGCCCTCCGCCCTCTCTCGGTCACCGCAAGCCATGCCTAGATCCTACCGTCAAGCCCTCCGAACGTCCAACTGGTCTTGACCCGCGCACCTCTCTCGTCAAGGATAATGGCCAGTGCCATGCTCGAAACCTTGTCGCGAGTTGTAATTTGGCTCTTTCGGATTCAATTCCGATATATCACCGTTGATCCCACTGAATAGGCGTCATGACAAAAGGCTGCTACACCTGCCGTCGCCGACGCATCATCTGCGACAATGGCCTCCCCACGTGTCGAAAGTGCCGGGATGCGGGGAAAGAATGTCTGGGGTACCAGAAACCCCTTGTCTGGGTCAAGGGAGGTGTAGCTAGTCGAGGAAAGATGATGGGTCGCAGCTTTGACGACGCCATTTCGAACCCCTCGGGGAACCAGAGCGAGTCGACCAGCGCCTTGCCGAACAACGGCCTGTCGACGTCAGCATCGGATGCCATCTCCGCACCGACTCCCAACCGGACGGGGCCTGAATCGACACGGGATACATCGGATATTGCGCAGGAGGAAAAGAAGCAGAAACGTATTACTCCCAAGAGAGTGAACGCGAGAGTCGACTCTTTCCCGGCGCCCAGGGCTCTGGTAGATCCGCTGTTCCAAGATCTAAGTCCTTTGACCAGATTCTACATCTCTCACTGTGAGTAGTCGTATGCAACTATCTCCTTGCGATTGTGTCTAAAAGTGCTCTCTCAAAGTCAACCAGCATCTTGTCGGTTATCTCGCGCTGTATTCCCATGTGAACAACCCATTCCGTCAACTCACTCCCTTAGTCGGAGAATCCCCCGTTCTCGCCCACGCGCTGGCTGCGACGGGCGCATTACACTATGCAATCGTCGCAAATTATGATTTCTCGCCTACGCCATGGTCTAACGGTGGAGCCGCGTTGACGGAGACTCGTCTGTCTCCAGAAGATGTTGAAAAAGCCGTGGTTAGTTCCATGTGCCGGCGACCAGCTTCAAAGACCTACGAGCACTTCCTCGGATTCAAGCAACGCACCCTCCACCAACTATCGCAGGATCTGCATGACCCTTCCAAACGCACAGATAACCGGACGTTGGCGACGATCATGATCCTAGCGCTTATGGATGCTATTGAGTCCGGGGACGGCGCCTGGAAATATCACCTCGAGGGTGCCAAACAATTGCTATCAAGTCGAGGCTCAGAGAATAACCCCCTTGCCAAACAAAGCATGACCGATTCGCTCGACACCTTTGCCATCGACGGTTGTCTCCTGTAAGTCACCTTCAAAACTGTTCTCATGCGACGATCATCCAGCTAACTTACCCTCCCTCAGGATCCAGCTGATGGGCTCTACCCTCGCCCGACCAGGCTCCCTCACGAAGCCCTTCTACTCCTCAGACATGGGCGCCGGCGTTCTCAAACGTCTCGAAGAAACCTCCTGGGTCGGCTGCCCCGCCTACCTCCTCGAAGTCATTTTCATCGTCCACGCCGGCTGGTGCTCGGACCCAGACACCGACTCCACGGCCCACCACCCCACCCTGAATTTCCCCTCGGCCTTCCTCCCAGAAGACTCCAACCCATTCCAATCCCCCGGCGCCCTCCTCCGACACATCCAAGCCTTCGACCCCGTCGCCTGGGCCCAAGCCATGCAATCCTGCCTCTACCTCCCCGACCAGACCATGCGCATCGCCCTGGCCAGCGTCTACCGCGCCTCTGTCTACCTCTACGCCAGCCGTGTGCTCTCCCGCCCTCGCGCCGGCGCCGCCATGTCCAACAGCTTCGGCCTGCCCCCGGACCACAGCGCTGTCGCTAATCGCCTCATTCGCGAAATCGCCCTAATCCCGGTCTCCGACCCGCATTTCAAATGCCTCATCTGGCCGTCCTTCATCGCCGGTGCCGAATGCCGCGATCCCGCGCAACGTCCCATCCTCCTGCAAACCCTCAGCACTCTTTACTACGACATCACGAGCGTCAACGTCCGCAACGCCGCTTGGGTCCTCAGTTTGATGTGGCGGAAACGGGACGCGAAAAGACAAGAGGCGTCTGGCCAGTCCCCCTCTTCTCCTCACTCTACCTCTCCCTCTTCTGCCTCCTCCCCTGTTTCTCCTATCTCGATGACCACGGCGGCATTCACCCCGCCCGACACGTCTTCCGGGTCCTCAATAGTCACTGATACCACTTACGACGATGATGATTTCGATTGGATCCAGGAATTGGATAATTCGAGGATTGATTGGTTATTTATATAATAACTCCTCCTCTCTCCTCTTTTATTTTGACCTCTCTGCTGGTCACGGGAATGAAGTGGCTAGGTATGGCAGTGAATGTTAAAATCCATATATATGTATATAGTTACAGTTATCTAATGAATAATAGTAAACGATAAATACTTATTAAATGATAATGTGAGTGCTATGTTCAAGAAGCCTGATGCCAATGCAATAGAAAAGAAAAGGCCCTGTAGGTCTGTAAGTAACAACGTAGGTGAATAAGGCTGTCTGTCTGTCTGTCTGTCTTCCAATTCCAATGCAAGATACATACATGTAGGGGACGGTCTGTGCCAATGTAGAAAGTAGCTGTACCATGACAAGACGGCACATCTGATGAAATCAGAAAGAAGAGAAGGCTGGCAACCAGATGAATACAATAGGCGAATAGGCGAAAGGCGATATAAGAAAAGAAACAGGTATGAAAGAAGGCCGTCGGGTAGGAATGAATGATACCAATTGGTCAGTCAATCCCCCTGAAAAACAAGATAGCATTGTAGCAAAGAAGTAGAAGAGAACACTATGTAACAAGAAAGTAAATTGTATTTGAAAAGCAAGGATGAGAAAATGAAGAAAAGGGGGAGGTCAAGACACGAAGAGATGAAGAGACGGGGAATCTGACGACCTAAGAAGAGAAAAGAAGATGCAAATCGGGGAATCAATTCCGCTCCTAATAAGAAACAAAAAAGAGGAAGAAAAGACAATGAAAGCCGCTCAGCGTAACAAATAGAATGGTATAATGACAAATGAAACCTGGAGCAGCAATAGGTTGACCAAGGCATGTCGAAGAGCCGGGGGTATATAGGCTATTCCTCGTGTCTGTAACTGCCGACCAAAACGAAAACAAATCCGACAAGCTCTTGAATCCTCTGTTTTTCCGACCAAGCGAAAAGTATATATCCGAGTATGTAGAGAAGAGAATGGTGTGAAAAAGGAGGGGAAAAAAAGCAAAGCGCCAGATGAGGGATATACGCACACTCCGTCCCATCTAAATGCAGTGATCTCAACAAGCAGGGAAAATAAAAAGCACAACACGCTCATCATTGCAAATATGCAAGATTAAAAAGGAAGCAAAAAAAGAGGTAGGCAAATGACTTCACAAAGGAAAGCTTTCAAATGCAGGCACACAAAAGAGATGATTGCTGGTTATAGGCGGTCAAAACCCATTGATTTCAACAATGGACCATCCACATACCAATAGTGGTTGTCAAAAACAAGAAGAGAAAATGACACCCAATGAGTCAAATGCAGGTGAAAATCTGAAAACGGTACGAAAGTAAATGGATGGCAATGCTCCAAGGGAGGAGAGATCGAGAAGGTGGGGAGGATGAAGGAGAAAGTTGCTTATACGTGGAATCATAGGCCTAGAAGACCGCAGCCAATCCGTTCCTTGAGTGGCGCCGACTGAATCTTTTCCTTCCTTTCACGGATTCAGAGTCAGTGGCCTGGTGTTTGACGAGCGTGGCCCGCCCGGACGATGATGGCGGGTTTTCATGGTGCATCTCAGAACTGTGATCCAGAGTGTTGGCCTGGCTTGACATTTCAGATGACAAGTTATGGAATGCTTCGTCGGCAGAGTAGGATCCATTGTTTTGTTGGGACAGAGCCATTTCTTTCGCTCGGTCCAGCGCGTCCAGCCATTCCTGTGCTGACAAAGCCGTGGCACCAACATTGCTAGACGAGGGTTTAGGGTCTTCAAAGACGAAGTGCTTGTCTCGCTGTGATCAATGACATTAGCAACGCGTTACGAGAGGCAGCTTATAAGGAATATGAATCTTACCGTGTCCACAACCCAGCATGAAAATCCTTTAGTATCGGTTGAAGTGCGATACTGCGACCCTGGACCGAGCAGGGAAATCTCCAACTTGGCTTTCTTTTCGTCGCCTCCGGATGCTGCCATAATGATTCGGGCTGACGAAGTCACCATCACCAGTCGCTGTCGCTTCTTAGTGGTACTACCTCCGAAGAAACGTGAAAATTTCTTCGGGGCTTCGACTTCACCAGTTCCGTTCTTTGAGACGGGGCTATGGGCAGCCGGTGAAGACAAAACCATCAAATTTCCCAGCTTGAGTATTCGCTCATTGGTCTTGGTCAACACCGGCGACCACTCGATATCAAGTTGGGTGGGGGGAGGCAGCTCCGTCACGAGTCTTGGGACCACCCTGGAGCTGGCGTTGGTGGCGCCAGAGGGAGCCGTGCTGATAGCCGGGGGGTAACCCTCCCCATCTCGACCTCCGTTCAATTTAATGGGCTCACGAGGTGGTGGCACATACGCCTTCAGCCGAGGTGCTTTTCGTTTCCACAGGTCCGGGCCCCAGGTCATACCCTGGAAGAATTCATGGTTCTTGATGTGTTCGATTGGCAGCCGACGAGCTGGGTCGAGAACGAGCAGACGCTCGACGAGATCGCGGGCCACGACGGGAAAGCCGACGGGAAACTCGTAATCGAGCGCGACGATTTTTTGGAACGTTTGGTATTCATTTCCGGCCTTGAAAGGGGGTCGACCGGCCAAGAGCTGATAGATAATGCAGCCAAACGCCCACAGATCACTTGCCTTGCAGGCATTCTTGTCGGTGAGCAGTTCCGGGCTGACATATTCCGCGGTGCCGACGAAGGAGCTGGCACGCTCCTCTGCGGGCATGTCGGCCGAGTCTAACGGCGGCATTCCGCTCGAATTCTTCTCCGGTCGCCGTGGGCTCTTGAGGATTTTGGCCGTTCCGAAGTCCGTGATCTTGACGTGCATCTGGTTATCGAGAAGTACGTTCTCCGGTTTCAGGTCCCGATGGATCACGCCGCGCCGATGCATGTAGTCGATGGTGTCTAGAATCTGGGCACCGTAAAACCTCGTGCACTCCTCGTCGAAAGTCGACATGCGCTTGAGCACGCCCAGTAGTTCTCCCCCTTTGCATAGATCCAACACAAAGTATAGCGAGCGCTCATCTTGAAAGGTGTAGTAAAGTCGAACGATTCCCGGATGCTCGGTCAGTCGGTTCAAGGTGTCCTTCTCGATATTCACATATTTCACCTTCTTCTCCTTGATAATGTGTCGCTTGTCTAGAATCTTGATTGCATATTCCTTCAAGGTCTGTCGGTCCGTACCAAGCACCACGGTACTATAGGATCCTTCGCCGAGAGTGTTCCCGAACGAGAAATCCCGCACCCCCTTTTTGATGTAGCGCGCAACGGGCTTCCCGTTGGCGTCTAGCTCCTGTCTCACAGACACAGCGGCGCCTCGGTCTTGCCAGTCGTCGCTGCTGGGCCCAGGGCCGTTCTCCATCCCGTAAGGCGTCCCCGCCAGCTGAGCCGGATTACCGCCGCGCGCGTGGGCACGGGAAGTCTGACGCATCACCATCGGCCCGTTGCCTGCGGGCAACTGGGCTGTCCGATACGATCGGTCGCTGTGGCTATTATCACGTACGGGAACCCCGGCCTGATACGCGGCAGAGCCACCCCGAGATTCTGCCCGAGCCTGGCTTTCGGAGGCGGACGAGGCGGCCGAGTCGGTGCGGATTCGATAGGAGCCCTCCCGGGCGGCCAGGGTCGACGTAGAACCGTTCGCGAAAAGACCCGATAGAGGACGAGACGAACCCGAGGAGGGAATCTGTTGCTGTTGTTGGGGGGCGTAGGGGGGGAATTGCGAGGTCGGTTGTTGCTGTATATCTAGGTAAGGAAGGACGATGGAATTCCGATTGTCGTGGGGGTTTGTCGACGAGTCGAACAGGCTCTCGCCGGTAGACGGCATCGACAGAAAGGGGAGGGAGGTCGAGCTGCCTGAACGCTGTTGGAAGAGGGTCGACTCGCGCTTGGGTTCGGGGGCAGGAGGCTGAGCCGTCGCAGCGGACGGAGTTGGAGTCGCGGCATCTTCGGACGAGTGTAGAGACGAGTCATCCGGGTTGGCTATCCGGAGACCTCCCAGAGACTGGGAGAGACTGAGGTCCCCGTCCATGACGGGCATGAGTGGTGGTGAGAAGGAGGAGGACGGTCGAATTGTCGAACAATCGGACCGAGAGGGGGGGAGAGACGAAGGAGGAAGAGGGAGAGGGGAAACGGAAAAGGAGAAACGAGAGAGGGACGACGTTTGGGTGAGCAGCCAAGACTCGGGACTTTCAGCGTAGGGGGGAAGGAGAACGAGAATATAATTTCTTCGGTGAATTTTTTTGTTTTTTTTTCTCTGTCTCCTCTATCATTATTTGCAAATGTAATCAAATAATAATAGGAAAGAATTAAATAACGAGTGGTGTTATGGGGATGAATAGCCCGCCGAACAATAACTGGCGGTAACTCCCCATCCAAGAGAGAGGGAGAGGGAGGCAAAGCGAGGGTGGGCCGACGGAGGCAGCGGTGGAAGAATAGCAGATGATGTATCTCTTGCTCACTGTCGAGAGTGAGTGCTGAGGGCCAGGAGAAAATATAAAACGAAAAGAGAAAAGAGTGAAAAGTGCAAAAGTGCAAAAGAAGACGAGGCTCAGATGGCAGTTGGCAGCCTGAGGCCTGAGGATCCCCGCCGATTCCAGTTGGGTTCTTCTATCCTAGTTATTATTAGATCAGAATCTGCCTGCCTGCCGGTTATATTTAGTATTGACTAATCTCGATCTTGGATCTACTATTTGGTCTTTTTTTTATTTTCTTTTTCTTTTTCTTATTTTCTCTTTCGTTTGTTTCTACATCATAAAATTCCAAGGGGACGATTTCCAGGTTCCCTTTTGGGATGCAGCGTTGAATGTATCGAACCATGTCGGGCTGATCATCGTCCTTTGCCAGAACAAGCTGAAATTTGTTGGTGTCCTGAGCCTCGTGGATTACATTGTGTAGATATTCCGAGATATATTTTGATTTAATGTTTATTCTTCGTAGTAACGTGCACGCTTGTTCCTGCCGCGTTCCAAATATATACTGTCAGCGTTCCTTCCCCACATATCTAATTCATTGTCTACATAGTTTGGTGTAGCTAGAAAAAACAGCACCATTCAAATTCTACATCCAATAATTGACTTGCAGTATCGCTACAGAAATCTGCGGTATTCTACGTTCTCTGGAGTATAGAAGAGCCCACCAAAATGCTTCGTCTGGGACCCACTCGTATTTTCCTGGGAGAAGAAGACCTCCGTTATCATCTGGGAAGAGTTTACCTGCGTCAGACAGAATCTGCGTCGGGATATAACACGGACCAAGCCAGCAGCGACGAGGATGAGGACGAGTATGAAGATGAGGATGACGAAACTTCCATCGACTCCCTGGGGTTCTCTCCATATGCTCTGTCCCAATTCAAAGTGTCCAATTCAAGTTTCGCCAGTGAGCGAGATAGTTGGCCATCACAAGATCGATGGCCGAAAAACTGGAGAACAAATGCTGTCGGCCTCCCTTCGACGCTTGCTGAATCTACCACTCTTGAAACGTCACTAGTCTCGGCGTCCTCTGTTTGTGCTGATTTTCGTGTTCCTGGCCTAGTCGGCGTGACGGACGCGAATGGTACTCTCACTCGACGTGCAAGTGCCAGATCACGATACGTGTGCTATACTGGTCTGCTTCAACATTCACCACAAACAAACACCCCAACTCTCACTAGCTTGAAGTCTGGTGTCCCCCTCAGTTCAGCTGATGAGAAGACAAGGAGTTGCAAACTTCTCAACACCAATACCACTGGGAACCCGTGCCTCTCTTTTCGTCAAGAGCTGGAAAGTTCCACGGACCTCTCCGTTTCCTTGCCCCTCACAACTCTAACTCTTGACTTGGAACACACGGCTTCTCATCAACACAAAGCGGGTAATGAAACCCACCTGTCTTTATCAAACAAATACTAACGCTCTTTGTCACAGCACTGAGCCCCAAGTCTAGTACTCAACTGAGCCAACAGACCAAGTTCTTCCACCCCAGTCTGAGCATCAAGACATATCCATCCGCGTACCCTGTCCCACTCAATCCACTGGTCAAAATCCTCAACCGGCTTCTCCAAGAGGGACTGATAGTCAAGGCAGCCATGATGAACGGCGCAACGGAATCAAATAACTCAGGACCATGGAGAAGAGGGGCAGTTCGAACCCGCAACCCCATGTGGCAACACTTAAATCGTTTGCACGGAACAGGTGCCACTGATGGTCCAGAGAGGACCTCCGCAGCCCTAGCGAGTGACTCTCAGGATCTACCTGAGCCAGTTGCGTCCGCTGAATCTCCAAGAAGCCCCGCTGCCGAGGTAAGAGTCCATGCTGATAAGCGGTTAACGAGAGTTAACATGTTGAATCATCGAAGCGACCGAGGAATGAGAGTGACAGCGAGGCGGAAAAAATGGACAAAGTGCGTAGAGTCATGTCCATCAGTTCATTGGCCCCTGCGGACAACCATGTTGAGATACGATCTCGGCATGGGGCCAGGTCATCCGATGCAGATGTGGAACTCCTTCCTAGGGGTTCGGCGACTATGAGAGAGCCGGTAGGCATGCCTTGCAACGAAGTTCCTGTGATAATAGCAGTGCTAAGAGTTACTCTTCACCGCAACTGTAGGACCTAGTCGCTTCCACCATGGGGCCCGCCCACCTCACCCACGATCGGGTATTACAACAGAATGGCGCTGTTCTTGCAGGGCCGCTAGATACCTCCAGGGTGATCCTGACCCACCCAGTATCTTCAACCGCTGGTATACACCCTAATTCTCGTGCGACGAGTCGGGAGCAACCCTTGGTGACGTATGGACCAGTGGGAACCATGACCGAAACATCCCCAGCAGCCGGTCTGCACTATTCTTCTGCGATCGCTCGTGAGCAGCCCACGGCGACGTATGGACGATTGGAGGCCATTCGTCGAGCAGCTCCAGCTGTTCGTGTACAGCCATTCACTCCTGTCAACCCACCAAGCCGGACAAGACAAGAGGGCTCGGCAACTCCACATGGTAGCCACCCTGAGCCAAATAGCGTAAGGATTTCCCCGGATCGTGACGGTCAGTTCATCATGCGGCTAACCTGCGTAGGATGATGCCATCTTTAAGGCGGAAGCTGATGCTATTGAAAAGCGCCTGAACCGGATGATCTCCGGGGAATTGCAAGCTGCTAAGCGTATCAACATTTACGATTATGGATTGGGTGCGCTGAGAAGAAAGCCGCTTGGAGAATGGTACCGAGAGGCAGTGAACAAGGACATGTAGGTCAAGATGCTAGCCTGGAGGGGTCTGGCAGACGGACGGAGAGACATCGCGCTGCCACCGTATATTCTCGTGCCTGGAGAGCCCGTCCAAGAATAGATCCATGGCCACCGAATGTCTCAAGCGGTATTTGAATCGAGGGTTGACCTTGGAGTGGGCTGATAAGGTGATGACAGATGATGATACGTATACCTTTTGTTATTCTTGTCTGTTTATTTTGGTATCGTTGTTGACTGGATCGCTTCGTGAGTTGTCATTTGCCGTTGAGGGTGGCGGAGGCCGGTACTTTGGTCAGCCTGCCCGAGTCGACTCCACCCGGCTGGCGTACTATGCGGAGAAAGCGCAGTCATGTTATTAGCAGCCTATCAGTATCAGGATAGGGCATTCAGAAGAAAATTGCAATACGTGGTTCTTTGTGTTTCAGGCATGATTCAGTCTTCATATTCCATATTCACCAGGAGGATGGAGAGGGAGAGAAGCGAGAGACACTCAGTCCGAAACCACGTTGCCTGAGTGCCTCACCCGTGACCATCCCGATCGCCCGGCCGAAGACGGCTAGACTACGTTGAATAATTCCCGGCTCCAGAACGGAGTACGCGTCTGCGCCTCCACTGATTCAAAAAAGTGATCTGCCCTCTGTCTCTGTTCTCTGCCCGGACACCCACAGTCTCTCCGGAGCTGTCAGGTATTCCTGGCACTGTGCCCGTAGACACGGGATTATGAAGAGTAGGATCAATCAATGAAGTAGTGTTGGTGGTAAAAGTAATCCGTACGTATCTACACAGTAGATGCAGGGCTGCACTCAATTCCTGGATACTGGATACTGATAGAAATATCGGCAATCCGGCATCGCGAAATTTGATACCATCGCACATCGATTAGGTAGCATGTCCGAGCGTCAAGTCAATCCTAATCTTACCAGTTTACTAGCGTAGATTACCTAGAGAGTAGATGGAACTACGGAGTACTCAGTGCAAACTATTTAATTTAGTCTGTGTGTATGTGTATGTGTCCTTTAATATGCGCATTTAGTGTTACTTAGCATACTTTCCCTACTACAGTAAAACTCCGCTATAACGATTTAATTGTGGACAGTAAAAAGTTCGTAATAACGTAATCGAGCGGTTACTTATTCTTGACGGTCATTCAAGTCATCAATCTGCAGAATTTGATAATTTCTGCAGAGAGAATGCAATTATCTGTCTCTGTATGCCTCCCCACACATCTCATCTTCTTCAACCATTAGATGTTGGTGTTTTCGGGCCACTCAAGAGCGCGTACGGGAAACTGGTTGAGGGAATGATGATAGCTGGAAATAACCATATTGATAAGGTAGATCTTTCTTGCATCTATATCCTTCTGCTCGCAAAGAAACCTTTACTCAAAAGAATATATGCAATGGCTTTGCAGGGGCTGGTCTTAAACCACTTGATAAAGACCGGGTTCTTGAGAAAATCACCTTTTAACTTCGTACGCCAACACCGCCTCTTATTGAGGTTGAAGGATCAATCTCTTCTGCTTTTCAAACACCTCAGAATCCTCGCCAGATTGATCGCAAGGTCCAAAGCCTACAGAGAAGTCTCCAAAAGAAAAGAACGCTTTCCAGCAGTCCAGTGTCTCATATTCAACATCTTGAAAAGGCTGCGTCTATGGCAATGAATATGAACTTTCTTCTTCAACAAGAAAATAAGGTTCTACGCGCTGAAAACGAGCGGAAAGTTATGAAAAAAGCAAGGAAGCGTGTTTCTTTAGGGAAAGATCTCTTTATATCTGTACAAGAAGGTCGTGAGCTTTCTCAGCAGCTTGATACACAGCCTGATGAGCAGATAGATGAGCCAACACCAAGGCCTCGCAAGTGAGCTCCACAACGTTGTAGTGGTTGTGGGATTATTGGACACACAATAAGAAGCTTCTCTAGTAAATAGCTATGTGTAATATTTTTTAAATAGTCTAATTCAATGGTGTTGGTGGTTGGAAAGCTTCAAATCCCGTTGATTGCGGCGAAACTGCGTCACACGGCCGTGGATTACGTTATCGGAGGGTTCGGAACAGTAAAATTATGTGAATATTCGCATTCATTCAAAGCATTACACTATAGTAACTATATATATGTATAAATAAACTATATTATAACGAATTTAGGTGAGAGACTAGAAAATGGTACGAATTACGGCATAATGAAGATTTTACGAATTTAAGTGGTAAAATAATTGTGGCAGTGAAAAAATTCGCTTAAACGAAGATTTCAGTATGACCGAGAACGTTATAACTTATAACGGAGTTTTACTGTAACTAATTAATTTAAACCAACTCTTGTTTTTTTTTATTTTTTTAAACCATAAATCAAAGCGCCGACCTACTCGATCGGGTAGATTTAGGGGTGGATAGTGCCGCCAGAAGATACTATTATTATTGTTATTATTCTGGTGCGTCTAGAACTCCAGACTCTAGACCCGACTCTAGACTCTGTCGTGGCCCTTAACGGAGCAGGATCGAGCAAACTGAGACATCCACCGGTCTGACCTAACCTGACTTGACCTGAACGTCTGGGCTCAGGAATCTTGAATCTTCGGTTTAGAAAAAAAAGGGAAAAAAGAAAGACAAAAAGCCAAGACAGTTGTCTCAGCCTTAATTTATTTATCTCTACAATCACTAACTAACTAACTAATTGCTGAGTGCTGACTATGTACTAGTAACTAGTTAGTAGGATGAACTGTCCACTGGGTGGTGTCTACTGTCTTACCTTACTTTAGCACTAGTAGATACTACTGTAGATAGCTGGCAGGTGAGATTGCAATTGCATACAGAACACGGAGTACACCATACACAATAGAGTCCAGCGTACGGAGTACAGAGTACCGTGAATGACATCAGGGTTCGATTCGGAAGAACCATCCCTTGTCGCTTCGAGTTCGAGTCATTAAAGCTGGCTGATCATGTCGATCGGAACCGGATCTATCGCAAATCGCAATCTCAGTGTTTTCTAGTACATATTCTGCCGAAAACAACACGGTAGTGTAGCCGACAGATAGGTAGTGAGTGTCGATCGACTGGTCTGATCCTGACAAGGCAGTCAGTTACTACAGTATGTGCAGGATCTGACGGTCGGCCTAAGGGATGTCAGATTCAATTCCAAGAAACAGGCTCGGACATTTCTGACTGGAAGGATAATTTTATTCGCGAATCTCATTCATTCAGTAATATGTTCGTGGGATATAAATCTACCTATCTAAGGCGCCCCGTGGCAGAAGCATCGAAATGATAGCCAAACTAGCAGGGCATCCACCTCCACATCCATCATCTTCAAGAATCAAGTCTAGAAAAGATATGTCGAAGAAAGAAAAGGGGTTATAGCTTGAAAAAGAATTCTAGCAAGAATTGCAGGAAAGATGGGTGGGTTTTCACATCAACACAAAATGCCCGCAAAGATCTCCCAAATATCGCTTCAAAAGATGATAAAAAGAAAAAGAATAATAGTGAAATAGAATCAATGGCTCCCGTCGTCCGTTAAAAAAAATCCGGTATCTAATTGTTTTTTCCTCCGAAAAAAAAACCCCCTCTTGAAATCATTCAGTAATTAAATCAGAAAATATCTCTATAAATTGTTTGGCGTTTACTGAGCCTTGGACTTAGCAAACAGCTGAGCACCGTCTTCCAGACGACGCTCGGTGTTCTGGCGACCGTTGACGAAGTCGGGGTAGTTCAGAGTAAGCTCGACGGCACCGTTGACAATGTTGTCCACAGCCTCAACACCAAGCATGAAAGAGTGGTCCTGGTTACCGACCTCGTAGCGCCAGCTACCGAAGCGGCCACGGGTCCAGATGTCCTGGGCCTGGAGGCGGGGCAGGATCTGGGTGAGGGCACCCTCACGCTCCAGGGAGGGGGTGGGGTAACCGTGGTCGAAGCGGCGGTGGTAGGTAGAGACGACCTCGTCGGTGGGCTTGAGCATCTCGGTGTTGACCAGACCCTGGATGGAGTCGGCCAGAAGAGTCTCGTGGTTGACGGGCTTCATGGAAGACTCGGAAACCTCCAGCATGATAGACCAGTAAGGACCCTCCTCAGCGTCGGTGCTCTTGGGCTTGGAGCCGTCGGCGAGCTGCAGAGTGGGGAGCTTCTTGGAGGACTCGGGCTGGTTGTGGGGAGAGTAGTTGGAGAAGATGGTGGCACGGTAGAAGGGGCAGTTGTCCTCAGGGAAGTAGAGCTGTTGGAACCCATCACGTTAGCTTGCACCCAGAGTTGTAGGGAAAATTCCAAGCGACTTACCCAGCACTTGTCACCGATTCTCTCGGGACGGACACCACGGATACCAACACCGATAACGTGGGTGGTGGAGTAGAAGAGCTGCTTGGTGAGGCCAACTAGCTCCTGGTCACCCATCTGCTCAGCAAGGAAGTCCACAGCCATGGTGGAGACCAGCTTCTTGTAGCCGACGGTGGTTCCGTCAGCGAGCTGGACGGTCTTGTTACCAGCGTTGACCTTGGTGACCTTGCCCTTCTCACCGAAGCGAGTGTTCTCCTTGGGGATGGTGTTGGCAACGGCAATCCAGATACCACCGGTACCACCGTGGGCGGGGAAACGGAAAGTAGCGTTAGGGCCCCAGTTACCGGCGGTCTTGTTAAGGATAACGTTGGTGGTGACGGCCTTGACGTTGGGAGCGGCGACACGCTCACCGAGCCAGGCACATTGCATCTGAAAGTTGAGGTTTCATTAGCGATCGCGTTTCTTCACCCGACCGATCGATGCGAAGTGATTTCAGGCTTACCTTGGTGGTGGGCACAGCCCAGACCTTGTAGTTGTAGGGTCTCATGAAGAGATCGGCGATACCAGTACCCATCATACGAACGATCCACTCGTCGAAGTCCTTGGGCTTGGTGCTGGCCACGCGGGCCTCGAGAGCGGCATCGATCATGCCGTCAATGCACTTGACCTGCTCGTCCTTGGGAAGCATGGAGATGTTGTTCTGGAAAGGGTAGGGAACCCATTGCTCCTGGCAGCGGACGTAGGAGATACGCTGGTGGGTGTACCAGTCCTCGTCCTTGGGGAGAGCCTCGTTGATGCAGTCGTCGAAGTACTTGTAGTGGGAGAAGATGACGTGGCCACCGACGTCGTAGAGCTGTCGATGAGTTAGCTGTGACGATTCTTTGTTGCCCAGACGGGAGTAGAAGCCAGATTTTACGTACGAAGCCTTCGGGGGTGACATCGGTCGAAGCAAGACCACCGGGGGTCTCGTTGCTGTCGACGATCAACCACGAGGGGCCATTCTAACGGTCACAGTCAGTATTTATTGAGGAATTTGCGCATTCGGTAGGGTCGCTATCGTACGATCTGGTTCAAACGCTTAGCGGCACCCAAACCAGTTGGGCCAGCGCCAATGACGAGGACGTCGACGGAGCTAGAATCGAGCAAGACGACGAGGTTAGCAACAGCACTTCCTAGTGCGATGACCCCTGAAGAGACCAGGATCGCGGACGAGTCTTACATATCGGGGTGGGTCATTCTGCCTTGTAGGATATCCTGAAAGCTGGGAACGCGGTTTAAGGTCTTGCGGGCGAGACTGAGCATAGAAAAGATCTATGAAGCTGCAAGATTGCAGTATTTAAAGAAGCGGTAAGGGGGGGGGAGAGGGAAGGAGGAGAGGGAGGAGAGGAAAGGAACGGTGAGGGAAGGTACAGTAATATTAGTATTAGTATTAATAGTATTAATGGTACAGGTATTTGCCGGGAAAACCCAAAGAGAGTGTGGGGAGTTGTCTGTTTCAAGTTTAGTCCCTCCCGATTCCTCCCTAATCAAAGGAAGACGACTGATGATGAATCCCTATCGCTATCAAACCCTGGGAGGAGGAAAAGGGGAAATCCCCCGGCCTGATAATTTTAAAATTAAAATCTGGTCTCAAAACCTAAAAACTTGACAGGACACGCGGCGCTATCCCAGAACTTCCCAGTTCCAACCAGCCATTCGACTCGGTCGCCGTGCGCCATGAGACCGGCTTCTGGTTTCCCGTTGGATAGACCTTCCAGGTGGCTAACGTTAGGTCGTGGATTAATGGTGATTACACTGGGATCGTAAGGGTCTGCGGAGCTACGATTGGTCTATCGAGCTGCTTATCGTCGAATACATCTGGATGCAGCTGGCCTGTCGGTGCTCATCTGCACTCATCATGGTCGGCATCGATCGCCTTAGTTTTAACTATTTTTATCCTTAATTCTCGCCAGACACCAGGGAGACTGCCCCTGAGCACTTCGTTCCGGTGTGTACTCCGTACTGCTGCTCTATCGCTGCATTCTTGATCGCCGATTTGCGTAGTTTGTGCAGTACATACATACTGAGCACGGTGTAGCTTGTTCTCTCTGTTCGCAATTCATCCAACTCTACTCAGTACGCTGCATTCTTCTGTCCACCACAGCTAGTCCGTATGCCGTGTTCAGACACCTTCAGCACGTAAGACACGGTGCGCGTCGAGTCCTTCATGGTGTAGCCAACGACTCCGTTCTTTTGCATGACATAGACGAGCTCCTGGAGCACGGTTGTACTCTGTACAGACTACTCCATATTCCATAGGACCTGGACTACTCCGTACTAAACCCTGGTTCTCCGCCGTCTGTGCAGCACGGCCGGCAACACTCGTCATTACGCACATGCCTGCTAAGCCCTCTCTAACGGATTGACTGTTGACATCAAAGGATCGTCCCTCAATTGATCCATCACACTTGTCAGGACTCAGATTGTAATTTGTGAACAACTGGATCCACTGACCGTCCTTCCTTGAAGCGGAAACTCAGAGCCGATCGCTTTCCAGAACCCGCCAAAAAAGACGTTTATCAGGGTTAAGATGACCAGGATGGCGGACGAAACCGACAGGCGAATGAAACTACCAGCCACGCAGGGTTTACTGTGGGAGGAAAAAAGCTTCGTGGTCTTTTTATTTGATTTTATTTTTCTTCATCAGGACAGGATAGCCGTTGCCATCGGGTTTGTGTACGGCAAGGTCTTGTTCCCGTTTTCTGTCCTCCCCTGCGATATGGGGAAAAATATGTAGAGTGGTGATATTTTCCTGAGTGTCACCGTAGCCATGGACAATTACTATTGTATCTATTGTCCCCGGACGGTACCTGAGGCTGTAGGTAGTATCCGTAATAACGTACGGAGTAGAGGATGAATCCATATCCAGGACCACCGGAACCCCGAAGCTCGTCAGGACGAGTCCCTGAGAAAGAGCGGCGAGGCAAAACGCAAGCAGGTCGTTTCCAAAACCAACGCCATTGAACCAAAGGGATGGCGTCAAGCCCGCAAGCCATCAGATCGCCGCATTCTCCACTGGCAAGGGACCTTTGCGGCAGCGCTATGGACAAGTGGCCGCTGAACGCGGGTAAGAAGTGCTTGGCTAGCAGGCTGCTTGCGTAATGCAGGTCGTGCCAAACAAGACGGTGTTAATTTTGATCAACACGCTGCGGTTACACTGGTAATTCCTGGTCGATTTTCCCTTACACCGTACGCGCTGATCGACATTCAGTCGTTTCATCTCTTACTTAGTAGTCGTAGATAGATAGATCAGAGAGCAACGACCACGTACTCGACACCGTCGGAGGTTTTTGCTGTTGTTATCTCTGTCTCAATTAGTCTTGCCTACGTAGGCAGGACCCGAAAAAAAAAAAAAAAAAAAAAAAAAAAAAGAGAGGCGACGCAAGTGGGGCTGGAACCTAAGAATAATAATGAGAAGTAACGGAAAAGGGGCAACGAGAAGCCAGTAAGTGGAGCCCTAGGAGATTGACACCAATACTCTCCAGTCGCCAGGCTCGCCACGAGAGTTGAAGTTCTGAACATTGGCCTTGCCCCACGCCCGCACCCAATTGATGGAGGGGAATTGCAGAGATGTTACGGTCTAATCCACCGGGGAGGTTGGACTTGGAGAAGGATATGGGACCCAGAGGGTTTGCTCCATAATGGAAGAAAAAGCAATTAAACTGATGGCTGAGGAGTTACGTAGTCAGTGCAACTGCCCTCGACTTTCTGATTACCTGTCGCTTTTTCGTGTTGAATATTGAATTAGTGTTTCGGTAATCTGTAGGACTTCAGGGACTTCAGAGACATCCAAAAGGCACAGCGAAAACAACAAAAAATAAAAGAAAGAAAAAAGAAGAAAAAGAAAAGGTGGACAAAAAGACCATCGGGAGCAGGGTAATGTACCGTACACGTACCGTACACAGGCCTGGAGCGCAATTTCCCCAAGTAATCTTAGCGTATGTAAGGCACGCGTACCGTCACCGTACAGCGTCACCGAGACCTCATTTTATCGATCTATTGATTATCCACACCCTTTTCGCCCCTCTTCGACTCCACTCGCTCAGGCCAGACGCCCAGCACTCGAAACTCCCCGTCAGAATTACTGGTAGTGTTTCATGTCCGCCTCTCGCCATGGGGAAATGTGGTACTAAGAATAATTTAAAAATAATTAAAACCGTTTTAGTGTACCAAAGAGGACTGCGAGTTGGAACAGGTCACTGGAAGTTGCCTGTCGTACGCCGTCCGAAGAACACAGACTCTGAGTGAGGAGGGAGTGGGTAAATTCTAGCTGGATTCGATTCTGTTCCGGTTCCATTCGACGTTGGGATTTGTTCTGGGGGGCACCCCTGCTTCCAGCTTGGCTTCGCCTTACAGAGTGTTAACTGCTAACTACGGGGAGGGCTACCAGGGATCCCCCGTAGGTAAAACTACTCCGCGTAAGACGTACCGAGTGCGTACGGGATACGCAAGGCAGGCAGGCGGTCGAGGTGCGGTCGCGCCCGGTACGGTAAAGCGCCGTAAGCCCGGTCGACTAAGACGGGGATCCAACGAACGACATATCTGACCTGGACCACGATCTCCGGTCTTCTCGCTGCCCCCCCCCCTTTC
Source organism: Aspergillus affinis (assembly GCF_023601865.1). NCBI lineage: Eukaryota > Fungi > Ascomycota > Eurotiomycetes > Eurotiales > Aspergillaceae > Aspergillus > Aspergillus affinis. The sequence goes on along the minus strand of NW_026515797.1, from coordinate 159,367 downwards.
ACTCCAACAAATAGTAATTCTAATAATAATAGATATTTCCATCCATAACCTTTCCTCACTCTACCAACCTACTTACCCTACCCTGCTTCCGTGCCGCGTTCGCAACCTTATCCATCTGACCAAATCGCCTGTCCCTCCCCAGCACTCAAACTACCCGAAGGGATTTTTCCATTTCTTTTTTTTTTTTTAATAAAAAAAAAGGAAGAGAAAAAAAATATACGTACCTCGTTTCCATCCATCCTATCCTCCCTTCTTGTTTCTCTCTTTCCCTCCCCTCCACTCCATGCTCTTCATTGTTGCTTGATTCTTGCGTCTTAATTTTTTTGTTCTTTTCTTTTTCCCTCCCAGCCAACTATTATCTCACTCGTTAACTCCCTTTTCGTTTTTATTCTTGTCTTATCTTCTTGGACTCTCCGTCTCAGTTCTTTCTACTCCCCCGTCACTCTCCGCCTTTCCCCGTGGCCTCCGCGCAGTTTAGCCAAAGCAGCCTTTTACGGCCGCGCCCTTTCGACTTCCAACGCTTCTTATCAGACCAAGCTCGCCAAATCAAGAAAATGAGTTCCGAAGGAGAAAAGGCCAGAACTTCCGGCGAGGTCTCTCGTCCGGAGCCCGCTTTGCCCACCGTGAACCCGGCCGCTGAGAAGTCCGAGCCTCCCAAGGCTACCTTCCACCCTGCGGTCTACGTGAGGTATGCAACTTGCTCATCTCGGGGAGATCGATGGTATTAACTCGGTGTCAGTGTCTGGATTGCTCTGAGTTCCAGTGTTATCTTGTTCAACAAGAAGATCCTTGATAACCCCCAAGCTCCATTCCGTAAGTGCAACTTGTTCTGTTATGACCAAATCACGACGATGAACTAACCTATCTCTCTCGCACAGGCTTTCGTATGACCTCCCTCGAGTACTCGAATGATATTCAAATCTGACCGTCTTCTAGCTATCTTCCTGACAACATGGCATCTGGCGTTCGCTACCCTGATGACCCAAATTCTCGCCCGCACTACCAACTTGCTCGATGGTCGAAAGACCGTGAAGATGACTGGCCGGGTTTACCTGCGCGCCATCGTCCCTATCGGCCTCTTCTTCAGTCTGAGTTTGATCTGCGGTAATGTTACCTACTTGTATCTGAGCGTTGCTTTCATCCAGATGCTTAAGGTATGCTTGCTCTCCGTTACCCCCGGGTCATGTTCCCTTGCTCATTGTGATACCTAGGCCACTACTCCGGTTGCCGTGCTCTTGGCTACGTGGGGCATGGGAATGGCTCCCGTGAACTTCAAGGTGCTATCGAACGTTGCTGCCATCGTTGTTGGTGTCGTCATTGCGTCGTTCGGTGAGGTCAAGTTCGTCTTGATCGGTTTCCTTTTCCAGCTCGGTGGTATCGTTTTCGAGGCCACCCGTCTGGTCATGGTCCAGCGCCTGCTCAGCTCCGCCGAATACAAGATGGATCCTCTTGTGTCTCTGTACTACTTCGCTCCGGTCTGTGCTGTCATGAACGGTCTTACCGCGCTCTTCATTGAAGTGCCCAACATGACTATGAACCACATCTATGGCGTCGGTGTCTCGACTCTGCTCCTCAACGCCGTCATTGCTTTCCTGCTCAACGTCTCCGTCGTCTTCTTGGTATGTGTCGCCGGGCTGCTTGCTTCTTGCGGATCCAAACTAACTCCAGTCTACAGATTGGCAAGACCTCTTCCTTGGTGATGACCCTCTGCGGTGTCTTGAAGGATATCCTGCTGGTTGCCGCCTCCATGGCCATCTGGCACACCCCCGTCACCGGCACCCAATTCTTCGGTTACTCTATCGCTCTTGGAGGTCTCGTCTACTACAAGCTTGGTGGCGACAAGCTCAAGGACTACACTGGCCAGGCTAACCGCGCCTGGGCTGAGTATGGTGCCAACCACCCGGCCCAGCGCAAGTCCATTATCATCGGTGCCGTTGTCCTAATCTTGTTCCTGTTCATTGGCTCTATGGGCCCCAGCTACGCTCCCGAGTCCATGGACCGTATGAAGGGCATGCTTGGTGGCGCCAGCACCGGAAACGCCTAAAGTCTTCTCTCTTTGAAGCCGTTTCGAGTCCACAGTGTCTGGATTGGACAAGACCCCTAGGCCAAACCTTGCGACGGTCCAGACATGATATAGTGGATGGGATGCTCCTTACACCCCGTGGTAGGGAGTCGCAAGACTGGACGCGAAATGTTCTACCATCAATTTCCTCATTCCTTTTTCTTTTTCCATTTCATATTTGGGCCTTTTTTTACAAAGTTTTTTCGACGGCCACACTACTGCCTTTTAAATTAAACGATAATGTCCCTCAGTTGAGGTAGTCCAAGGGAACGAATGGAAAGCGAGGTCCGACCAGACACGGCTACATGCGGGAAATGCAGCCTGTGCCAGATGGGACTCCCTTGAATACCATCTCATGGATTGAAATGACTGCGATCTCGACCTCGAGGTCAATTCTCCCTTTTTCTTGTTTACGCTGTCATCCACGGGCAATAGTCCCCTGAATTTCTTGCGATTTGGCTCGACGAATATTTGTGTCATGTTAAACTACCATGTGCTTTCACTTCTGACCTGCCTTATTTGCCTCTTCTATTGTTCATATTCACGAAATAGAATAAGTTTTGCCAAGTCCCCGAGCTTAGTAATCCACCTCCCGCTCCCTCAGGTGTCTCGCTTTGAGACTAGACCCCTTGGAGACTAGACCCACTAGGTCTCGCCTATGCGCCAATCAACGCAGGTGAGATCCAAGTGGGGCTCAGATCTGCGAATCAACGGTGACGCGCGGACGTGTTGCCCGGGCACAGCTGCACGTGACCAATCAGAAGGCCGTCCGAAAAACCAATTATTTTATTTACTGGATCCTTACTGCCGTCGATCGGCTGGGCTGGCTGCTGTGCCGCCGGTCCAGTAGGTAATCGAGTTTCTCTCTCTCCGCATTGCATGCGCTCTTCTTCCCTTCTTCCCTCGCTCTTGCTCTCTTTCACATAAGGTACCCTTAGCCAGTCATCCTCCTCTCTCTTTTCTCACTTTCCATTTCTCCTCTTCTTTCATCTATATACACTTGTGTCTTCCTTTCTTCCATCCTTCCTTCCCCCATCCTCCATCGTCCTCCATTTCTTCTCTTAGCTTTGGCACTCCTCTCTTCTCCGCAGCCTTCTCGCGCTGATCTCACTCTCGCGCTACGACCTCGTCCCATTCACGCGCCTTGGGACTCTCTTATCTTCTTCATAGGTTGTTGTATCTTTTCATTTCTAGCTCACTGGACGTAACAGATCGGATACCTCTTTCTTATTCCACTTTCGACATCTCTTATATCCTCCATTGAACCATCACGATGTGCCCGATGCTTCTCAACCACCTCTCTGATGGACCTGCCATGGTCCTCTCCCCTACCCAACAACACGCCTTTGTTCAGTACCCTCGCCATTTTGACTCGGTGCCTGGCACGAATTCGAGCTCCTTTTTCGCGAATGGCTTCGCTTCTCCCACCTCTTCGGGAGTAAGCCCGGTAGTGAACAAGCTGGCGACGCCCGGTCCTATTGCTGGAAAGCCGTCCCGCAAGAGATCGCGCGATGAAGCCTCCTTTGAAGAAGCTATGAATGCCCCCATTGCTCCTGTGCAAGCTGCACCCGTTCCTCCCCCGAAGAAGGAAGAGCCCATCTACGGAGAAGGCATGGTTCTTCTCAACCCGCAAACGGGATTGGCCTTGTCCGCGGAAAGCCAGACTGGCACCTGGTACGAAGAGGTCTCCGAGACCCCCGCTGCTTCCCAACCTCAAGCGGCCAGCTCATCCGGCGTTGCCGGCCGTAAGTCGCAGCGCCTCGACCCTGCCGCCCCCAGTTACGATGATATCGCACTTTCATCGATGCAGCGCCAGCAAGACGCGTCTGGCGATGATAACCGCCGCCATCTCAATGCTACCAACGGCTCGAATCCGTTTACATCTGGAGAGCCATTGGTTGATGACGCCACTCGCCTTTTGGGTATCAGCTGGCAGCGCATTGGCATGGACGACAACGATATGGCTGCTGCGGTGCGCGGCTGGAAGAAATACATCGACCGACAGTTTTCCGGCTATCTTTCCGACTGCGAAATTCTCATGAAGAACCGAGCTCTCAACGCCTACCTCGTCACTGCACGCCCTGTCACACCCTTTGGGCTTGCTGCCTCTCCTGCTTTCTATCTCTTCAACGATGACCTTACCCAGGGTCAGCTCGTGAGCTCTAGCTGGGAAAACGCGGTGCAAAACCTTCGATCCACTCCTATTATCTTCGAGGGTGCCCAGGTCTTGAATGCCTCGTCTCGCCCCATGACCCCGGGCCAAGACAACGTGCTGGGATCCAATCCCGCCGACTCAGGACTTCCTCTATTGCAAACCCTCAGTGCTCAGCCAGTCGGTGGCGGGTGCGCCGGATTGAACACTGGCGTGGCAATGGGTACTGGGATGGAGATTGACGCGTAAACCAAAGAATCAAAAGTCTGCTTATTCAACTAACGAAACCTGAAAACGACAAGGAACGCCATCGTCCGAATATTTCAACCACGACACATTTCAAAAATAGACAGTATCCTATATCGCGTCTACGCCTGACCGCCAAACATCGACCAGAACGATCGCAATTGTCGCCCCGTTTCCGTCGTCGATTCGCCCTATTTCGGTGTTCGTCCGCCGTTCGTAATTTATCGAGCTTCTGATGTTTGTGATAATTTTTTCTTTTCTTTTTCTCTTACATGATTTTTTCCTGAGTCTTGACACTTTCATTCTTACTATTATTATTGTAACTGGGGTTTTGGTATTTGGTATATTTGGAGGAGCAAATGGTGTTGAATACCTGCAGGTTCTTGGGATTTCCTTGCACTATTACTTTCTTTGCTTGTGTGTTATTGTCTTTTATCCTCTCCATCTGTTGATATCATCGATCCGTCTTACGTGAAAGACAAGAAAGAAAAGAAAAGAAAAGAAACCGATGAGAACAAGAATATATTAAGATTGGATTTGACTTGTCTGGGTTTGCTGTAATCTTGTAAGAATCAAGTACCCTTGTAGGTGCCTGAGGCAGGAACCTTCTGTCCATTATGAGGGATCGCTCTTTCTTTCCTACTTTCAACTCCTCATCATCGATATGCATATAATCTCCTGCGAGCCCGGTTTCAATTGAGCTTGCCGGAATCGCTCTTTCTGCAAGGCTCTGCCCAAACCCATTCCCTCCTCCCAGAATGGCCTTCGCATATCCCGAAGGCGAGTGCTGCTTCAGGCGCTCCGCCCTCCGAGCCTCCACCTATGATCCGGACAAGCCAGAGCATTTCTACGCGCACCTACTAATCGAATATATCTGGAACCGGCCTGCCTTTCATGGCTCTGCCAGCCCATATAATCAGAAGGACCACTATCACCCCCGCTCTCCATACAAGGTCGTGAAGGGGGACGGACATGTGGAATACCAACTACGGGAACTGGGAAAACATCTTCTTATACGGAAGGAAGCCGCATAGCGATGGCGCGCGATATAGACACGTCAAGCATAATCTCTGTGTGAATGGAAATCGGTTCCGGGATTAGGAGAAGGGTGGTGCGCTTGAATCATTCTTTATGATTATTCCGATGCCGTTGTTGGCTAAGGGGGAGGAGTGGTTTCTGGTTGATGTATGTTTGACGAATCCCTTTCGAGAAACGTCCATTTACTATTTCTTCTGTTCCTCTTCTAGCGTGTAGCATGCATCCGGGTATCTATATCCCCGTCGCGCACCAGGACTCGGAGGATTACCCCGAAGTGTGCACGTTTCTGCAAGTGAACTTCGCCTCGAACCGCGAAGTGAACATGTTGACACAATTCGAGGTCTACTTCTCGGAGCGCCGAGACTACGTGATTGGATAGGACATCGTGCCCGTAAAGCTGGACGCGACGCTCGGCCTTGCCCCAGACGCCAAATGGACCATGGCAATCAACATCCGGCAGCTCGTCAACCTCCTCTCCCTGCCCCGTCAAATGCGCGGCCACAACTGTTTCTCATCGCATATCGTCCGCATGGTAGACCGGAAGCTAACGCCCACGACCGGAATCGCGCAGAAATCCACCGACGGGCGGCCCGATCTTAGCTGGACGACTGTTGCGAGCGCAAACTACGGACTGTCCATCCAATGGAAGCCCCCGACACCGACGATCTGGCTGGCCGATTTTATCCGAAACAGCCTCACCGTTGCGGTTGGGTTTATCCCTGTGATCGGACCTCTTGCGGCGGTTTGTTTCCCGCTGACCTGGACGGCCATTGCGGATCCGAGCAACTTTGAACACACCCTGAGAGAACTTGCGCCTGTCGTGGACCTGGCGATGCAGGTTGCCGCGGAGGTCCAGAAGAGTGCCCAAGAGCAGGTGTTGTACATGCCCAAGGGATGGGCGGGAAATGTCGAGCACTTTCGCTTGATCACTGCTGCGGAGGCAGAGACTGAGAAAAAGACGTCCTAGCCGAAACTCGTCTCCGAGGCGAAGCTGAAGCAGTTAGAATCGATCCGGAAATTCAAGTACTGGAATCTCATGAAGCCCGTGTCCGCGGCTCTGACAGCGGATCCGCAGATCGTGACTCTGGGTGATGATGGGAAGCGCCGCCGCCGCCGCCGCCAGTCATAGTATCTGGCGTGCAAAAAGACGAAGTGGTGCATACGCTTAGGGAAGAAGAGTTGCCTGGGCAGCTTCCTCTTCGTGAACTGCAAACCAGTGCGCCGTTCCAATTGGCGACTCACGTTATGCAGCGTTCGGCGAATCCATCAGCCTGTACTGGGGCTAATGATAATTCTGCTGGTCGGACCGTTCAGGAGGTTTGTCCTGAGACTGCAATTCCGGTCGAAAAGGGCCCGGGGAATAATTTCAATTGGATGGATGGGTATCTTCATGAGGAGTTCTCTTGAAGATGCCAGTTTGTGGAAAGTGGTATGGATGTGCAGCATGATTTATTCTTGGATATGTTTTTGCTATGTGATTTATGCGTACGTCCTCTTGGTATGGTTTCATGGGGCCGGATTGAATGGATGACTATTGAAATGTAACACGAATGGTATTATCTTCGGGGTTGCTTGCATTAATGTAAGGCATATCATATCTCATGCATGCCGACTCTCCGAACAATCTGGCTTAATGCAATGCAATGCAATGCACTTTGTTTTTGAACATATTTCGTCGAGTTTCCGGGCTATTTCATCCAATAGGTAGGTACATACTTAGCACTAGCCGAAGTGGATATGTTGGGTCTTATGCATTTAGAGGACATGTACCTGTTTTTAGCTATTCTCTTCTAAAGTTCTTCTCCTGAAGGAATTTTGTTGGCTATTTATCTTTTCCGTAGTAAATAGGTAGTTCGTTATTTCTCTTCTATTATATCTATCTAAGTTTCTGTAGTCCGATCTCTCTATCTTTCCCTTACAGTAAGTAGGAGAGAGATCTCAGTGTCTAGCTATCTATTTTATATGGTGATGTTAATCCCGGCACAAGGAAGAGAAACCTACCCATCCCCTCTTCGTAGAATGTTAAGTACTAGTAGGTATACTCGCCTATGTATATTGTGCGTACTTATCCATCATTAGCCCGACTTACTAGATGAAGCAGTCCTAGCAGCAGCAGCATCACCATCCGCCACGGACCTCACATCCCTATCTTTGTTCCTATCACTCTTCCCCTCCTCCACAGGGGTAATAACATCTCCCTCGACCGGCGAGGCCGCAGGCGTAGTAGATGTCGGAGAAGACGAGCCAGAAGAAGAACCCGACACTGACCCGTCATCCGTAACCGATATCTCGGTCACGCGGGGCCGTGGACTTTTCTTATCTTCTCCTGGTCGACCATCGCGCGGGTCTTTATCGTCGTTTTGTTCTATACCGCAGTCGCAGTTGAAATGTTCTTCGTCGGGGGGTGCGAGGGCTGCGCGCTTGGTGATGAATAGGGTGTCGATTTGTTCGAGTGTTAGGCCGGCGGTTTCGGGGTAGAAGAAGTAGATTGTCTATTTTTCGCCGAACTTTGTGTTAGTGTGTGTTGGTTGTTGAGAGGGTGGGTGGTGTATGTGAGTAGGTGTGGATTGATTTGATAGGAGTAGGTAGGCTTGGTGCGACAAGGGCGATGGGCGATGGGCGATGGTATGTTGTAACTCTCAAGGAAAGGCAGACTTACCGGAATAAATAGGAAATTGAAACACATGAAAATGAGGTATCCTTTCCAGGCCAAGTCCTCGATCAAGGTGGGAGAGATCATGGAGATGAAGAAATTCCAGAGCCAGTTCGCGGCGATACTAATCGCTGTTCTATTTTGTGGGGTTTCATAATTAGCTTGATTTCCTTTTCCGTCTTTGACTGGGTCGATGTGGGTTGGAAGGAGGGACGAAAGAAAGAAATGAAGGAAGGGGGAGGGGCCACTCGTTGGAATGTGAAGTCAGTGATGTAAAAGTGCAGAACGTACCCTTTAGCGCGAACATGCAGGGGCAGCAGCTCGGGCCCATACACCCAAGGGATGCAGTTCAACGACGCCCCAAACGTGAGCAAGAACAGGAAGAAGAATGCCACCGATGCAGAGGCGGTTTCTGTCTCGACGGCCGTCCCTAAGATATGTTTGTTAGTACAGGAACAGGAACAAAAGGTCTTTCGGGATTTGTTCCGAAGGCAGGGTTTCCGGGACATGTTCACATACCTTGGAAGGACAGAAGAATGGAGATCATCATCATGCAGAGAAAAAGTCCGAAGGAGCCCCAGAGCATGGGTTTCCGACGGCCGAGTCGATCCACGAAGAAGGTTGGGTAGAATGCGCCTGGTGGGTAGGAAATCGGTCAGTTAGTGTTTATCGGGATTTGTTGGGGGATTTGATTAATTCATACCAAGGCTGAACATGAATTGAATCACTCCTCCCATGAGAAGACTGGTTTTCTTGTCGAGGCCGATGTTTTTCTCGAAAATGGAGGTTACGTAGGACTATATTGGCGTGTTAGTCAACTTGTGGTAGTTCAAAGAGCATGAGGTGCACTCACTACTATCATATTGACACCACACATCTGGTTCATGAACTGTAAGCCAAAAGCCAGCAGGACGCGTCGACCGGTCCGCAGGTCGTCTTTCTTAAACAGCTGACTCCATTTATATTCACCCCGTAGGGCATCGAGCTCAATGGCTCGCTGAATGCCCGCTGACTCCTTGATAACTTTGGGGTCATCCGGAAGGCAATCATAAAAGTCACAAAGGACCTGAAAGCCTTGAGCACTGTGCCCCTTGCGATAGAGCCACCGCGGGTTCTCAGGAAGTCTAACATCGTCAGTATCACTCAGAATTGCTAGTCCAACCTCCCACGTAGCACGGTCAAGACTCACCCCACAACCATCCCGGCAATAAAAATGACCAATACCCCCTGGCAAGCGATAGGAAGTCGCCAGCTCGTGGGTCCGTCGACATAGCTCATTCCGTAGTCAAACCAATAGGAAAGCACGATGCCGACGCCGACAAATAAAGGTTGGCTGCAAACGTACATTCCTCGCCTGCGCGCTTCGCAGAGTTCAGATTGGTAAACCGGCGTGACGGTAGTCATGGTGCCCACCCCGATTCCGGTGATGAAGCGAGCAACGAGCAGCTGCGCGGTGGTGAAGGAAGTCGCTTGCAGGACAGCTCCGATCTGCGGGTGGATAAAATGACATTGTTAGTTTGGATACTTTGGGCCTAATTGATTTGCGTGGGATCAAAAGTAGTAAGTGAAGAGGCTGGCAAAGAGGGATCTTAATACCAAAACCCACGCCGTCGACATCCACATTGTCCAGCGGAACCCGAGTCGATCACTTGTTAGAAAAGCGAGGATTGCCCCTGCACTACATCCGATGTTGTAGATGGATACAATGAAGCCGACGAATACCGCGCCGGGGTGATGCACTACATCGAGGAAGTCCTCGTTGCCAACGATCCCCGAGAAGACGCCTTGGTTATAGCCTGCAAGCGGGGACGGTATTTTGTTAGTGATCTATATAGGTATTTTGTAATTTGTTGGGTACCATCACTGACCATAAACCGCAAATGAAACCTGACAGGTGATGAGGATGGCAATGCGAAGGCTAAGACCTCGACCGTAGAGGTTGAGGTGTGACATGTTCAAGGAACAAGTCTTCGCAACGTGTAGGATTGGAAGAACCCCGAAGACCAAGATGCTTCTTTAACCAGAATTGTGTTGCCGAGAAAGTGAGCAAGGCCAGGAGCGAGAGGGTGCCAGGCCAGTTATATGGGCGAGAAAGAGTCCTTCTGCCTTGCCACAAGGAGACGGAAGATCATGGGATTGAAGTGGTGCCAGTACGTACGCGTACTGGACATCATATCCAAGGGAAGCTAGTCGCTATGAAATGCAGGTATGGTGTATGTCTGCCTGTCTACCTACCTAAAGATAACCCCGTCAAGTGGTTGGTGGCGCTAAAGATCCTGGGGAATTCTTAAGCCCTGCATATACTATTGGAGGCTGGCGTAACCCTTTCGTCTCCATCAGAGATACCAATGGCCCGGACTGGCGGATTAAACAAGCCCATATCGAGTAATGGGGGGAGGGAAGCTCCCCACACCAGCTTCTGAAACATACCATAATGTCATCTACCAGAAAGGGAAGCACGAACCTTGATTGAGATAGCGAGTCATCCAACTCTCTGATTGACTGGCACTGCCTTGCCAGGCTTTTGTACATTCCTCATTATCGAGTTGACTTCATAGGTCCTTGTCGCCTGAACCACCCCGAACCCTAATTTCTAGAGACAACATGACGTCAAAGTCGATATGATTCATCGGCATTGACGTCGAGGCCGAAAAAAAAAAGACCAGTAGGGCAGGAGGCGTGGCATACCAGAAGCCCGATCCAAAAGCTCAGGCCTCAATCGTGAAAATATCTATCGGCTGCTGGCTATTTGGACCCGTAGTTGACCCCTTGCAGGTCTCGGCATTTGACCAAACGGTTGCCAGCTCTCTGTCCAGTGGGAAATAGATTCCATATAACTGGTGGTGGCATATATAGGATTCGAGGTCGATTTTTCATCACTATCCTGGATTCCGAGAGGCAAATGCCGTGAGCCATGCCTACACTTATACTGATATAGAAGGCCAAATGATCTTTCCTTCATGAAACTTCGTGGGTGCGATATTCAATGTGCGTGCTCTTTGGCCTGTTTCCCTCCTTGGTCTTTCTCGGCTCTCTCGGTAGTTCGAGCTAGTGGCGACTAGAGAAGTTAGAGAAATACTGTGTGGTTCGCTTTGAGAACTAAATGAAGATATACAAACAGAGCTAGAAGTCCCTTCATATATATACCAGCCCATACAGTCCAACTCTGGTCCAGCCTCTTTTTCGTTCGTGCAATCTTGTCGTAGGAGTGGTGCTTTTGTCAAGACAAAGCACATCGGCCCAGTTGCTGAATCAGAGGGGAAAGAACCTGATGGAAGTTGTAGGTGCTTGAATTGGTGAAGCAGGCAGTGACCACCGACTACCCCTGTGGGTCACATGTGCACTAAGTTACATCGAGACTACGAGACACCGCTGCAACAGAACGCTTCCTTTGCTTCTATTAGTATACTGTAGCTTATAAAGCATCGCTAAGGTTTGTCTGAATCCGTATCGCAAGGTGTCCACAAGTTAAATCAAAATAAGCCGTCGAGAATCCCGCCACTCGATGGATAGAGCAGGGATCGACAAGAAGACAGATGCCTATGATTGTTCGATAGTCTAAGATGGTGAGTGATCTTGGAGATTCCTGTAACAAATCTGAGACAGAAAGACAAGCAAATTCCCCACATGCCATGGCGACGTAGATTTCCAATTCTTCTATTTCCTTATTCTCTTGCTAATCACTATCATAGTCACTGCCGTCGTCATAGTAATCACCATAATGCCCAGAGAATGCAGCGTCCAGCCCTTCATCCTGGTCATCCTCCTCGTCGTCATCGTATTCATCATCCGGCTCTTCCTCGTTCTCCCCGCCCTTTGCGTCGGGAGCTGGACCCAGAACCGTTTCATTGGTTTCACCGGTGGCGGCAGGAGTAGGCAGATTGGCACTGGCCGAATCGCCGGCCGGAGGTGGAGGAGAACCAGGGGGCTTAATATGCGAAGGAGTTGCGAGCCTTGCCCGCCCCGAAGCCGCCTCTAGTTCGATACTGGCACTGCGTCGCGAAGCCACGCTCTGGCTGCGACTCTGGCTTCGGCTCGTGCTTTCGGCCTTTGCCTTGGCAGCGTCCTCGCCGCCTTCTTCACCGAACAAGGACTCGAGAAGACGGTAATTGATCTTCTTACTGAAGCCCCTTCGCTCCAACATCCGACGGGTGGCCTCAGCCGGGGTGGATGCGCGAGTGCTTCGTCCGTCCCCTTCTTCACCCTCACCCTCTAGATAGGTCACATCTCCTAGTCGACCCTTACGACGCTTGCGGGGTTTGTGCATCCCGGGACGCGTATCGGATTCCTCCAAGGCTCGTTTCAAGGCCTTGGCCTGCTGCGTTCGTAGATAGTCCTTGTTCTCGTGCACCCAGATCCGTTCTTTGATCTCGACTTCCACGGGCGACAAGAGACAGTTAGCGACTTCCGGATCCGACTCGAATTCCGTCTCGTCGATCTCTGCGCTATTGGAAATATTTTTCGGCTGCTGGCCTGATGCTGCGTATGCCTGATTCTCTGTCATGTTGGAGCCCTTCGCTAACAATGCAGTCATCTCATCCTCGAGAGCCTCCTCTGAAGCGAGTTCATCGGGTGTCGGCGGGGGAAGGTCTGGCTTTCGGGAGCCTTTACGACGGCTGGAGCTAGGTTGAGCAGATTCAGGGTCGGCTTCCGATGGGTCTTCACTAGTCGCCGATACGGTCGACGGCCGTCGGTGATGATCTGCTTCTATCAGAGCCGGGTCAATAGGGATGCTAGGGATGGCAAAGCCATCCGCATCGACGCGATTCGGCTGGCGCGTGCCGGCGGCATCCTGGATTTCGCCTTCAATCTCGGCCGCAGTCTCGGTGGCCTTTCTTTTGAAACTTCGGGAAGGCTTCCTTCCCTCCCGTGCTCGAGTGAAAGATGGCGGATCGTGAGCGTTCTCCAGCTGGACGGACCGGAATTGATCGACAGTCAGCTCTCCGCTCTCCGTCGAGCTGAATTCGTTGAGACGTTGGCTGATGGTAATCTCCGTGACTTTGACCACGTAGACAACCTCGCGAACCGTTCGGCGGAAATTGTTCATGCGTGCTGCAAGGATGAGAGCTGCGCCACAGATACCGGCAGGGCGACGACCGGTAGTCATCCAATCACGGTTCATGCGCTGGACAATCCGGACGGCTTCGCTGGCAACTTGCATGGTGGAATTGCCGAATTCCAGTTGTTTGGCAAATCGATAGATCAAGCTCTCCGGGTCAATGGGGTTCATGAGGAACACATTACCCCCGAGACGCAGTTCATCCAACAAGGACTTGTACGTTCGACCGAGCTTGAATACGTTGATCATGAGGACGTCGGCAAAATCGATGAGCATGATGGTGTTACCATCTTGTCGACGACAGGCGATGTACAAGCAGACCGCTGCCACTGTTTTCGTGCGACGACCTTGAATGAAGTTCAGGCCCACGGCAAGCTTGAAGACCTGACCGGCAGCCTTCATCGCACTTTCGGGAATCATCAATGCCCGCGACAATTGACTGATATAACGATTACCATTCTGCTCTGTAATTTCTCGACTTTCCATGCCGCTCCCGCCCTGGAATCCCGGGCCGAAACTGCGAACATGGGATTGATCTTCACCGACAAAGGTACCTTGAACGACGGCGGCACCCGACGAGGTTTCTCCAAAGGTGACTTCGGAGACAATATTTGCTTCGCTGATGACAGTACCGCACCCGGAACAGACCTTTTGACCGTCATCCTCGACAATGTGAGGCGCGGGACAGCCGGGGTTAGGGCAGGTCGACGTCTTGGGATGAGTGGTCGGTCTCGCCGGCTGAGGCCGGGCAATGGACTGAGGGCGTTTGATAGCAGTGCCCCCACCTGGTGGTTTGAGACTCGCCAGCCGACCTACAGGAGTTGCTCGGGGATTATTCCGAGGAGGAATGGAAGGGCGCATGCCAGGCCTGGGAACTGACATGGTGTATGCTCCCGACGGAAAACGGTTCAGGTAAGGAATTGAAAATCAGATGAGTTATATAATAGTTCACAAAGAAGAAGGAAATAAGAAAGGGAATGAAGCCAGATTCACTTGATATCAAAGATCATCATCGATAACTAGAGACAAGAGGATGGAGAGGGCTGGGCCAATGAGATGTAAGGTGGACTGAATTTGAGGCCCCTCGTGAGTCACAATTCGTCGGCAGTTGCAACTCTCGTCTGTTTGAGGACCAGGTTTCAAGTGATGATGTCGAAGTGAGAGGAATTAGAGGACCGACCACAAGTAGATAGCAGAGAACCCAGAAGACCGAGAATGAGAAAGAGGGAGAACACAGCGAGAGAAGCGGGAAGATGGGGGACGACGTTAAAAAATCGAAACGATTCGCGCGGGGCGTGTTGGTTCAGTGGTCTGGTCCAGCGACGCGTCACGTGTCGGACAGCCTTCAGCGAACTCCGCCTTCCGCCCGGCAATTCGGGTTCGAGTCTCCTTTCGCTCAGTCGCTCTTTTTCTTTGTCTCCTCCCAGACAGACATCTGCCATCTTGTCCAGATGCGACGAAAGACGAACAAACTATCGATCGAAAAATCGATAGACCTGTTTCAGGAAATGTTTCATATCTAAGAATTCATATCTGACAATTACCAGGTGGAGATCACTTGAGATGGATCTATTGCAAATACAGTTCGGAGGGTAGTGGTGGTGTGTGTCTGGTCTTTGATGGGCGAAGCGGTGCGGGTTTTCTGCGGGTTTGCGCCTTTTTCGCGTGATTTTTAATTCTCCCGTTCAACCAGATGGAAGACTCCAGTGGCAACTCTCATATATTAGAGGCCGTGGGCGTCCCTCGTTTAGCCCAGGGTCTCATCTGGTATTTACTCAATATCTCTTCCAATTTTATTGTCATTGCAACGATTCACTCTCCAACCCCTGTCTCAGAGGCTTTCAGCACAACACTGACACTGTCTTCGACACTGTGTTCTGCTGCCAAGTCCCTTTACTCTCTACACTTTCATATACCCATGAACCTTTCTATGAACTAGACCCCTCGCTCCTGCCTTGTGTCGCATTGAAAGCAAGTCTGGTTGGTCCATCGACAGCTCGACAGAAGGCCTGCATTCTTGATCATGCAGTCGCCATCGAAGAATGCTGTGATCGCGACAGCTCAAGACACGACAACGCTCAAAAGTATTTTCTTTGTCAGCAACATCCACTGCTCGTCATGCGTCACCTACATCACGGAGATTTTTTCTGA
Organism: Aspergillus affinis; assembly: GCF_023601865.1. Lineage (NCBI taxonomy): Eukaryota > Fungi > Ascomycota > Eurotiomycetes > Eurotiales > Aspergillaceae > Aspergillus > Aspergillus affinis. The sequence goes on along the minus strand of NW_026515797.1, from coordinate 144,006 downwards.
GATCACGGGCGTTCGGAGCGTCGACGTTTCCATCCTGACGCCCCAAGTCTGTGTTGTGCATACCACCGAGACGACCCCTTTAAACCTCGCTACGGCCTTGATCCAGGCGGCGTTTGAGGTCCACCACGTCACTACGGAGGATGAGAGAGGTGTGATGGTGTCGGACCTCGATACAACCTCGTCGCTACCTCGAAACATTATGCTTTTCACAGCCCAGCAGGACAGCCATTCGAAAGGAGCTCCGCAGGACCGACACATCGCAAACTGTGATGCGTGTCGAAAGGAAGAGCTGAAAAGCGATTCCGTCACAGTTTCGTGTGTGTCTAAGGCAGCGTCATCCCAGTCGGTCGAAGCTTCCAAATTCAAAGCCCGCTTGAGCATCGGCGGGATGAGCTGTGCGTCATGCGTCAATACCATCACCAACGAGCTCATCCAGCTGGATTTCGTCGAGGACGTGGTCGTCAACTTGTTGACTAATAGCGCAACGGTGGTTTACAATGGGCTCCAGAAGAACTCGGGAAAACTAGTGGATCAGATCGAAGATATTGGTTTCGAGGCTGCTCTTGATGAGGTGGAGATGTTGAACGATCCGTCAACTTCTAAGAAGGCTCTGATGTTCACGGCTGAGATTGCCATCGGTGGCATGACTTGCGGTTCGTGCTCGGGCGCGGTGACTCGGGGTCTCGAGGAGCTACCCTTCGTCAAAGAGGTTTCAGTGAATCTGTTATCGCATAGCGGAAAGGTCGAATTCGAGGGCCAGAAAAACGTCGACTTGATCTTGGAAAAGATTGAGGACTTGGGATATGACGCCTCCATTACAAGTGTGCAGGCTTCGAATCACAAAAAAGATGAGGTCGAGAGTCGAACAATTTCCATCCGCGTGGATGGTATGTTCTGCCATCACTGCCCTGAGAAGGTTCTTAGATCCTTGAAGGACATCCCAGGCCTCGAAGTCGACGATGCGCTTTCAGTCAAAAATCCCATCCTTCAAGTCACATACAAGCCGTGTCCTCCTATACTTACCATCCGAAGTATCATCGACCTCATCAACAAAGCACACGATGCCTTTACCGCCTCTGTCTACCACCCTCCGAGCATTGAAGACCGTTCAAGAGCGATGCAGTTGCACGAGAGGCGACGGCTATTGTCTCGTCTACTCTTCGTTCTTACTGTCGCTATCCCAACATTTCTCATCGGTATTGTATTTATGAGCCTTGTCTCATCCGACAACCACGTTCGAAAGTATTTGGAAGGATCGATCTGGGTGGGAAATGTGTCTCGTATTGAATGGGCGCTCTTCATCATGTCAACACCAGTTATGTTCTATGGGACAGATATCTTCCACGTTCGTGCGATCAAGGAAATATACTCTCTCTGGAGGCCTGGAAGTCGAGTGCCAATTCTCCGGAGATTCTATCGATTTGGCAGCATGAATCTTCTCATTTCAGCCGGCACTATGGTGGCTTACGTATCGTCGCTCGCCGTTCTCATCGTCGACGCCGTCGTCGCTAAGCCGTCCGACAACACACATAGCATGACATACTTTGATTCGGTCATTTTCCTCACCCTCTTCATTCTCGCCGGTCGGTTTATCGAGGCATACAGCAAAGCTAAGACCGGAGACGCAGTTGCCTCGCTTGGGAAATTGAAACCGTCCGATGCCCTGTTGGTCGTCAGCAGCGATAATTCAGGAGACGAAATCCAACGAACTGGTCTTGACTTGCTTGAAATCGGTGACATGGTCAGCATCCCACATGGGTCTTCCCCTCCAGCCGATGGAACTCTTGTGGACGACGGCTCCTATCAGTTCGATGAAAGCTCCTTGACGGGAGAGTCGAAACCGGTCAAGAAGTCAAGTGGTGATCCAGTATACACCGGCTCCGTCAACGTTGGTCAGCCCGTGAAGATCAAGGTAACCGCCCTCGGCAGCGCATCGATGCTGGACCAGATCATTTCCGTCGTGCGTGAAGGTCAAAGTAGACGCGCACCTTTAGAACGGGTCGCGGATATGCTCACCTCGCATTTTGTGCCCATCATCACCCTCATCGCCATCTCGACTTTTGTGATTTGGCTATCTTTGGGGCTGTCGGGTGTTCTTCCGGTAGACTACCTGGATGTGCCACACGGTGGCTGGGTCTTCTGGAGTCTGGAATTTGCAATTGCGGTCTTTGTGGTAGCCTGTCCTTGCGGACTTGCACTGGCAGCTCCCACAGCGCTTTTCGTTGGCGGGGGATTAGCTGCCAGACGGGGAATTCTTGTCAAGGGCGGCGGTGAAGCATTCCAAGAAGCCAGCCATCTTGACGCTATTGTTTTCGACAAAACTGGCACCCTCACCGAAGGAGGCAGTCTAGCGGTGTCGGACCACGAGGTGCTTCTCACTGACCCTGAACATTTGCAAGTCGCCTGGACTCTGGCTCAAAAGCTCGAGGAAAGTAGTACTCACCCAATCGCCCGGGCGATAACGGATTTCTGTCGTCAACGATCTTCTATCCCTATCCTCAGCTCCGATATCGAGGAAAGGCCTGGTCAGGGATTGAGAGGCATTTTCATCGTGCAAAAGGACAGCGTCACTACGGTTAAATTTGAAGCAGCAATCGGCAACCAGCGGCTACTGCAGAGTATGTCGTCTCAAGCCGATGATGATCATCTGAATAGTCTCCTGTCCAAATACCAAATGTCTGGAAAGTCCACTGCGATCTTCTCAATGCGCCAGATCTCAGAGTCAACCTCTGAACACATCCGTCCTGTCATCGTGTTTGGGATCTCCGACACCATCCGCCAAGACACGGTGCAGGTGATCTCTAAGCTCCAGAAGCGCAAAGTCAACGTCTTCATGTGCACCGGTGATAACCAGACCACCGCCTATGCTGTCGCTGACATGATCGGCATCCCACGCTCGAACGTCAAAGCCAACGTCACCCCGGCCGGAAAAGGCGAGTTTGTTCGCCAAGTCCAAGACGGGCTCGTTCTATCCGGACCTCCTCGCAGCGACTCCGAAGCCGAAAGTCAACAGACCGAGAACAAGAGCAGAAACGCTCCCGCGTCGCGTTCTATCGTCGCGTTCGTCGGTGACGGCGTGAACGACTCACCGGCCCTCGCCGCCGCAGACGTCAGCATCGCCATGGCCTCGGGTTCTGACGTCGCCATGAACTCCGCCAGCTTCATCCTGTTGAATTCGGAGCTGGATACTATCCTCCAGCTGGTTGTGCTCAGCCGTCGCGTATTTACCCGCGTCAAGATGAACTTCTGCTGGGCCGTCGTGTACAACCTGAGTCTTATCCCGATCGCTGCCGGTGTCCTGTACCCCATTGTGAACGGACACTCGATGCAAATGGGCCCTGATGGCGGATCTGTCATGGTGAATACCCACTGGCGACTGAGTCCGGTATGGGCGGCTTTGGCGATGGCTTTGAGCAGTATCTCCGTTGTGCTTAGCAGTCTTGCGTTGGGGATTCAATGGCGGAAGATTGGAAAGTGGCTCTCTTTTGGTTTGGGTAGTAAGTGAGTTTGAGGGTGCTGCTATCTACTTATTCCATTATCACTTATTTAGATGTTTTTCTATGTGATGGATTATGCTTGTTGTTTTTATATAGTGTGTTCTTCTAGCATGGCGCTGCTTCCTTAGTTATTTCAATATATTTGCATATCTAGGTATGGATGGGCAAGTATAACTTTTCGGGTGTCATCTATCTCTCTTGATTGCTGTTGTTATTTTGCATTTGACATGACTCGTGTCACAATAGAATTTACGATCTTGATTCTTTTTTCTAATTCTGAAGTATATATTATGTTGCTGACTGTAGTCAGGCATAAAACTACCGAGTACTGGGCGCGGAAGAGGGGACGCGCAAATCAAGAGTACCCGTCCACTCAACATTAAGATAGATGCGTCCCTACGAGGTGTGGGCCTCGTCAACATCACGCAATCACTTCAATCAATATTGTGAGGTCGGAAGGAAAGTCGAGAATTGGTTCACTTGTCCGCTTAGGCTGTTGTTGTGGTATGGTTGCCTGATTCTTTGTTTCCAGATTCAAGGGATGGCCTAGGCAATGAAGAAAATGATTGAACTGAACCGATGAAGATGTTCAACTATATAGGGCTCGAAGAAGGTCCTTTTATCTTCAATTCGACGTGATGTTCATGGCTGATTTCGTGGAGTATTCCGCTCAAATCATTGAATCTTCTTGTATAGAGATCTCTGCGGAACTTCAAGCCTTTAGCGAAGATTTTGCGGATTTTCCAAGGCATTCAGATCTTCTAAACACTTGCTGTGGTATGCCGAATGTTCTTGCCCAGGTGTTATCTTGTTAGCGCTCTATACATCGCTCGCGCTTATAGAGCCGACTTTGACTTCTAGGCAGCCCCACTCGATCAAACTAGCTCTCATAATTGTCAATATAGAAAGTTCTGAGAACTCATTAGGTCACCTTTTCCTTGCTCTGATTATTTCGGTCTACATGTGGCGTTTGTGACAGTTTCTAATATCTGCTCTGGTCGGAATCTGATCTCCCTCTTTGAAGCCGAAGTGGTTCAGGTATTCATGCGATCTGAGAGCGAGATGCTTCGACATACGTGATATTAAACATGAAATAGCTGCGCATTAGAGGCACAATATCATCTTTTTCTGGCATTTGTATCATCTGAATAGGCTTTAGAGGCGCATTAAGATGACACGTATCTTTATGCTTTTGGAGATGACTCGCGGATGAGAACCCCAGCGTTGAAAAATCGCAAGAGGGGTGTGGACACTTGTATACCCGAGCATGGTTTCGACAGTGTGTGTCACGGTCCCCTTTAACCGCGAAAGCTGCCTGCAAAGGCTGGCAAATTGCATAATGACATCTGGAGAGGCGCTCACCATATAGCTTTCTCAATTTTTGGCAATTACAACTTGTCTTATGTGATCTTTTCTGACAGAGAAGGCTTTCGAAACTCTCGTGAATGAGCATTGAGGCAAAGGATAAGTAGAGAGGATCTAAGTTTGTCCATGAGTCATCTTAGAGAGAATATATGATCAGTAATGTTCATATTATTTTCTGAATGTACAAATCAGTTTTCGTTCAAATACCTTCATCGTCATCTTCCAGCTTCCAGCCGCCCACATCCATGCGGCGAAAATGAAGTTCCTGAATGAGAAGCTGTTGTAATGCCGGTTCCTTCTGTCTTGTATGGAGAATTCTTGATTCGATTGAGAACTCAGGTTCTCTTTACCTCCAACGTTTCCATTCTCGCAATCGAAGGCAAGGCGTTTCAGCGCGAGGAGTAGAGACTCTGGTAAATCACAGCTGCGCTTGTCGCACTCTTGAAGCAGCACTATCCATTGAGTTGTCGCAAACCAGTGTAATCGATATGAGCCGGTCAATATGTTTTCTTCTATCATTTCAGGTTCAATTTCAATGTCAAAGACGTCGGATGACAGGTAATGAAAACACGTCATAGCCATCTCTATGGTCGCTCCCAAGGCATCAAGAAAAGCATCGAAATTATAAACTTCGTCGATGGATTTGATATTTGATACACTCTTGAATAGGGACGGGTCCTTTAGCGAAGCCAGGAAGTCTTGTTTGGCGTTCTGGGACGCATCGGACAAACGGGATGAAATATGAGAAGTTGTTGCAATTTTGACCGCTGATACGGGTCTGTGGAGGGGTCCCTCGTGAAAGTGATGGGGCGGTTGTCCTTAAAAGCCGCAAGGCGCTTTACGAATATTTTCCACCAGGCATCAATGCGTATCAACAGCAAGCATGATTGGCCGTCCAGTGAGTGATGCCTTGTTTGCTTACACCCTTATCTTGGATCGCCTTGGCATTTCGGAGAATTCGCAATATACAGGCCAGAGGGTGTACATACAAAGCATGTTCGCAAGCCGCTCACATACAAAGGCTTTATTTCTATACTGCACGAAGTCTTTTATTTCAAGCCACGGAGAGGGCTGTACAACCTGCCAGACTCAATCGCTCGAACCAGGCCCCCTATCCACCTCATTATGCTTATACTGTTCCAGACTATACTTAGCGAACGAGCTCATTTCCCTAATCTTCCTTCCGTAGCAAACCAACATCACCGGACCAACACAAAACACCGTCGCTAGAGCCGCGAGTATAGACGTTGCCACGTTGGGCGTGATGGCCGTATACATGCGGTGAGTGAAGAGCGGAAACACAGCGCAGCATAACGCACGAAGAAAGGCAATGGACGCGAACGCGGACGCCGCGAACACCGTATAGCTATCAGCAATATAGCCCGCCAGAGTGCAGTCAAACTCGTTCGTTGCGTAGCCGACCAGGAAGAGTGATATCATTGACACGATCCAGTGTATGTTGGAGACCTGGGGTGGGATAGTCCATGCGAACCACCACAGGCCGATGGCCAGTAGGGGAGCTCCGACGGCGAATCCAGCCAGTTTGTCTTCTGGTTCGAGGGGCCGGGATTGTTGGAGCCGGCGTTTGTATATTCGCAGATCGTAGAGGCGGGTTAGGGTGCCGCTGAAGATTCCGAGAGCGAGAGGGATGAAGGAGAGAGAGGATTGGCCGGGTGTGAAGCCGAAGGAATCGTAGACCACGGGCAAGGCCTCCGTGAAAAGATAGAGAAGGCCGAATGCCACTGCACTGAGGACGGAACACAGGAAGACGATGGGTTCGGTGAAGAAGAGACGGACGGGGCGAATTAGGGCTACTTGAGCAAAGATCCCAAAATCAGGGGCGTGGTCGGGATTTCGGATCTTGAGGTTTACTGTGTCACCAGAGTCCTTGCGCACGTCGTCAACGATCTTGCTGAGGAGTTGACTTGGTCTGCTCTCTTTGATGGCAAGCAGTAAGAAGAACCAGACACCCGTCACGATGGCAGAGAGGTAGAAAATCCATTTCCAGCCAATCGACATCGTGACGAATGTACCCACGATGGGCCCCATGCAGATACCCACATTGGCTGCGACTGCCCACAAGTAGATCATCCAGATCCTTCGACCGACATCGAATATGTCCTCAGCACTGCCGGCAATTACGATTGTTGGCAACGCAGATGCTAGGCCGCATACAAAACGGCCGACGAGGACCATCCCAGTATGGGGGACGGTGGCAATCAAAATACTGAAGATACAGTAACCTCCTGTCGAGATCACAAATAGGTTCTTTCGGCCGAAGGATTCCGAGTATGGAGGAAAGAAAACTCCGCCAATGGCTTGCGCTAACATGTATATTGTGACAAAGCTGAAGAGCGAAAGAGACCTTCCTATCCCTAGTTCGCGGCGTGCCTGTTCGCTGGCTGGAGTCCCCGCAGTGCTGATTACCGTGGTGAAGAAATCCAGGAAGATCAGAAGACCAAAGTCGTAGGTCTTCCGCCATGCGGACCAATTTCGGGGATGCGCTGGATTTGTTTTGGTCCAGCGGACATAGTCCTCATCCGCCAGCTCGAGTCCATACGTTTCTAGGTATCTGTATAGAGATTGTTGCTCGGGTGTAGTCTCAGTGATTGGTACCACATCGAGGGTGGTTGCATCTTGCTTTTCAGTACTCATGTCAAAGAACTCACGATGAATAAAAAGCAGTGATCTGGCAACAGGAAGTCAAAGGTGAAGAAAGTAAAACTTTTACTTTTCGCCGGGGCACCAGCAAGGAGAGAATCGAATGGAACAAAGACTCTTCCGGTAACAGAATTGATTGTGAATTTATCCGGGTCGTCCTATCAGGCTTCTTGCTGGGTCGCTTATTTGCTCTGGATAGCTTACAATCCCTGCTTGGTTCCGAGTTAGACATATAATAGACATCGGAGTATAGCCCCTCGGATGGTCGAATCAAGCGTGCCGAGACCGTCGGGCGTTTCCAAATCTCTAGTATAGGCTAACAAGATATGACCAGTGGACAAGTCCAACGTTTTTGAGCGGTCAGCAAATATTTCCTCGGCAATTGTTCCTCCAATACCATAACCCTTTCAAAACTTTGACGCTAAGAAACATGCATGCAGCCACCCCCGAGATGTACAGGACCCCTTCTCCAGACCCCCTTTCGATCCTACATTAGCCAAAGTTTTCTCTCCACAGACTTAGGTACAGGAAGAATAAACACTACGCTGATCGTTAATCTTAATTGCAGTTCAATATTTGACTCCGCGTTCGATTCCTTACTGTTTAGCTACAATGCAGCACTGCCCGATGACTTAAGGCCAGGGGAACGAACAATTTCTCGATCAGCCCAACATTCCGATACATTCCTCGGCAAGCAACTGCCCTTCATCTGCTCACTCCAGTATTCCTAGGATCAATGTCGATTAGCTGGTGGTAACTTCCCGAGCGCCACTAATCACACGCTGACTTACAATCATCATAGGCAATCTTGGCGCTGTCATCATAGGAAACCTTAGCCGATTCGTCGTAAGCCACCTTGGCTGATTCTTCATACGCGATCTTCGCAGGCACATCTCTCTCGTCATACGAAATCTTGGCAGAATCGTCGTAGGAGACCTTGGCTGATTCATCGTAGGCAATCTTGGCCGAGTCGTCGTACACGATCTTCGCAGGCACATCGCGCTCATCGTACGAAAGCTTGGCAGAATCATCATAAGAGACCTTGGCCGACTCGTCGTAAGCGAGTTTGGCAGACTCTTCGTATGCGATCTTCGCAGGCACATCTCTCTCATCATAAGCAATCTTGGCCGAGTCGTCATACGCAACTTTTGCCGACTCATCGTAGGCAATTTTGGCTGGAGTCTCGTCTGCGAAATGTCATTTTTTGTGCGGATCAGCTCATGGAATGGTCACTACTAACTTGCAACAGGCAGTGCCAGTGCACCTGTCAGGAGAGCAGCGATGAGAGAAAGATTTCTGAACTGCATAGTGAAGGTTTATGGTTGTAGAAATACTTGAAAGGTTTTAATTCCGAAGCCTTTTTGAGGTAGTAGTTGGACTGTGGAAGAGTATGGTGATGATGAATCTCTGTTCATACAACAGTTGACGGGATTTGAGAACCTATATATACTTCCCTCGGCTGTGTTGGAGGGGACAATGTAGTCCAAAGCAGTTTGCATATACATACAGACAGTGAAACTATAATTTACCAACATCGTCTATCTTCGGCTCTGAAAGCCTGGAGGAGTATACCCAGCGCCCAATTATCGCTCCCTTCAGGTATTGCTCGGGTTCACTTTCCTCTGGCAAAGTGCGCATGATACAAACAGGCCTCAGACAAAAATCAACCGCCAATGACACTTGCGATCGCACTTCTTGGTACTTCTCCGTTCGATGATCTGTTTGTTTGCTATTCGCTTTTGGCCTCATACTTCGGCATCGCCGCCCATCCAACTCCAGTTTCCCCGGGTCTTCAGCATCAGCACTAAACGCCGCTGCAGGTCCATGTCACCTGCCACTCTGCTCGAACTGGGGCCTAGAATCTTAGGATGGCAACTATACCCACCCATAATCTGCATTAGCGTGCAGATGCAACATCGTATATACCTTGCACATTGCATTTGGCATCCTTTACCATGTCTCCATTGGAGAGTCTTGCTCCGTAGGCGGAACGCGGGATAATCGTCAGATATGATTCATCGGCGATATTAAGTACATGCCATCAATGATTGTTCCCCTCTCTGTCCGGGTGGCCTGACGGACGCTGTTCAGGCTTTTCCAATTCCCTGTTTTCCCATGACTTTCTCCTTTCAAAAAATTTGAATGTATGTGACAAAAGCTACTCGCGCACCTCAGAGTTCGGGAGAACACAACTTGTCGTGTGTTTCTTTTGTTGTCCACACTAAAGACATAGACCATCATGCTTGGACCAATACTCGATGACAGCAAAGGCTACCGCCATCTTCACTCATCAGACGATTCTGAAGCCCAGCCCGATGATTCCAGCTCGCAAGCTCTTCTATTCGAGGGGAATCGCGAAACCCACAAACGCGCTACAATATGTCCATGGCCCACTCGCAATGTCATCAAAAGCACTGTCTTCTTCCTAGTGACACTCGGTAACGTCGCTATGTTCTTTTCTTCATTGCTCATATTCTCGAAGACGGACTATTTCTGCATGCAACGTAATGCTATATGGTCTCCTGTCTGGGAGGATGTGAACACTGGATATACACATACACGGTTCAATGGAACACTGGATGCACCGAGCAAATACCGTGGGCCTCCTAGCAGTGCCGTCGATGAGGCCTGGAGTCAATTAGACAATGGTATGCCCTCTATCCTTGATTTCACCCTAAGACTTCGGACGCCCGTTAGCTAGGATAATGGCTGATCAACATTTCACGCGCAGTTGGGTCCGTTGCCCTAGACGAAGATACTTTCTTAAAAGCAGGTGGCACGAAAGAGAACGCAAGAATGCCCGATGACCTCGGAGGTACGATCACCTTCCTCCCTCTACCTTGTCATGGGGGGATATCACTAAACAGTACCAGGCGGCTACATGGCCGACATAGAAGTTCTTCATCAAATGCACTGCCTTAACTTCGTGCGCATGGCAGTTTACGCAGAGTATTACCGCGATATTGCGCCTGAATGGCGAGATTCCAACCGCACTTTTCACATTCATCTAGGTAATCTAGGCTCCCTCCAGGATCAAATGCTTTTTTAGATTCAGTGCCATGCCAGAGCTCTAGATTAGTTTGCTAACCTGGTTGAACCTAGACCACTGCATTGAAATGATCCGCATCAATCTCTTATGTCAAGCAGATGGCGGAGTTATACCGTTCCGATGGGTGGAGGATTACCGGCGCCCGTTGCCGGACTTCAGCACCAAACATAAATGTCGGGATTGGGAGGCCGTGATTCAATGGGCCAAGGACCGACAGGTCATTGCTCCGTCTCATTATCCGTGGAAGCCGCAGACTTGGGAAAAGGTCTTTTCGAAGCCGGCGTGGATGGTGTCGGGAGAGGGACATGAGCATGAACATGGTCATAGAGCAGGGACGATGTAAACTGAAAGAAAATGCAGCTGTCTTGCAAAGATAATGCACCCCATAAACCGTTCTTAATCTGGATTCATCATTGCCTCAGTTCACGGTCATTGTAGACAGTGAACATGATTCTCGACGCAGCAAACTACGAGAGTAGTGATGTATCCTTGGACTACAAGGTGCGTGCTCTTATGATGGGAAAATAGTAATAATGTAACAAAAAGAAATTGCTCGACTCCCCGCATGATTGGCTGCTGGGTGACTTGTCAACGTGGCGGAGTAACACAGTTGGGATTATATCTCTCAAGAGGCCTTCCAAGGATAGCGAACTTGTCTCATAGTACACGGATCGGCTTAGTTTGATAATTCCCTTTTTCTTTGGCGGAGTTAGAGAGAGGTGAAGCTGTCGGGATTGCGGCGCTGCGCGCCTAGACGACGCAACAGAGACTCAAACATGGCCTTGTAAGGGTCATTGTCATCCAAAGACTCTTGTGCGTTTTTCAAGACATCAACAGCTTATTGAAGAACTTCATCCTTCCCGTTCAGAGCATAGAGCGTGTTTAGACCATATGCCAGATTGCCCACATTTATCACGGTTATTGGGGAGCCAGGTGGCATAGCTCCCACGGCCTGTCGATAGGTTTCGAAGATGCCTCTAAATCCTCCTGGGGTTCACTGCCATGATATCTGGCACTGAAACTCACCGCCAGGAGATTCAACGCCTTTCCCTTGTATGGGTGATTCTCAGGCAGTACCCTCAAAGCTTCGTCACCAGCGCTTATAGCTTCGTCCAAGTCTTCCGTCGAATCATTGTCGCGGGCTCGCGCATTGATAAGATGTGACAAGGCAAGTAAGCCACCAACACCACCCATAGTATTACGGCCAGTCAGTTCGAGAGCCTCGTATATGGCTTCTTTCCCATTGTGAAGATAATCTTCATTCTGTTCGCTCTCAAAGAGCAATAGGTGTGTTTTTGTGTAAGAAAGCAACGTAGTCGCACGGTCTGGATGGCCATTAGGTGCCTTTTCCACGGCTTCTTGGGCGTAATACAGCGCGCTTGTAAGGGTACTGGCTTCTTGATCTCTCAGAAGCTTCTGCTGCAGACCTTCACTCAGCACTGCAAGCCTCTTGGATCGTTTTGGATCATCCTCAGGTGTCTTCTCTAACACCGCTCTTGCTAATTCAATTCCAAACAGCAGTTGAGAGTAGTCCCCAGCCCAGAGAAAGCTCTCCACAAAGCTCTCGTTGAGCGCGCTCATCATGCCGGTCCTTCCTGGGTAATCGGCTGGCAGAATGCTAAGTAACTCTCTGACTTGAACGTTTGATGGCAAGGCAGAGCAGCAAAATATTGCAAGGCCCAAGTTCATCTGCTTCCTATAATTTTGAAACATTGCCTGATCAAATAATGTAGGCAGATCTCTTCATGCCAAGATCGCTGCAGATGAATGATCCAATTTGAAAACCCGTACTGGCCAAAGGCAAACGTCTGCTGGCACCATTGCTGATAATATGTCTGCGAAAACCAATTACTGGCTGTGAACTTTTCAACACTCCAAAGCCCAGCGTTCTCAACGAGATGCAGAGACAGATATCGAAGGCAAATTTCAGTAAGAGCTTGGTGGCATTTCTGGATGGTAATGTCCTGCAACCATTCAGGTTTCTGTTCTGGAGAAAGAAAGTAGTCCTTGACTGTCTGGTGAATGAAGTAAGGTCTGCCCCCAATGAAAGTAAAGAAAAAGTCACAGGCCTGACTAATTTCTGAGCTGAAGACCTCGTCAGAGCGCAAGTCAATGCCTTCCTTAAATTCGCAGTCTTTGGTGAATTCTAGTTGGAGCTTGACTGCGATCTTCATTTCCTTGACCGTGAGTGGTCTTGTGGCCGCTAGCAGGATCTGGATTATGAGCTTTACTAGGTGACGTTTGGCGGGTTTGACTTGGTCGAGGAAGACTCGATAAGCATCCGTCACATTGGCGGGCAGGGTCTTGAACGTTTGGATCCAGGTGCCGGTCAAGGGTGGATCTGCTAGATACTTGAAAAGCAGGTCGACGAAGAGGTATGTCGGATCATCATATTTCTGTAGTATTCTATAAAGAGACGAAAAGGTCTCCTCGTCACCTATATCGTTGTCCTGGGCAAATTTCTCCAGCTGTCCATGGGTGACTTTAGCAATGTCTCTCTGCAGAAATTCACGGCATTTCTCATCTTCGTCCAGATTAAGGAGTGCCTTTTCACTGAATTTGTCGGTTATCCTTTTGATTGGGCGTGTAGTCAGCAAGAATTTGACTTTAGAATTAGGGTACCTCGAGTAGAAACTGCTTAGGTGTGCATGGAAAATATCTCTGGTACCCGAATCAGATTCATCAAGAGCATCTAGTATAATGACCAGACCTCGCAGAGTGGTGTGCTGGCTAGCCGTATTCAAGATATTGCAGAATTCTGGAAGGTCTGGTTGGATCTGTTCCTTGTACAACCTCTCGAGCTTCTTTCTAAGCAGCTCAGGCCGAGGTATGCTATTGAGCACATCGTAGGTAATCTTGCAACAGGCATTGTTCGGCTTTGTTTGACCAGACATGTTGTCCTTAAAGAAGAATGAGCACACAACGCCATTGTCTTGTCTGAGAAATTTCTCCAAGTGTTTGCTAGGACAGATTTCCCAGTTCTGGGATGTGCTGCCAAGATTAGGATTCCGCTGTCACTCTTTTCCCAGCTCTGATACATCTCATGATTCAGAACACCTTGGCCCGTGTCGTCCTTGAGCTCACGAATTTGCGAAACATATTGATAATCTAATTCAGTTCGATCCGGCTTGAACTTCTTGATCATTTGGGCGTTCAAGCTTTCTCAGTCCGTGTCCCGCATCTCATGGAGGGCATGGCTTTGCTCTCGCAGCTCACGAGACATTTGCAGCATCTCGCCATAATGAGCTTCCGAGCTCCGCCAAATTCCTTCAAGGCTCTGTTTCATGACGGTAGAGTCATTGCGATCTAAAGATTCCTTTACTAGCTTCTCGGTTTCCTGGATCTTGTTAATTCTTCCTGCCCAGTCTTCCTGCCCCGTCGCATTTCGTAAAACCCTTGATGTGAGGTTCTTAGAGACAACAAAGCATCGAATTTGATACTCTATCAGCAGCTGGTAAAGTTGTATGAGTTGGTCATAAATAACGCCTCTGCGCTGATTGAAGTTATCGCAATCGCTCCATGAATCCGCATTGAGGTCAACCACCTGGGTGTACCACGGCAATCTTGAAACCACATACTTGAGCCCATCTTGGCTGGCACTTAGTTGTTCAAGATACTCAGTAATCTTGGTGGCATCAGTATGATAGTCTAACCAAGGCTTTTGACTGACGCTTACCGGGATGACTAGCAGGCATGACACAGTCCAAGCAATCGATGCAGGAGGGCAGCCAGACAGAGCCCCTCCAACAGTCGATTGCACTTTTTGCATAATCTTTGCAGATTCAATGAGCACTTCTTGAGCCTTCTCGGATGACGACGAATCGATTTCGTTGAGTCTTTTCCGGGCCAGGCGTCCCATTAATCGTTTACGAGTGGGACCGTCGAGGCTTTCCAGCTTGGAGGCAATGCCATTACTCCCTGGCTCTACTCATTTAACTAGTTGATACGCTTGCAAGAGGACTGGAGACTCACCATCATCAGAAGAGATTATTTGCGCAAATTCCGATGCGAGGAGCGATTCATATTCGCTCACAAGCTTCGAAGTTGAGTTTTCACTGCGAAGTTGCTCATATGCAGTACCCCAGAGCTCTTTCGCAGTTAGCTGAAGATCAAATTTCGGCTCATCAGGACGCACCGGATTGTTATCAAATGATGCAGGAAGTTTTAGGGCGTCCGTTTGTTCATTGGACGCCTGCACGCTGGTGATATTTTCAAACGATGTAGATGGTTTCTTTCGCCAGAAAAGGAAATTCGATTTCAAACTGGATCCTGACAGACGGTCGAGGCAGCCCATTCTTACCTTATGCTTCGCGAAATGATGTTGAAAGCACCGGAACGATCGAGGGAAAAAAACTCGAACAGTTGATGGAGAGTTGGGATTTCTCGAGGGATCAACCAGGGCGACCTCACAAAAGGGCTTCTTGTGGCCAAACACTAGTCAACCCGTCGGATCCCGGAGTTGTGATCTAAAATGGGACAGACGTGCGTCCAGCTGAGAACGAGGAGGGGGGGAAGCAAACTATTCTGGGGTGGATGAAATCTGTTTAATTACAATATGCTGGGACAAACAAAAACAAGCACTACATCAGCCAATTGTAACATGGTTAGGGATATGGCTAACTATGTACTACTGTTGTGTGCCTGCTTTTTGCTTTTTCTACTCAGCCCTTCAGTCCCATCATCCTTTACTTTTGTACCACGCATGCCCCTCTGGCACTGACATGTCTCTCTCCTTACTAGAAAGACTTCTTTCCCATGTAGGTGTATAGCTGCGCTCACTACGATATTCTCTCGGCGATGCTGTTGGCTCCGCGCTAGTTACCTAGTAAGATTGGACGGGATCTACCGATGAACAGTGATAAACTCAATTGTTACCACCGGAGTCTCGAGATGAACCTCGAAAGCGCCTTTGGTCACCCATATTTCTTCTTTTGTGGCGAAATTTTTTTTTTGCTGTACTCCGTAGACCACTCACTGGCGATGTTCCAGTGAACCCCTGGTTAGAAATATCCTAACTTTGGAGCTAATGGACCCTAAGTGGCACCGGTCCGTTGACTTTACCACTGCACTACATGCCAAAAAGGCTCAATGAATGACCAACAGGCCATTCAGTCAACGTACTATATAGCGACCCTGACAGGGCTGCACCTTTCCCCATAATATTCTCGCGGAAGCTCGGGCACGACCCGCGAACTAGTATCGCCGAAGGCAAAGAGCCTGATACTACTAGTGGTGAGACAAGCAGGCATTAGCGCATTGAACCATTTTCCGAGCACCGGGGGAATTCCCCAGGGCTAATACGAGTGGTCCGGAAATTTCAAATATCATATGCTCCCCTAGGTCTCTAAGAATTCATACTTGGTCCATCAACAACAACAATAACAATAACAACATGATACATGCAACCAACCCAACGCAGGAGTCCCCATCAGCTCCGACTCGACAAGACCTTCCCCGAAGACCATTCATATTGCGTCTGTTCAATGTTTTTCGCAAGATTTTTATAACGTAACTGCTGATCGGCTCTTTATCACAGACGGAATTGGAGACCCTAATCACATCAACGATAGATGGGGTATATGTGCTATAGTAATATCATCGGCATCTCATCTTTTCTGCTGCTATTATCAAGAACTCGACAAAGCAGTATGTCGGGAGAGGTGCAATGATTTGAACATTGTTTTGGGTGGCGGTTTTCTCATTCTGTTTATAGTTCAAATTTTTCTGCGCGCCTATGTTGAAGAAGTTTCTACTCGCCGAGCTATTTGATATGATTTACGGAAAAATAAAGACTCCTATCAGTGGCTATTACCTAGATATTTGTGCAATTTAATTACGTCGAACTCAGGCCCCTCAAATAAGCCCTCCTCCGAGACTACAGATATGGTGGCAATGGGTACGTATAGAGTGCAAGCCTCGAATGCGAATGTCAGCGGCAGGAAACTTTTGTTCTTCAGATCAACCTCGGAATATACCAAACTTGAGATCATAAGAGCTGTTGTGTTTTTAATGTGAAAAGAATCATGCCAGGCTAAAGCGGCTAGAAATGCGCGGTTGGTTCAAGATCTTAGGTGTCAGTCTCCGCATGTCCGTGGAGGTAACACATGGGTCGGGTCTGGAGACAGTGGGAAGTGGAGAAAGCCCTCGGGGTTTCAGAGAACGAGGCTGCAATTTGACAAGTCGGCGTGAAAGAGAACAAGCTGTGGAACATGCGGCCACCTAAATAGGTGAGATATTGGAGGCAATGGGTTTTCTGTAGTCACAGTGACCTTGTCAACGGCCAGAGAGCTGAGGAGGGTATTGTTGGTCTTTTGGGTTACCTGAATGTGGATGTTCATTGATATCTTTGCGCTGCTAAACTTCTTAAGACAAGTTGTGTGTTTTTTAAAGTGCACCTGTCTTTTCAGTAGCTTCACACTCCGGAGGCTGGAGTCCAGAATGACAATCTAAACAAGGCTAAGCATGGGAGAGGGGTGAGCGAGGCTGAGAGTGAGTTGTGAGAACAAAGGTTCTGCCATAAAGTCAGGTTCTTGAGCCATAGTGTTACCCTGGGGGCTGGCGTTTGTATCACAGCGTCAATTTTGTCTTATATCAGGAGAGGAGACTTGCAGCAACTTCCTCGCTCTTGAATGAATGGATCTTGGCGTTGGTCATCAAGATACTCTACCTTATAATGCTATTTCCGGGAGGGCTTGAGCATTCAGTAATAGGAAAATATTCCTGGATCAATTGCATTTCTGTAATACATTGGCAGGTTAGTTTTACGAAGTCGACTCAAGTCAATATTCCGTTTATTCTAACGCCAAGCCACATCAATTTGATTCACGCCCCCATGATCTTGAAGCTGATTTAGGTCCTGCTGACTTCATTGGACAGAAGGGATTTGATGCTAAAGCGGGGGAACTCTGTGATACGCACTGTCACTTATCGCATGCTGCCATATTCCCACAGAGCCATCAAGACTGGAGGCTGACATGATACACAAGCACAGCGTAGGCTATACGGAAGTTATTGTCCAATGTCAACGTACCCACAAGTTGAGTATAACGACTTAGAACATTGAACTAACTTGGACATGCCACATTGCCAGATTCTATTTTGTACCGATACGTTTTACCCCCTCGCCCTTCTTGTTCTGTCGGGTCATAGAAAGGCCTGAAGCTTTGACTATAAATAAATGGGTTCAGTCATTTTCCGGGTACGTTGTGTATCCTCCAAAGACTTTCTTAAAATCAAATCTATTAACTTTCGAAGACTTCATAAACTCAGTTTCGGCAATTACAATGAAGCTCTACCTCCCCTTGACCCTCCTGCTTGTTGCTCTGCCTATTGCTGCCCCAGCGGAACCGGATACAGATGACGACGCTTCTCCGGAGTGGTGCCGCGATCTGAATAAATACAATAAATGCTTGAATGTAGGACATCTTCCCATCACTTCCTCCGAACTAACTTACTAACAGGGGCTTGGCAGAGGTGCGGAAGGCATGATCATAGAGAGAGATGAAGTCAAAGAGAAAAGAGATTCTACGAGATCATATCCTCCTTCTGTCCCAGGTCTACAGTGAAGAACTGCTTCCCTCCAGGTGAATAGATGATATGATTTTCCTGGTTCGACGGCCTATTCCCTTCTTGAGGGTAATAACCATCTTTTGCTACAGGTGAATAAGTTATGAAATACTCATATGTTAATATTATAGAACATAGGCCTGCGCAAGTGGATAGGCCACACAGCAAAGAAGCAGTGCTATGATAACAACAGAGCAGATAGGGAGCATTACTGCCCGTGGCTCTCAGTGAAGTCATTCAGTCCAAAGGAAAAGTTCAAGTTCCTCCTGCAACCTTTTATAGGAGTACTATATGCATAGTAGCAGTATACCTTAGGGAAGAATGTATGTACTCCGTAAATTACATACATCTTGTACAATACATGCCTTGTAAATCAGGCTCCAGTTCCGCTGACATAATCATGGTTCCCCGACTCTTTCTTACAAAACAAAAATGAAGACCGGCAACACGTCTCTCAGACAACAAATTATCAGGGAAACCATGGCTGAATCCTGTTCAAATCCTCTCTTTCTATCGTGGATCAAAGGCTGGCTTGATGAAGCACGCGAGCGAAACAGTAAGGGCGTCACGGTGTTCGTACTCAAATCCTCCCTAGGTTTCCCCCACACCACCTAACTAGATGCCAGATACAAAAAGGCCTATGATTCTATGAAGGCCTGTCCTCTCGTGTTTCAACATCCCTCCGAAGCGCAGCAGTTAAATGGTCTTGGTCCCAAATTATGCGACCGGTTAACTGAGAAACTGAAAGCCCACTGCTCAGAAAATGGCCTCCCTATGCCCGAACATCCTAATACTGCAGCGAGTAAGAAGCGAGTCTCGGATGGGAACGAGATCGACCCAAAACCAGCCAAGAAGCCTCGCAAAGCAAAGCCTTATGTGCCAGTCTTGCGCTCCGGTCCATATGCGTTACTGCTGGGTCTTGGGACTCTCGATGAGAATTCGAACCAGAGCATGACGAAAACGCAGCTGATTGAGACGGCACAGCCATACTGCGACAGCTCATTTATTACGCCAACTGACCCGACGAAGTATTTCACTGCGTGGAACTCGATGAAAACTCTTATCCAGAAGGACCTTGTTTACGACCATGGACACCCGTTGAAGAGATATGCGCTCACGGAGGAGGGATGGGAAGTTGCCAAAAGAATCCAGAAGACTTTGCCTGAATTCAACCAAAATACCTTACCCTTTCGGGGTCAATCGGTACGTCTAATAAGCCCAGGCTATACCAAGGGGAACTCTAACCGGGAAAGGAACCATCCGACGCCCGTCTCAGCGCCCAGCCTCCAAACGTGGGATCGAATCCAGAGCTATCGCGGCAAGATAGCAACGAAGACCGCCGCATCGATACCGGCATCCTGAGCCCAACCGAAGACCAGGAGATCACGCCCATTATCATCCCTCCAAACAGCTTCACCGTCCAGCTGGTCCTGGACATCCGAGAAGTCCGCACATCCAAAGACAGGGACTACATTGCCAACGAACTCAGCAAGAAAGGCGTGACGCCAGAAGTACGAGCCCTTGAACTTGGCGACGCCATGTGGGTCGCAAAATTCCACGACCCATCGTACCTATCGCAAAAGTATGGGGAAGAAGGTGATGAAATCATGCTCGACTGGATCGTCGAGCGAAAACGCCTCGACGACCTCGTCGGCTCCATTAAAGATGGACGATTCCACGAGCAGAAATTCCGTCTTCGTCGGTCCGGCATGAAAAACGTCATCTACCTGATCGAAGAATTCAACATCACGCAGGACATCGGCGGCGCCTCGGCCCTGAAATATCAAGAGATGGTAGCGTCAGCGATCGCCTCTACGCAAGTTGTCAATGGGTATTTTGTCAAGAAGACGAAGAATCTCGACGACACGATCCGCTACCTCGCGCGCATGACCTTTCTATTGCAGAAAATGTTCACTCCGTCTTCCACCTCTTCTGAATCTCCCACTACCGCCCCCTCTCCCACCAATACCCTCACCTTAATACCCAGTCGCCAGCTCTCCTCCTCTCAGTCCTATCTCAACGCCCTCGAACGTCTTCGAGCAGAACCATCCTCCTCCTCTGTTACCTACGCCGTTACCTTTCCCACCTTCTCCATTTTAACATCTAAGTCTGACGTCCTTTCCCTGCGCGACGTCTTCTTGAAAATGCTCATGTGCACGCGCGGCGTCACAGGTGACAAGGCGCTCGAGATCCAACGTCGCTGGCAAACCCCGCAGGCATTCATCCAGGCGTTTGAGAAACTCAACCCAAAGGATCGAGAGGAAATGGTCTCCGAGCAGATGAAAAACCTCGTGGGAAGGAAAAAGATCGGCAAGGTGTTGAGTAAGAAGATTGCAGAGGTATGGGGGGAAAGTGGTTGACTTCCCTCTCTTGTCTTTTCTCTGTGTTTTCTTTTGTTCTTTATTTTGGAACATAACTGGGCCCATGAGGCTAATTTTCGCGATGTGATCAATGGCGTTGTCGTTGATTGTTTTTCTTTGAAGCTTTTGTTCTTGTTCTGTCCTGGACCTGATATAGGTACCTCCTCTTCTACGAAGCAATTGTTGTTTGCAATACTTTGTACCCTCTCAAAGGGGCCTGAGACTTAGTGCCAGGAAGACCATGGGAAATATTTTAATCATTCTATGAATACCGCTTTCACCAGGAAGGTGAAAAACACCGAACATGATTCTAAGTGCGTCTTCAAAGTAGACAATATTGACCCATGATGTCTGCTGAACGTAGTATCCTTCGGCATATACTACGTAACTATTGGGGGGATGTAGTCCCCGATTTTAACATGACTGCGTTCAGTCATTTTCTTTCCCCCCAGACAAGATTATACATGGTCCCTATATTCTCGAGCATCGATGCTATGATGGTGCTATCCGTGGCCACTCGTCTGTTGGTATGTATAATCAGGCTTCTGAAATATCCTAGGTTGTAAATTGTTACACTTTGGTGAGGAACACACTCTGTCTACGAACTCGAGCCTAAGTTGATCCGGCCTGTCTGTTTGTCCTCGGTCACATAAAAGACATCACTCATAATCTTTGGACATGCCAATATTTTCAGTAATTGGATTTTCAGGCCTTTCATATCAATCACTCGCAAGAAAACGAAAGATGAAACGACCTCCCTGAGCCCAGGCCTGGTCATACACACAAACCAGCCTGACCAAACACTGCCAAAGAGCACAGAGTTTGTTTCAGAGCAGTTGATCGGCACTACAATAAACCACCAAAGCCTTCAAGGTGATACGGGCAATCATCTGGATCCTTGGCCTCCTGCTTATGTCCAATCGACGCCAGAGGAGAAAGAAAAGATCGAATAGATTTTGACGGTGTCTATAGCAAATTCAGATGGGGACTCACAACTAGACAGCACGATCAAGAGCGCGAAGACTGCCATTAAAGCACAGTTAAGGATCCGGCCTGATAGAAAGAAGAGAGCCTCATCGCCAAATCTACTGGAGGGGTCCTCAATGCTGCATTGTCTCTGCAGCACATCGTACGGACGACCGTGGCGGTTGACTCCACGAGGCATGCATCAAGTGTTTGGGCAGTCGTGTCCTCAAGAATAACGGTATATTCCCACTTTTAAATACGCGGACTACACACTTGCACGGTAGAATTGTGATGCAGAATTATCTTGCACAATCGGCGGCTTGGTTCGAGTCTTCGGTTTCTCGAGCGGATACGCTGCGACGTTACGTCCTCAACGAGAAGGTCTATCACAATCTGCACACACGGAGCCAAGAGATCATGAAAAGGGACTTCATCAATTTATGCCTTGCAGCTTCTTGATAGATTAACTTCCTCGTAAGAAATACTCCTAATCAAATTGTTTGTAGTCCTGTATCCTAAATCTCCGATTGACCTTTGTCGACATGACCCTCAAGATCATCCCAGTAATCGAAGACCTCATGCACTCGAACATCTCGTAAAGTAGAGATTGGAGATGGTAGTGACCCCCCCCCCCAAGAATTGGTAGATCTATCGCAGGAGGGAAGGCATTAGAAACTGTCACGCACGCAAGATGTAGATAGACCGAAACTATCAGATCAAGGAAAGGGTAACACGGTATCATACTTGATCTCCCAAACCAATATGCCATTGAATCATCCATATGCTGCTCACAGGCAGACTACGTCTGCGTCGGGCCAATGGCCCGAAAGTTTTGTAAATATATTACACCAGAGCACATATTAGAAACTGTCACGAACGCCACACGTAGACCGAAATCATCAGAGCAATGGAAGGGCAACACAGTATCATACTTGATTTTTGAACAATGTTTATCGCAAGTTTCGCATTCCGGCCAATGGCCAGTGATCCTCTTTGGTTTTGTGAACCTCGAGATCAATCCTATGTTTTTTTAAACTGCGTCCGTCCGAAACGGATCACAGGACTGGCCATTGGCCGAAATGCAAATGTTTTCAAAATTGTTCGTCGAAAAGATCAAAACAAATATATTCAGGAGTCTGGCGCCGGTAGCAACCTACCACACAAATGGCTACATCCATACGTCCTACAATGAGAGAGAGCCATCCTTAGAATGCATACCCAGGATTAGATTTCCCGATGGCCGCAACAGGACCATTTTCGCTTTGCGGCGCATCAAGAAAAGTTATGGTAAAAGGGAATGGGCCTTGCCCCCGAGGGCAAGTTTTATGTTGACTCGGTTGTACAATGCCTCGATCTAATGTACTAGCTAGCTAGCATTCAACGCCCCCAACGCCCCGAAAAGTGACACCAGGGCCCGCCTCAAAGAGAATAAGGCGAGCTTCCGGCATAGTCTGACATGGGGTTCGTGATGAATCATGAACATACAAGGCCAATGTCCTTGATAGATCCTCGGACGTACTTAATAGAGAAATTATGCCTCCGCAACCCACACCCTGGGCTACGTTCGGCAACTGGCAGCTGAAATTCCTTACTGATTTCCGACCAGCAGGGCGCGGCTGAAAGGTATTGTACTTGCTTTGTTGAGTATCTAGTATCTAGTTTGGCACTGAAGTCCCTTTCTTTACATATGCCATATAAACCGCTATAAGAGACAAACATGTCATTTCTCATTAGTATTCATTTAACCTCCCCATCCCCCCATTCTGAAAAAAAAAAAAAAAAAAAGGAATCATCCCAAAACCAACGCCCTCACCTCAATACTCTCTCTTCCCACGGCACCTTCTCTCGTCCTCTCATCCCAAAACGCCGTATGTGGCACGACGGCTCTCTCATCCTCTCCTGCCGAACTATCGGAACATTGCAACAACAACCTCTCCTCGCCCGTCATGCCCGAGAGATACATCCACTTCTGATTCTCGTTGAACCTTACCCCCATTGTCTCGCCGACCCGATGCGGATACCGATGCTGCACGGGGACCAAGTCCGTCTGCGGATCAACAGACTGGGCATGCGCAAACGCCAACGGGCTTGATTCCACGGGTCCCTCATTCAGTGGTCTCCAGACGTTGATGATCCGGTAGCGGAGCTTTCCGGACAGTGCAGCTTCGCGAAGGACTGGGTCCGTAACATGAAGTTTGACACGCTCGGTAGCCGCGAAACGAGTTTGGTCGACGTGAGCACGAAGCACTGGGGCTCGGGGTGCGCCTGGTGAGGAAAGTCGGATGGTGTGGTCGAAGAGGATGATATCTTTGATTTCGTCGGTGCCGGGTTGTTGGGAGAGGTGGGATTTCAGCAGGGAGATCACTTCTGGGTAATAATGTTGTTCGACGAGAGTGTCTGAGGAGAACGTCGAACGGGTGGTCTTCGTTGGAACGTTTTGCAGGATTTCAAATGCAGAGTTTGAGAGCGTGTATTGGGAGAGATCGTGGTCGCGAAGATCGGTCAGTTGGACGCGGTGCGTTTCTTCGTTGTAATTCCTTTTTGGGACGCCTGACGGTGGATCCTCGACATAATTGAAGGGAGTTGAGCTGTCGTTAGGTGGGGAATAGAAGATCAAAGGCGTCGAGGTTGGGCCTCGTGGGACTTGCGACGGTGTTTGGGCCGTGGTGGTGGACATTGTAAACGTAAGGATTACTATATCAACAAAAGACCGACTGAAGCCTGGGAAATTGGCTTCTATAGTCCTACTTATAGTTCTACTTATGAATACTTTAACTAAATGCCATTCCATTTGTCAGCTCATGCATGACGTGATTTCTCGGCGTCGGGGAAATTAATAATACAACTTATAAGGGTCAAAAGGCTATATGCGGAGAGTATTGAAGATGATGTCAAATCTCGTTTCGTCTGTGGCCCTATTTCTCGATTCCAGAATTTATTGTAACAACGTTCAGTACGAAGGGCTTTACAAGCTGGGAGTGAAATAGTACCTTACGGAGTAGATCTGGGAACGTGAATACAGGGAATAGACACATTAGACACAGCAGATGAGCTAGACAGACGGTATGTTCAACAACAGTTGGCAACGTCCACAAGGCCCGAAACAACATGCAACGCATAGAAAGATACCATGCATACCCTGACACCGACATATCCCACAACCTAGACAACAACCAGATATCAAACTCAAACATGATCAATACATACCATGGTCACCACTGCGCTGAAGAAGAAAGAGAAAACAGAGAGAGAAGATAGCAGAAAAAACAACCACAAGCGACAACCGCTTAAGCCAAGTTAAGCAACCTAAGCAGACTTCTTCTTGCGGCCGCGCTTGGGCTTCTCCTCCACAGCAGGCTCGGGCTCAGGTTCGGCCTGAGCTTCAGCCTCTCCTTCATCCTCCGCGACGGCCTTCTTCTGACGTCTGCCACCCGTTCTAGTACCGGCAGCGGGTTTCTTCTCCGGGGTTGCCTTAGCAGCGGCGCGTCCCTTGCGGGCAGCCGGCTTGGCCTTGGATTTGGCAGGGGTGGCGGCTTCGCTATCCTCGCTCTCGGTATCTCTCTCGCTCTCGACGACCTTCTTGGGCCGACCGGCCGTTTTGGTCTTTTTGACCTTGGGAGCCTCATCGTCGGTCTCATCGTTCTTGGCCGCCTTGGCGGTGCGTTTCTTGGGTTTGACGGGTTCTTTTTCTTCCGCGGGTTCATCATCCTATTCATCGTTAAATCATGTTTCTGAGGGATACATCCCAGAAAATGGGTGGTACCTCATCGGCCTTGGCCTTCTTCTTGGTCGCACGCTGACGGAACCCATTTTTGCCGGGTCTGTTCATCTCCACATCCTAACGGGACTCGATCAGCATCACATTCAGCCAAAGCGCGGCAGAGAACAGAAAATCAAGAGAACGTACCCCCTTCCAATCTTCATCGTCAACATGGCCCTGCTCGATAGCCTTGCGAATCTTGTCCTGATGTTCTTCAGGCAAGTCCTCGAAGCCATCGATGGTAGACAGGTCACCGTCGCCCTCGTCGGCAATGGTTTCTTGCATGTGAGAAACGATCTTGGGCGTCACGCATCCCCTACATGGAGTATTAGCTTGTTTCTTGAGTTCTGCTTTAACGGCCAAATAAGGCACCAGTATAAGGGACGTACCAATGTCTCCAGAAGAAGCTTTGGAATCGTTCGTTATCAACAAAAGTACCGAGGCGCAGCTCGCCCTTGAGGATCTTGACTTTGGCGTCCTTGCATTCTTTGTTCTGGCAGCCGGCTCGGCCAGTGGATGCTTGTTCTGTGGTGGTGTTAGTGAGGGACTTTCCCACAGCTTTTTCGGACAAATTTAGATGTGAAAAAATAGCGAATGTAAAATGCAGAAGATGTATAGCCCATAAAAAAAATGGAGAGAAACCCAGAAAAGAAAGCAAGCGTGAACATTAACATTGAGGTTGATGTTAGGCAGATGCGAACAATGCAGCCAGCTAGCAAACAGATACGACGGAATGGCAAACAGTCCCTCGAAAAGAACAGAAAACAAAATGACATCAATGATCTCGCGGGGCGCTAAATCGCACATGATAGATCCATCAATTTGACAAACGAAATAAAAGAAAAGAAATGATAAATAAACTTACCCAGACGATAATTAGGCATTGCTGGTAACTCGCGTGTCGGGTTGCGAAAAAAAAAGAAAGGAATGAAAAAGTGTGCAACTGACGTAATTACAAACTCGACACAACAGTGTATGTCGTACAATAAACTGGAACTTGATAAAAGCCAACGACGAGACTAATGATTTAGCCCAGAAGAGAGGGAAAGAAAGAAGGAAGGAAGAAATGGTCGATGGATGGAAGAAACAGGGGAGAGGAGAAAGAGAGAAAGACGGGAGGGAGGCCGACCGCCGTGAGATCAGCCCGCAGAGGGAGGGTGGACCAACTGCATGTCTGCTTTCTTGGACTTCACAATTGGGAATGGCATTCACTATTAATTATTTACTCCATGTTTCTCTGGCTACGCGGCTTTAAAATATCTTCAATCGCGATCTACTTCAAGATCTGTCTTTGTTATTGGATCCAGCAAGAAGCTAGCTACAAAATGATGGCCTGCATATCGCAGATCTCCATAGATTCAGCAATTGTGTCTAATCTCTTAGTTCGTTCAATCAAGTAATGTACAAATAAAACCTAAGCGCCAGTTTGAGCACTCTAAGTGGATTTAATAAGTTCCAGAGCAGTAATATGTTTCCGCAGCATGACCACAGCCCCCTGACTGAGACGCGGGATAAAGGCCGATGCCACGTTCGTTTCATCAAGCCCATCGCTGGGGCGCGTGCGATTATGGTGCTGGATCATTTTCAGGCCTTCCTCGATAGCTCGACACAACAATCGTGGGCGCACGTTGTCCCCGTCTTGCGGTGTCGAGGCCGGAAAGTAGTGCCATGCTATAACATTCTCCATACCAGCGACAGGATGCTGAAGCGCATGCTGAATAAACTTGCGGGTCATCAAGAACGCCTTTTCTGTGTATTGTGCGAATTCGAGTATCTTATTACCGCCTTCCGCAAAGGCTTCGTAGCCAGCTTCGTCTGGCGAAAGAAGAGTCAGTACACGTGAGACGGTCCATATCAATAAGAAAAGGTGTAAACATACTGTAAAATGGTTCCTTCACCAGCACAAGCCCCATGATGGACACAAGAATTTGCAAGACTGTTGATTTGGTATCTGACCAGCCTTCCTCCGGGTTCTCTGCCGTCCACGTCCCCAAAATACTAAGACAAATATGTCCGTCATCATACAGATTCTGGTTGATCTGTCCTGTGTTGTTGGTCCATGAGTGAAAAAAGCAGATCGGAGGCGACTTCGGGAAGCGATGACTGAAGTGGAGGTCAATCAAAAACGGTGCATACTCATATGGCGTTCCTAAGGACCGAGTATCAAACCCCGCAGGAGATCCACCCTCGATTCCCAAGCCCGCACAAATATCCCAGAGAGCAGTGGCGAGCGCAGTATCTCATATTCTTTGTGAATGTGTTTGACATTCATACCGAGGTTGTCTTTCTGGCCGCCGGTTAAGAAATGATGGTCTGATGGAGGCGGACCTTCTAGCAGCGCGAACGCCGAAGGGCATTCTGCTGGCGAGAATGGCCGTGCTAGAGATACTCCCAATTCAGCCAGATCCATAAGATCTTCGGATTCCTCATGAGTTCCGGGCTCCTCTGAAGGCATAATGTTAGCAGTCACAGGTGACTCGAATTGATCATCGTATTCGATATTAGCGCCAATGCCGTCCCCTTCAATGTATTCAACATTGCTATCTCCTTCAATCTCGGTGCCAGATTCCGTGAACGAATGATCTTCACCGCCGTTAACAGAATCAGCGAATGGTGGAACACCAGAATCCCACAATAACCCATCTAGTATAGCTTTGAGGTATTCTTGTAGAGCATCGGAAAGAGAGCTAGGAAAATCGCATTCTGGGAATTTCTCCGATGAAATCGCATCTCCATCAACCACCAACATCAGCCTCTCCAGCGAGACACGGATATCACGGCAATTTTTAGCAGCTGCAAGCCGAACCGTAATTTGTCCATCGGTATCTACGGAAATAACATTTCCGACGAAACTCGCGGGCTTCTTGTCGTTGAATTCGGTGTAATTAAGGCTAAACCGAGAAGGCAGGGAAGAGGTATCGATGAAGATTGAGTTCTTGAACCATTCGGTGTGTGTGACGCTCATCTTCATGAACGAAAGATAAGTCGACGTCTGGGATAATTTGCTCGGCATGATGGATTTCATCTGGCAGAGGCCCGCAGACCCGAAGTCCGGACGCAGGGGATGTGGTGATAATGTTGCCTGGTGAACGCTGCCGGGGACAAGATGCACCATGTCGTCAAGCCACGGGTTCAAGCACGGGTAGGCAGCGAGCTCGTAGCAAAACACATCTGTCACAGCCGAACCGAGAACTCCGAGAGACGAGCCAGGTTTCATTATCTTACCCTTATGGGGTCAGCTCGATTTTGGGGTTTTCATACCATCTCACCGAGGCTATCCGTCCCTCGCCATCAACGGTTTGGACTACGCCGACCTTCTTTAGCCGGTAACTTTCCACCATGAACCCAGATTCATTGAGATGCAAAGGGAGCATCTTGAGAGGCGGAGGTTTATGAAGTATCTCAATCATTTCTTTCAAGGCGACCACGTTCCCAGGAAATAACTCCTCATTGGCTTGATCGAACGTTTGTAAACAGGCGGGTTCTTCGGCGGTGATACTTCCGTCTTGCCATTTAACAGTGACTTCGGTTTTAGTAGACATGATCTGTAGAATGTTCAGATCGTATCCGAAAGACTCATCGGTTGGGATGCGCCGATACAGGGTGTATTTCCGAGTCGCATTCAGTGGATCCCGAAACCGAACCAAATCTCCGGTTCTAAGCCACGTATCAGCTCTGATGGACAGATCTTTAGGCAACTGACCAAAGTCACACTTCACAGCATGTTCGTGGATTGTAGCAGCCCCAATACTCTCGCAGGTGGGACCTGTAAAGGCGCGCCCACGGCGAAAACATTCGGACAGATCCAATTGATAGTATAGCGCGTTGCAGGCGTGGCCAGTATGTAGCCTTCAGGCAAAACATAAGCGCCCTCAGACGACTTCAGATCGTTTTGGTTCAGGTTGCTTGCAGACGTGATAGCATACTGGCCGGGATCTGCCCACTGCCTCTTAGACGATCAGACAAAAAGGCGCTCATCATCTAGAGCATATTTATGAATCGAATCAAGGTGCTCAGGAACCGCCACAATGTCTTGGTTGCCATTCAAGACAGGAGTTTCGATGCGGTTGAAATTATGAATTGTAGTGACATTTTGGTTCTCAAGCAATAAAAACGCCTGACGCTCGAGACGCTCGATTCTGCCCAAATTCTGTCGATAGATCAGAAAGTCATTGCTGCAGAATGGTTCATTGTTGATAAGCTCTATCATTGGCACGTCATGCAGCTCCGGAGGGCCGTCATCACTCGAATCCGCAGCTGACGGCCAGATGGCACGAACGTTGGGCTTGTCCGAGAGCTTCAACGGACCGTAGTCTCCAGTTCGCGGATTGACCGGCTGATAGGCGATTGGCCGGAGGCTACATTTCACTGATGTGCTGACGACCGTACCGCTCATGGGGCTCTGGGGACGTTTCTTGACTCGCGTACCGATGTCAAAGAGCCGGTCGACAAGTTCGAGGTAGTCTACAGGGATGAGGGAGCTTCCTTGTTGGTACTCGATGAACTGGACGAAGACATAACCCCACGGTGGCTTTAAATGGTTAGTTATTAGCCGGCGGGGAAGCGACTAGGGAGAACGATGAGTACCTCTTCTGTTTCCATAAAATTTAAAATCACATCCTTAGGGACGGGGGTATAGGATACGATGAACATTTTTCCAGAGATTCATCGTCGTCGATCTTGTCACAAGTCAGTTCAGAGCAGTTGGGAATCAGAAACAGGGGCAGCATACATAGTCATCAGAGTCATAAGACATCTGTTAATCCCAGATTGGCCAAAGCCCTCGGTTGTCCTAAATCGGATTCCCACTTACAGTGACCGTTCCAATCAAATCAGGCTTTCCTTTCACACGAACAAGATCATTTAGATCAAACTGTGGTGTCTATCAGATTTCATTCAAGCCAGACAGTAGCAGATTCACGGGCTTACCTTTGGAAGTAGAAGCCATGGCAACGAACGCGGGTTTACGACACCGGGCCAGAGGACTAGTAGGTAGGAGATAAAAGAGAGAATCAAATTATGGGGTGAAAGAAATCAAAAATAGAAAAATTAAAAATTAAAAAACGGAGCAGGTAGAACAACCAGCACAAGCAGGTCAAATGACTGCGGCAAGGTGAGAAAAGTGAGCATGGTCAGGGATATATATAGACTCAAGAGTGACATGAAAGATGCATAGAAGGTAGGTCGATAGAGAGAGAGGGATGAGTCAAACCCTCACGGAGTTACTCGGGATTCCATTATTCATGCTGAGGTTAAAATAAAACAGAAGAAGTCACTTTTGCATGTTGTTCCTTAGGAGAGTGACTTGACCAATGTTAACCATTGGGTGATTTGCGGGTCTTACCGCCCGCCACAATTGTCTGCATTTATCTCACGTTATCTTCCGAGTACCTAGCATTTCCCTTCCTGACGGCGATTCTTGATCAGTCCAAGTACGCAAGTCGAGTTGCGAGTGACGTCTGCTTGCCTTGTCTGAACCCAAACCCACTTGATCTGCAAATCGCGATTCTCCGTGATATCACCAGCGCAACAAACCAACCAACCCACCCCAAACCAACTCTCTCCTCTCATACCAACAAACCTTCATCACCCCCAAACAAACGAACAAACAAACCTACACCAAAATGTCTGAACCCGGTCCCGAATCGATCCCCACCAGCGCCGACCCGCGCAGCAAACGCCCCGTGAAACGCCGCGCCGTGACCGCGCAAAACGAACAAGCCTCGAAGATCGAAACCCTCTTCAAAGACCCCTCGAAAGAAATCCGTCTACCGGGGACCTCGCTGCAAAAGACCTCTGGGTCGCTTCCTGCCCCGCCGGAGATCGTGGCCAACGTGCAGGGTTCGTCGGCGGGTGCCGGATCGGGCGAGTTCCACGTTTACAAAGCGAGTCGGCGGCGCGAGTATGAGCGGCTGAGGTTGATGCAGGGCGAGGTGGATAAGGAGAAGGAGGACGAGGAGTGGGATAAACAGAGGGAGGAGATGAGGAAGAAGGATGAGGAGAAGACGGAGAAGAATCGGCGGAGGAGGGAGAAGAAAAAGAATGCGAAGAAGGGGGTTACTGAGGATAAAGCGAAGGGTGGGAATACGACGCAGTCGACGGGTGGAGGAGCTGCTTTTGGCACTGGTGCTGCTGGGGAAGGGGAGGGAACTACGGGGGAAACTGCACAGGGGGAGGAGACTTCGGGTCTGATCATTCATGATGATTAAGGGCGCTCGCTGGTTACGGCCGAAGAATACTGCCAGACTGTACTATCCAGGATAGAGTGTACGATAGAAGATACCCATGTAATTTTGAAGTCTAGGATATACAAAGAAAGTCCGAAGGTTAATCGTGCAGCATTAGGTACGCATTTTTATTCCTGTATCTTGTTCTCTTTACTCATCACCACCGCCAGCACCGGCGCCCACTTGCTGGGCGGTCTTGCCGCTGCAAATGTCGTCAACACGGAGAAGCAAGCATGCGGACTATCCAAAAAGTTAGTGATTGTAAACAGTAGCAGTGTTAATGTCAACTTACCTCAACAGCGGTCTTGATGCTCTGGAGCTTAACCGCCTCAGGTTCCCATACGCCGTATTCCTTCATGTCGACCAGGTTACCCGAGTCACCGTCAAGACCCCATGTGGTCTCTCCCTCGACGTGCTTGGCCCTCATACGGGTCAGCACGCGAATAGGGCTGGCGCCGGCGTTCTGTGCTAGTGTTCGGGGAATGACTTCCATGGCATCGGCCACGGCCTTGTAGGGCCACTGCTGGACACCCTCAATGCTCTTGGCCAGCTGGCTCAGCTTGACGGAGACGGCCATCTCAATGGCACCACCGCCAGGGGACAAGCGGGGGTGGAAGATAACGTTGCGGGCCACGGCCATAGCGTCCTGCAGGTTCCGCTCGACCTCGTTGATGATGTCCTTCGAGGGACCGCGAAGGATGATGGTGCAAGCCTTGGGGTTCTTGCATTTCCGGAGGAAGGTGAAGTACTCATCACCGATCTTCTCGATTTCGAACAGTCCGCAGCCGGTTCCGATGTCGGATTCCTGGAGGTCGTCGACACGGTTGACGATGGTGGCACCGGTAGCGCGGGCAATACGGTTGTTATCCGTCTTCCTCACTCGGCGGAGGGCGGTGATGTCGGCCTTCACCAGATAATGCTGGGCGAGATCTGCCAGATGGTTAGACAGGGGGCGGGGGAGGACGAAAAAAAGGCAATGGTTCCTTACCGGAGACACCCTTCTCAGTGATGACAACGTCAGGCTTCAAGGCGATAATAGCATCACACATGTGCTTGACCTGCTCCTCCTCAATCTGCAGGATACGGTTCCAGTCGTCCTCCTTGGAGACCTCGATGTTGGTCTGAGATTCACCCTTCTTGTACTCCAACGGGCAGTCCAGCAAAAGGACGCGGGGGTTCTCGATCCTTCTCCGCATCTTGGGGTGCGTAATATCTTTGTTGACCATGACCCCGTCGATGACCTCGCTGTCTTCAATCTGACCACCGGGGATCTTCTCAACACGGGCGTACCGCTTAATATCAACCTCCCGCTTGCCACCGCCGGCGTCGAAGGAGACCGTCCGGACAGCCTTCAAGGCCAGGCTGCACATCAGCTGCGACCATCTGGAAGAGAATTTTGTTCCGATCGAGGACTCGATAAGGGAGTACATGGCTTTGTCGTCGTCGATATCCACGGGCACCGAGACCTCCTCCACAATGGCGAGAGCGTCGGCCAACGCACGCTTGAAGGCCGAGATGATGACGACGGGGTGGATGTTACGCTCGAGTTGGGGGATAGCCTGGGCAAGCATTTCACCGGCTTTCACCGTCAGCGTGTAATTACCAAAGCCAATGCAGGGCGGGGAATACCAAGAATGATAACCGTCGTGGTTCCGTCTCCAACTTCCTCGTCTTGGGTTCGACTGAGCTCGATCATGCTCTTCGCGGCGGGGTGTGACACCTCGATTTCTCGGAGAATGGCGTGGCCGTCGTTGGTCAGGACGATACCTCCCATCGGATCCAGAAGCATCTTCAGCATAGCCTTAGGTCCCAGGCATGACCGGATAATATCCGCAACACTGTAACGATAATCTCCACGTTAGCATCGAGAGCGGGCGAACTGTAAGATCGGATTGAGTCCCACGTACGTCTTTGCGGCGGTAATATTCGACATCTGCGCTTTACGACCGACCTGTCTTTCACCACCGCCTGCGTTGAGGAAAACCACGGGAGCTTGCATGGTTGCTGTATTCTGTTCTCAAAATTCTTCAAAAGGACGAGGACAGAGGAGCAAGGAGAGGCCGTTCAAAGGGTCAAGAGGTGGGGGATATCAAAAGGCTTCATTATCAAATTCTCCCGTGCGGGAGGGCGGCCTCAGGCTCACTCACCGCCCGCGAATCCCCTTTAGGCTTAGCGCTTCCCTTTACGACGCCGTCTTTCTACAGTACATTCTTGACTTGAATTTCTTCTTTCTTCCATTTTTCTTTCATCTTTCATCTCCTGTATCATGCTGATCTGCAGTGGATAGATAACATTGATATGTTTCCGATAGCTGGAATTGTTATCCCTTCACTCTGATGACGTACCCAATCCCAGATAACAAAACATGAATATCCATCCTCCAACCTTTGCTGGAAAAGAAGAGAAAGAAAAGCCCCAGTCCAGACTTCAGCAAAATAACAGCCTCTCTCACTTTCTCAATAACATGCTTAACCTCTGAAAACTCTTCTTAACCCGCACACGCACAGCAGACATGATTGTCTTGCCAAACTGGCCCCTCTTGCCCCCTCGTCGCTGCTGCATCTTGTCCTCATCCCCTGCTTCCAGCACATGAATCTCCGAGACATAGTCCGCGGCGAACTTCTCTTCAGGCACGTCAATGCATCTACCACTATTGCATCTCGCCAGCGCGTTCCTCTCAAAAGACCCCACGCGGCCGAGGAAGATATGCCGTCCTGACATCGTCCCGCCATAGTAGCGATCCGATGAAGTCCGCATATCGTGCTCGTCAATTATGTAGGCTGCCATTGCTTCATCTATGCCCTCGCGCTCAAACGGATCTAGATCCATGTCCGCCACTTCTCTTGTCCCTCGCGACATATTCATCTCCTGGTCTGTTGACCTGCGAGCCATCACGTTCCGAACCCATCTGTCTGCGTAGCTATCGTTGGTTCGAGGTGAGCGTGTACCCTTGCGTATGACCATGGTCATGTTCATGTTCATGTTCACATTCACAGCCAAAGCGATGTTTTCCGGCTTCTGGCTGAATCGACGGACTCTCTCGCGTTGGATCTCGCGCATCGTGCGTTGCAGTTGGACCGGGAGCTGGGCCAAGGCGGTTTCATCGAGATCGAAGAGCACTTCTTCTTCGTCTTCGGTGGAGGAGTCGTCTGGGTGAGGGTTCCATGGGCGAGAGATAGCGCTGGAGTCGGAGCTGGAACTGGAGCTGGTGGTGCTAGAGGGGTATTGGAGTTGGCTTGTCATGGTGATGTGGGTGTGACTTTTTATGTGTGTGTGGTCGTAGACTTGTTTATAATTTGGGTGTCTTGTCCAATGCATGAGAGTGAGGTTGCTGTATGTTGGGTTGAGAGTGATTAGAGGTTCAGTCCTTGGGAGCTGGCTGGCTGGAGGACGAGGTAAGTAAACAAACGACAGGCTAGACTGCAGGCGACGACATGAGCAAGCTTTGCAATACTCACGTTGATCGATACAAGGCACTCACTGTGCATGTATTCTCATCTTGCCTGACATGCGGTCAAGCGGTGGAGCATTTGACTCTCACAGACGGAACGTACAAATAGAATCAAACCAGATACCTTGGACTTTTGAAGCAAGAGATGAGCCCTGTGCATGCTGAGCGTCTTTGTGTGGGCGACAACAGCAGCTAGTGCAAATCCACCTGCACACATCACCAGCACTTAAACGGGCACGAAGATTCTTCCTGTGCACTCCCTTTTCTACTAGCCTTGACCAACTTCTTGAAACTAAGTGGAGAATGAACTATGTAAAATATGAATCCAATTATGTCTTTGTTTGTTGATTGTATATTACATGGGTTAAACGATATATCATAGCTGAAACGTTCTCACAAAGAGGAACCCAACTGAAACCAAGCACCTGGTTATCTTCCCACTCGAACCAAAACACCTCACACAAGCCTCAAAATCTAGAACTCCCGACTCTCCCCAATATTGCAAACATCAAACACCCCCTCTTCCGGAATCTCATGTTTCTTCAAAGCCTCTTTCAGCAGCCTTGGGGGCTCCAGAATATCTTCCTCGGTCAGGACCCACGTACCCCAGTGCATGCCCAGGGCTCTGCGACACTTGGTATCCTGGAAGATTTGGACTGCGTCATGGGGGTCCGCGTGCATGGGACTCATAAAGAAACGAGGTTTGTAGGCGCCAATTGGGATCAAGCCTAGGTCGAAGGGACCTCGGTGCTGGCCAACTTCCTTGAAAGCAGGACATGATGGGAATGTATATTCAGCAGAGTGGTCATCAACGTGATCAGGAAGTTCCGGCACAGTGCGATACCCGGTGTCTCTGTATCCATAAACATGTGTCAGCTATGGCGACATGGGAAAAATTCCAAAAGGGCTATCCACGTACCCAGCGAAATATACCTTGCGGCCTCCAGATTCGACAGACCACGAAGCCCACAACGTCTTACAGCGATCAAACAGTCCTCGGTTGGTGGTATGCTGGCAGGGCAAACAGCTGATGCGCGCCTGGATATCAGCTGGGCTTGAGCCAGTGCTCGCGGATGTCTCTAGTGGAGAGAGCGAGATATCGCGCTGCTCCCACCAGTCGAGTTCCGTGACGTTGTGGATGCCCGATTCCGCAAACCATTGCTTGTTGCCGAGGGGGGCGAAAAAGTGGCAGTTGGGATGGCGCTTGGAGATCTCCTTGATGGTCGGGTAGGACAGATGGTCGTAATGGTTATGCGAGATCACTACCGCGTCGATGGTCGGTAAATCCTGGATCGCGCAGGGCAATTCAGTGTAACGTTTCGGACCTAGCCACGAGAAAGGGGAACACCGATCCTCAAACACAGGGTCGAACAGCACCCGCAGCCCGCCGGGAAATTCAACGTAGTAGCAGGCATGACCTAGCCAGGTTGCTCGTAGGCCGGAGGTTTCTCGCGAGGGCAAGAACTCTGGTTTTTGAACGGGCACCGTGGGAGGCGTCGTGTCTGGTCGATGGCCTTTTCCGGTGATTTGACGACTATACAGCATTAGACAGTATGATCGAGTTGAGGATGGACGCGATCACCTACCCAAGTAATTTCATAATATTCTGGAAAGTTGGTCCTCCCGTCCAAGAGCTGCATCAGGCAATCAGCTTTGAGCTTATTGAGCGCGGCGCAACAGAGCACAGCAAGACTTACTCCCAGGGATTGACGAATCCATTCGAAGCATGATGGCTCTTCTCCTTCGCGTCTTCGGGACCCGCAGAAACCGGCGACGCCGACACCGTGATGGAATATAGAATGGCAGCAGTAGAGGTGCTCATTGTGCGTCTTCCAGCAGATGAGCTTGGCGAAGGAACCGACCGACGGAAGCAATGCCAATGACGAAGAAACGATCGCATGCTGGTCCAGAACCGGCGCAGGCGTTCTTTAAATACCAGAATGCAGGCAGGACCGGACAGCGACAACGTCACCCACGTGGATGCCTTCTGGGCGTTGGCTCAGACTTTGCAATCTGCAAATCACCGGCCAGGATCAGCGACAGAGTTCTTGACAGCTCGTGTCAGCCAAATTTAACAAAAGAGAAACCAATCGCCGCATAAGTCCGAAGAGTCCTAACGCCGTAAACTCCGAGTGGTTGTTTAGCTGGACAAGTTGGTGACAGGAGTCTTGTTAGAGATCGACCAGCAAAATACAACACATAGTTGGACGGCGAATTCAATTGACAAATTCACACTCAAACTCCTTCTTCGACCTGATAATTTTAGTAGAAAGTGACAATTGAGCCTGATAGTATGGATGTGGGATGATACATCTCGGTCCGTCTTAACTCCGCCCGCCGATATTCGCACGCCCAGAGTCAAACTTCCTCTTTCTTCCACGACGCCCGCTTCACTGTGATGGACGCGAATGGATCGTCAACGGGGCTGCCTGCGCCTGGCGATTTGATCGCTCAGCGAAAGGATGCGATCCAGGCAGCAGCACAGCCCACAGAAGATGGGCTCTTTGCTCAACTTACCAACAATCCGTTCTTCACTGCGGTAAGCCCCATGCGCTAGTAGCATCTTTGTGATGGCAATTGAATCTAAGTGCAGCCTCGTGGTAGGGATTCGGTCTCGCCGGCCTGGGAGCAGGTCTGAGTTTCGCCCAAAAAGGCGTTCGTCATGGCGCCGCGCTTCTTCGCCGGCGCATGCTCGTCGACGTCGAAATCAGCATCAAGGACGACTCGTATCCTTGGTTCCTGCATTGGATGACCCTCTACCAACAATTGCAACTCAACACGGCTCGGTCCGCCGCCAGCAGGTCTGGCTTCGTGGAATCCATGCTCCAGAAATTGACCCCCGGAATGCGCCATCTCTCTATTCAAACGCAGAAAGTCGAGCACGCCAACGGATCGATGCATACTCAGTTCGCGCTGGTTCCGGGCCCCGGGAAACACATCCTCCGCTACAAAAATGCGTTCATCTTCGTCAACCGCATGCGCGAGAACAAGTCGCAGGATTTACAGACGGGTCGGCCGTGGGAAACGATCACCCTGACCACGCTCTACTCGCACCGTCATATCTTCGAAGAGCTGTTCTTGGAGGCGCATGCGTATGCCGCGCGATCGCACGAGGGAAAGACGTCGATCTATAACAGTTGGGGCACCGAGTGGCGGCTTTTTGGTCAGCCGCGGCGGAAACGGCCCTTGGAGTCGGTGGTTTTGGACGAGGGAGTCAAGGAGCGGATCGTGGAGGATGTGAAGGACTTTGCCGACAGCGGGAAATGGTATTATGATCGCGGAATCCCCTACCGACGCGGATATCTGCTGTACGGTCCGCCGGGAACCGGGAAAAGTTCGTTCATCCAGGCCCTGGCCGGTGAGCTGAACTACGACATCGCCATTTTGAACCTGAGCGAGCGAGGTTTGACCGACGATCGGTTGAACCATCTGCTGACCATCGTACCAAACCGCACCCTGGTCCTGCTGGAAGATGTCGACGCCGCGTTCTCGAACCGACGAGAGCAAACCGACGCGGACGGATACCGCGGCGCCAACGTGACCTTCTCTGGTCTGCTCAATGCCTTGGACGGTGTAGCCAGCGCCGAGGAGCGAATCATCTTCCTCACCACCAATCACGTTGAGCGACTCGACCCGGCCTTGGTTCGCCCCGGACGGGTTGACATGACCGTGCGTCTTGGAGAGGTGTCTCGCTACCAAGTGGGATGTCTCTGGGATCGCTTCTACAGCGAATTGGACACGACGGGCGCATACCGACAGGCCTTCCTCGATCGGTTACACGACCTGGGCCTCATCGAGAACGAACAAGGCGAGAAGGCCGATCGATCCAAGAGCACCAGCGCGGCCGCTCTGCAGGGATTGTTTTTGTACAATAAGGGCAATATGGAGGGCGCGATCGCAATGGCCGAGGGGCTCACGGTTAGTCTGCATGATGAGGCGATGGAATAGAGCCATATGACATGGCGATCACCTGTATAATATTATGAATTTCTGTATGAATATATTATTAGTCCTGGGATTGTAGATGTGACTGTGTTTGGAGAACCGGGGACGCCAATCATCGGCCTCGGCTGTCTCGTCACCATCACACTGACACAACACCCTGAGATAGGCTCTGGCCAGAAGAATGTGCACAATTCAAATCTCTATCCCAAAGTTTATATCGCAGACACTGACGGTGATTATCTAGTCTATTTGAAACGCTATTCGACCGCGTCGGTGAGTGAAGGGCTCAATCAAGGAAATGCGACCGTCCATCTTCTTCACGGCGACCTTAGTTTATCCCAGCGTCATCCACTGGACAAATCATCTTCTCGGGTTCAGCAGTTTTCGAAGCGCCGCTAACTAGGCCCTGCCGTCTCCTGTGTGCCTCCGGGGTGCAGCTCCGCCAGCAGCCAGCGAGAGGTCGAGCTTAAGCGCCGCTCGGTCAATTATGCAGCCCATGCCTGTTCTTCACACTAGGCCGAGCCTCTCACCGTTCAGATCCTTGACGCCTTCGCTCTGATAGGCCTCTTCGGTGTTTTTTTATAGGAATCCTTCAGGCCAAGAAGTGCGACCATGAGGGGTATATGTCACATTCGTTTCCGTGCTTGATATCTTTTCTTTTTCCACTCCGGACTATGCGGATGCTGGATATATTCCCCTCTTCGCGTCGATAGTCCACGACGTTGCTTTCAATTTGAGCTGGTTCTACAGGATTTCACGACTCATTATGAGCCAATTTCAACTCTTTCCACCTCCTTCGCCCACGAGGGTCTCGAAGAATCCGTTTCGCAGGGAGCTTAGGCGACAAACTGAGACTATCAAGCCTGCCAGTCCAATTCCGCTGGAGGATCTGAGTAATAAGAAACCCAACACAGAGACTGTGCTCCTTCGGATTATCGAAGATACGAATGACATCAAACCGCCGCCAAAGGCTCGCATCGCCAAGTCAAATGCAACTTCTACTCCGGAAAAGGCCCCGGAGAAACGGTCGACGCGATTGCCCTCCAAGGCCAGCTCCCAGAATACACCAGAATGGGACCTGCTTTCGAAGGAAATCGAATTAAATTCGCCAGCAGGGAGCAGCGTGCGCTCTGTCCAGAAAGCTCCGCAACACTCTGAATCGCCAGAAATTCAGATGAAGTCAATGTTCCCTCGGTATAATCCCAATGTGCCTCTCAGCGAGCAGCAGTACTATCCCGGAGCCTCGAGTCAGAGTTCCCGGTCTCACAAGCCCAAAAATCTAACGCTGTCGCCTCAGCCGGAGATTGATCGTGCTTTAGGGCCCAAGACGGTGCCTGCCAGCGTGGTGAACTTTCCATTGGGTGCGCTTGATCCGGCAGACGAAGTCCAATATTCCTCTGCTGCAGAGCTTCAGGATCTGTGGGAAGCTGCCAACGGCCAACGACCTCAGGACCTGTCGGGGACTTTCAATCTGCGCATGGCACGGTTAGTATATCTGTATCTCTAAATTTGTATAAGATACTGACAAAACAAGAACTGATCCTGCCATTTTCACATTCGGCGAGCCTCAATCACCGTTCTACACCATGCAGACCTACTCCACCGACGAGCTATCCATCACTCGCACCAACCCGTCCAACGCCAACAGCAGCGTCCCGATCATGATGCTCAAACTCGAAGACCGTGGTCGTCGCCAGCCACCCAACGACGGCCTTGTATCGCGCCTCTTCTCTCGCCTCGCCGCCATGCTCGCCATCGAACAAGCCCAAGAGCTGACCCGACAACACCGACTCGGGCCCGTCGAGGCCGCTGAAGTCGAAGGCGACGCTCTCGAACGCGCCGCAGCCCAGGAATCTTGCCGTCTGACCTGGAATCACACCCAGCAACTCTACGAGCTCCATCACCCATCTCTCGCAAAGTCCCAGCCGCCGGCCCTCGTTGGCGCTGTCGGCATCCCGCTCTCTCCCGCGCCGTCTAAATACTCAGGGACTCTTCACATCAGCATCTCGACGCCATCCCGGGACTCCAAACACCCTAATAACCAACAACCGCCCACCATCATCGTCACGACCCCATTACCGGCTAATGCTGTCGAGTCCGCCAACGTGGCCGCCACGCCGCGCACCTCCACCCTCCCACTGACCGAGTCCGACGACCCCTTGGCCTCACTCGACCTAGGCACCATGACCCTTTCCATCTCCGCCGCCATCGTCACCATAATCCCGTCCCTGTATGCCATCGACTCGCTGATGAGCGCTATGCTGGCCGTCGCTGTATCAGATGAATCGACGAACCCGATCCTCGCCGACATGCCACTCTACGATCCGCATGCCCAGAGTCAAACCTCCTCTTTCTTCCACGACGCCCGCTTCACCGGAAAGTTAGTCGCTACGCTCGCCGAACGCGACGATACCGAACAAAGTAACCAGCTTATGGCGCGGATCCGATCCGCGTCTTCATCTGCGCGCACGAAACGAGATCCCAGGACGTGGCTTCGATGGTGGAATCGGTCTACGACTGAGCCTGAGACCGGAGAAGACCAATCCCAATCCATCGCAGCCCCGAAGACCAAGACAAAAAGCAAGCCGAAGAAGAGCAAAAACCAGAAAATCGTCGTCGAGGAATTTGACCTCGAACGATACGGTCGATATGGGCATAGTTCGTCGCGCGAAGGCCAGAAACTACCGGGTGCGACACGCGGCGTGCTGCGGGTTCTTTTCTGGGGGTTGAATCTGGTGGTGCATGTTTTAACGATTGTCGTGAAGGTGATGGCGTGGATGTTGGTCAATGTGACCAGGTGTGTGACGAGTCAGAAGATTTAAGGATATGGGTGGATGGGTGGATATGTAGAGGTTGGGTAAGTATATATCTTCGGTTCATTTATTTATCTAGGTATTTATTTGGGTTCTAGGAGGGCATTCACTTTTGTGTTCATGGTTATTTCCCTTTTATTATCTTTTTTCTTGCCCTTTTTTTTCTTTTCTTTTTTTAGGTTCAGCAGAGATTGGCCGATTAATATTGAACTTATGATGAATGACACGTCTACATATTTATGCCCTCATGAAACTTCCTTCCACTTTTTAACCTAAACACAATATTAATACGGACAAGATTGGAATAGATCCCTCCATCCAAACAATAAACAACCATCCTTTATAAGCCAGAACCCAGTATCCACCAATCCCCGATGAACCAAAAGAGTTGAAAGACAGAAACAGGTAAACATGCCGATGAAGTCACAGCCTCGGTGATACATGGTTACAGCGCAACACGGAGCACGGGGAATGGGTGGTAGACCTGCATCGCATCTACTCCATACAGTCTACTCCATTCCCGGGCAAAGTTTATCATCTCAACTCGGTACCATATTTATTTCCTTTTAGAATCAGGTCCGAGGTACGACGGATGTGGAGTCAGGAGGTCTACACCACTGCGAGGACTCTACAGGGGTGGTTTATATGTCGAGTTTGTCTCGTCTAATTCAGCGATTTGTTAGAACTATTTAGAGCTGGGTATACCGTGGGCAAGCACATCAAACCATAAGTGCAGTAGCATGATATCACAAGTACATATCTCGCAAGACATACTCCGTAGACCAAAATAAAATAACCCTACGATTCAAGCCTTTAAGATCTACGCAAGAGAGAAAAATGAAATCAAAATACCATACCATGCCCAAGCATCAGGAAAAGATCTCCGCGCATT
The DNA here is from genome assembly GCF_023601865.1 of Aspergillus affinis. NCBI lineage: Eukaryota > Fungi > Ascomycota > Eurotiomycetes > Eurotiales > Aspergillaceae > Aspergillus > Aspergillus affinis. Next base: position 101,454 of record NW_026515797.1, on the reverse strand, counting down.
GACTGCAGTACGAAACCTCATAAAATGTCCGCTGGGAATTGAGTTTTCTTCTCTTCAGGTGAATCAAAGCCCACTCACTGACTGACCAAACCAAAGACCAACTAACTCCCTGAGCCTATCTGCCAGTGTGTTAGATAGTGTACTCCGTACTCCGTAGGTGTCTACTCATCCTCCACCCCTTATGTGATATTTTCTACATTCCGACGACAACCATCCCGGGAAGTGGCAAATACATACTTCGCGTGTCACAGAATCGACTGCACCGCAGCTAGGTGCTCCGGGGTAACCAGACAGGCGATGTCAGCCATGAAACGGAACGATGGAGGCTGAGTGAGGCCTAAGTATGTTTTATTGTAGATTTGCCATGCGGAAGTATTTGCCTATCTATCTACTATCTACTCCGTAGGTGAGGATACTGCAGTCATCCCTGGATTCAGCTGATTGATAGATTGGAGCGATAGAGTCTACTCCGTACGGGGCTATGCGTGGGAGGAGATATGCGGAGGTGAATTGATAACTGCGCCTACAGTGAACAAAAAAAAAAAAAAAAAAAAAAGGAAAGATAGATGAGTAAATTGACAGGTAAATAAATTTTCAAATGGAGTAGATACTCAATCATTTCATTCAAGGACCATAACACTGTGAACTTTGTCTGGATCAATATCTGGCTAGAGGTAGACTAAAATTTAGCCCTAACAACTCCTTCCCCTACTTTAACCATATCAATAAAGACAAGCTAAAAAGTAAACAACCCTCAACATGAACAAAAACCAATTTCAATTCCAACACACCCTAATCTCAGAACCCAAGTACTCCGGAGTAAATGGGAAGAACAAGCAAAACACGATCACCACCCCCTAGCATCCCAAGTTCCCACATTCCACATCCCCTTCTTTACCCCTGTCCCCCGGTCTACCTATGTAACGCGCCAAAATCAAGGCGAGACGGACCATAGAAGGGAAGAGTCCTTAGAATTCTCCGCTACAACACGTTCCATATCCCGTGTCCCGTGTCCCGTGTCTCGTCGCGCCTCTATCCAGGGATGAACCAAACGGAGGATGAATGAGTTATGTGTGATGTAAGTTATGTTGACGGGGCACGACGACGCGGCCGATCTATTTACCTTGATAGATTATATAGGGGTGTCTCACTTCGTTCGCGAGCTGCTGGATCTTTTTCTGTTTGGCATCGTTAAAGGTTTGTTTTCTTTTGTGGTTCATTTGAGTTGGATCGACACTCGTTCTTTCTTCCCATCACCTATACACTCGCTCGTTCGGTCTTTGTTTCTGCTACGGTCGTTTGGATATCATATCCCAATCACATACATTTACATATTACGACTTTTTGAATTCATATATCAGAGACGAGTAAAGAAAGCAAAATGCGTACCGCTTTTATCTTCGCAACTCTCGCCACCACCTTGGTGGCATTGAACCCTCAAGCTGAGGGCGAGGTACATACATCTATACATCCATACATCCCAGTAACGACCACACCTAACCAACCCCAGGCCAACACCAACACCCCCGAAAGCTCCTCCCTGCACGTCCCCCAGCGCGCCAGCTCACCCATGGTACGCGTCGGCGAGGACACCAACATCCCCGAAACAGGCGTCTCCCATGACGCTAACGTCCCCGCGACCAAGCCCGACGCTGGAAAAGACACGGCCACGCACGTGGACAACAGCGGCGAGCGTCCCGAGGTTGTCACGGACTTGAAGACTCCGTCCGCCGAGGACTCATCGAGCAAAGACGCGGACGCGGACAAGAACAAGCACGCGGCTGACGATAAGGAGGAGGCAGAGGACGAGTCCCTCCCGGAGCTGGTGAACAAGTATTTCCCGAAAGTTGGACAGCTGTTGTTCCCTACCAGCTCGAGTAGCGCGGTCCCGAGCCCGACGATTGGTGCTGCGGCTGCGGCCTCAGCGAAAGGGGAGCTGTTCCATTTCGACGATCAGAGCGCTGATCAGCAGTCCGGGGGCAAGAAGAGGGCTGTCGCGCCTCAGGCGGCTCCCGCGCCTGCTGTGACTGAGAATGCGGGCATGATTGCAGATGAGGAGGCTGTTTATCGCACTGTGACGAAGACCGAGACGGATTGTACGTGCGCGAGCTCGGTCAATGGTGTGATGGCGAAGGAGACTGGAGCTAGTGTTGTCCCTGCGCCGTTGCCGGTTCATAGTTCGAACGCGGTCGTGGCGACGGAGAGTGTCGTGCCCATGCCCAGTGGTGTGGATCCCTTGGCTGCGACCCCGACTGCCGCGACTCACGTGCATGCTGCCCTGACTGAGGAAAGTGCTGAGCCGAGTGTCCATGGAGTGCGCACGGAGGTGACCTCCGGCTCGGTGCTTGTGCATAGCGTCTCGACGCCGGCGATTAGATCGATGACCCGTACCGTGGTGGCCTCGGCGACCCCGACGGCCGGTGTCGCGCACAGTGCGTTCGTGGGCGAGGTGGCTTCGTCGTCTGAGGCGTCGATGCCGACGGGCGTGGATCCCCAGCGGAACAGCAAGGATGAACAGCTGTTCACTGGTGGCGCGGCGTGGACGGGCCCCCGCGAGATGGTGGTGATGGGAGTGACTGGATTCTTGGCGGTGATGATGATGCTGTAATGGAGGGTTCAGTTCCTGAGTGAGGCTGTGGTAATGACTGTTAATGATGGGATGGACCAAGGCGGGTTGCACTCGTGTTTCTGTCAATGGAATTATTATATTATTATGTTAATTAATGCGGAGTCTTCGTCCAAGTTCAAATACAAATGCCAAAAGAATGAATATCCAATGTTCCAAAAGCACAGCTCCTCTCAGCTATCTTATGCATGAACGGCTTGCTGCACCTTGGGGTACAGCTGCACCAACCGGTTGTATAGATCTGGATGATCCTGGATCATGACCTGCGGGTCCCACGCCATTGCGGCGAAAATTGTCTCGATGCCGCTACTCATCGGCGTCATAAATACCTGACACACCTGCAGACCGATCACAAACGCAAATGCCATGATCACTGCCGTAAAGTCACCGCCCTGGTTGTAGCTGGGATGCGTAAATTGCAGATACAGATACGCCAGCAAAGCGCACACGTACGACACGAACACCGAGCCCATCGTCAGCACGGGCCCGATGAGGCAATCTGCAGCCAGGGCATCCACGCCTCGGTCTTTCATCATCTTCCACGTATCCTTCGCCGAGGGGATATACGCCTTGCCATACAAAGCGATGTGGCAGAACGCGTACCGGTTGAAGAAGGTCACAAGCCAGTCCAGCAGTGAGATGAGACATCCAAGGATCCAGAAGGCGATGCTGCCTACTAGACTGCCCTCGGAAGCTTCATGGCGCTGTGCGACGGAGCATGCTTGCCGCAGCATGTTGATGATGGCAAGGATCAAGCTCCCGAAGCTGATGCTACCAAAGGAATATGTCGTGGCGCGTCGGAAGGCGCCGCGGGTTGCGCCTTTGGGCATTCCATCAGGTGAACCGCCAAAGAAATACCAGGAGCCGTACACTCCGGCGATGGTCGTGTGGATGGTGTTCTTCCACCACTCGCTGAACCAGTACATGGCGAACGTCACGTAGACCACCAAGCCAACCACCCTGCCCGTGCTACAACCGCCATTGGTACATGACGGGTTGCTGCCGCTGCCATTCGGCTCGTAGGCGACATAGATTGACACCAGTGTCACGGAAAACCACGCAGCGAATGCCACCGTCACGATGCCGCCGATCGCGCTCACCAAAAACATATGTCCGTAGCGTCGAGACACGTCGATCGAGGTTTCCATCATGAACGCGGTGAACGGGATGCGCGGAATCCAGCTGATGAAGCAGATAATGGCAAAGACCCCGAATATGAGGAACACAATGCCTCCTCCGTACTGCTTGCGCACGATGTAGTAGATACCGGTAGCCAGGGCAAACACAATGTTCAGAATCCCCGTCGCCCAGATGAAAAACTTGGGGAAGTAGCGAGCTCCAAGAAAATAGGCCCAAGAGAAGGCCAGCGCCACGCAGAGTACGAAGATAAACAAAACCAAGGTGTTTGTATCCAGTGAAAAGTCGTTAACCGAGTCGTAGATACCTCCGCCGTTGAACCCTTTGTACTTGGAGTACCGATGGATTGCGATTCCCGAAACTGCGACATAGCCTAGAAAGACAGCAATGAGCTTCATGAATTAGCTATGGTCCCTTGAAAATGGGTTTGAGAGCTCAGATATACCAAAAGCCCTGCCCAGATGTCGTTAAACTTTGGTTTCTCGACCTTGAACGCCTCGTCAAAGCCATAGACTGCCTGGTTGTAGGTCGGTGGAGCTCCCTGCGGCGGCGGTGGTCCCTGTGGAGGTTTGGGCTCTCCGGTCCTTTGATAGCCACGGTCATATTGATAGTTCTGATCATAGCCTTGGTGATTGTTGTTGTACATAGGCTGCTGTTGCGGCGGGGGTTGAGGACGGCCGTCACCGAAGTTTTGGCCGGGATTATAATAGCTCGCTGCCTGTCCACTCATGGTCGCATACTCCAGCTGCACCCAGCTGTACTAGAGGAATCGTAATATAAGAGGCGGCGGGTATCGGAAGGGACTGTGAGGGAAAGAAGGAAGAAAAGACTGAGGACGGACAAGGCACGAGGTGGAGAGAACGGCGCAAGGGGGAGCAAGCAGGAGTTCCTGGCACCCTTCCGCATGCGTCGCTCTTCCAGTCCAGGGCGTCATGGTGATGAGACGAACCGATTCGAGTGCCAATCACAAGGCCGAGCAGCGCCAAGTCGCGCCCAAGAGAAGCGAGAAACTCAAAGCTCGGTGTTCAGCCCTATCAAGGATCTGCCTGAAGGTGTTTGGGTGGAGAAGTCGAGCTGCAATCTGCTCAAGTCAACGCAGAGTTTTCCAAAGGGTATCCAAAATGGGTAAAAAATAAGTAAAAATAAAGGGCGCTTCATGCTGAAATTTTATGTACATCGTCAAAACATTCCAAGTTCAGAGTTATCTCTTTTCGTCTTCTTCCAAGACAGATCCATCCTAGCTCCCACCAAGATCGTCCTTCCAATGCAGGTTCCAAAATTGAGTCAGACCCATAAATCCCTTGCCAAGTCGCTTCGGTGCAGGAAATTAACATAGTACACATTAGAAGGTGGATGTTTGTGGTTTCAAACCACCCAAAAGATAAAAAGAATGACGGGGTAGTGTTATCCAACGCAACCTGTGAAAAACAATAATAAACAGCACTTGTCGGGTATCAATATATAAGTAAAAAAAGACAAAATCCAAATCCAAATGCAGTCCATGCATATCTCGCAACACATTTTTGCTGGCCGGTCTTCATTTACCGGAATGCATGGTGTCTCATATGTCGCCATCCATCGGCAATGCTGCGTTCGATCCCGGGGATCGGCGATCTGCCGCGAGTGGTCCATTCATCGGTGGCAGCCTGGAGTTGGCCTTTGCTGAGTGCCTGCGATCGCCGCAGCTTCTCCTGTCGAACGGCCGCCCGTCGAGATGCTCGCAACTCGTCGATGCGACCTTGTCCCACGCGATTTCGTCGCGCAAAACACTCATCCATCAAGTGGTTGGCATCCAACAGTCGTTTAGGTACTGCCTGCACGACCTGGAATACCTCCATCGGGTCCGAGACGGCCATGATATCTCTCTCGCATGCCTTGAAAATGGCGAGAGACACGCGGAAGAATGTTTTAGACCCTTCAAAGAAGAAGACATCCCACACTCGCAGGGTCGTCTCCAGCGGCAGCGTGCCAATAAAGACCGACATCAACCAGTTGGTCAGCCCCAGTGTGATGTCCGGGAGGCGAGAGTGGACGGTCAGCGGGGGCGGTTTGGACCTGGGCGACGAACCGGTGTTGGCAATTTTGCTGTAGGCATTGGGTAGCGTTTCTCTCAGTAGTACCATGAGAAGCCAGAGATCGATGTTGGCTCCCTCCAGACTGATCTCGTGGGTGCCGGGAAGGTATACCGTCGTGATGATGTGCAACATCCAGAAGGCTTTCTCTTCCGTGAGAAAGAGAAGAAGCATTCCGGTGATGAAGTTGAGCGACTGGGTGTACCCCACCTGGGGGTTGTGCAGGGAGAACGCATACAGCACTCGTCGTAGAGACTCGATCATCTGCGTCTCGACGGTCACGGAGGAAAATTTCGGGTTGCTGCTACCAGAGTCGTTGGCCTGGGCCTCCGGCTTGAAGTGAATGTTGTCGGGAAAGGTGCGATGCAGGTCACGCTCGATGTGCTCCTTGTCGTCGTTGCTCGGGGATTCCATCGCCTGCTTCACGAGTTGATCGTACAGCCCCGGATTCCGATTCAGGTGTTCAAAGCCTCCGGCATACCAGAACCAGGCCGCACCTCGATATTCAGACGGGATTCCTTTGCGCACAAAACGCTTCATCTTGTTCGATTTCGGGGGAAACGTCGTGGGATCCTCGGTCGGCAAGCCACTCTCCCTGAGAAGTTCAACCCATTTTGTCCTCCGAGTCGCAGCAAACGCAGTGTAGGGGCCGTTCCAGGCCTCGTACTGGTCCAGGGTGACGTGGTGGCTAGCTTTCCGGAATCCATAGCGATCCCGAGTGTCTGTTCCCGGTAGAAGTTGTGGTGGCACAATCCCGGGAATAAACACTTTGGTGTCCTTTGGGACGCTGTTGGCAGGCGGATCCGGACCGCTCTCTTCCAACATCTCATGGGGCGGTTGCTCCTCCGGCTTCGCTTCGCCCAGGAATTGCTTGTCCACCGTGTTCTGGTCTGGTGGGCTCAAGGCCGGCAGTGGCGGTACCGGTGGCAGGTCCTCAGTCGGATCCATGACCGGCGAACGTTCATCGGACGTATAGCCATCGTCGATGGTGAGTTCCGTGGGCGGACGCGGACTCAATGGTCGCACCTTGGTTTCTCCGTGGAACTCTGGCGACGCAGGTTCTTCCGTCACGTCGCTGAACCCGTCCAGGTACATGGAGATGGCATCTTCAACACTCATGCCTCCGTCCTTCTCGTGCGGCCCGTCGGGCGTGTCCGGAGAAAGATCGGTGATCGAGCTACTTTTCGTCAGAACGCTGCTGCGCTCCGTGCCGCTGGTCTGCTCGATGCTGGACCGCGAGGTCATAGCGGAATTGACGCTCGAGCGCATCGCGTCCTCCCCGTGGGCATCAGACGATGCATGGGGCGGACGCGGTATTGCGAGCCCATGCGTGACGAAAGGATCGTTGGAGGGGCTGTCCCCGAGGCGAAGACGTCGAGGGTTCAATCGTGATGTAGATTTAGAGGCCCGCAATCCGGGGGTCTTTCGATGAGATGGACGATCGACGTCGCCATCTCGTCGGGCTGTTTTAGAGGGGCGCTCTTGAGGATGAATAGGGAAAGTTGGCGTGCGCAGCGCCGGGCCGTAGATGGTGAATTCGTCGCCCGTGCCATGGTGAGGGGAAACGGAGCGCAGGAAGGGATCATGCAAGGGCAGCGGTTGTTCCAGGTGCTTTCGAGGGGAACGAGGGATCGGCGGAGGGCGATGTACGGGGGGCCGACGAGACGAACCGGCAGTCGACGGCCGCGAAGGTGAAGGAGGATTGATTCTCAAGGGATCAAGGCGAGGAGGATTAGGGATTCGGCGACGACTGGGAAGATCATGATTGCCCGTAGGCGTTGGATAACGAGCGTTTCCATTTCCTGTGACCATGGCCACGAGATAATACCCAGATCCCGCTGGACATTTGTCGATCCGAAAAAGAACGAGGGAGAAAACGAGCGTGAAGCCAGAAGCAAGTCCACCGTTAGACAAGACCGGGCTAAGTTTTGGGGGCGAGAACGAAATGAGTTTCTTTTCTTTTTCTTTTTGCCTCTCTCTCGTCAGGAGATCGATCAGAATAAATAAGAAAAAGAAAGGAAACGGAATGAGAGGAGCCGATCGGATTGGATCGAGCAAAGAGTAAACGAGTGAGCGCGTCGGGGAGACGGGCGGCAACGGTGCAAACGAGCGGATGCGAATCGGAGAGCAGCTCAAGTCGGCGCCAAAAGAAACAGTCGAAATTGGATCAATCCATTGGAGATGACAATCACGATCCTACCAGCGATTCAAATGGCGGCTCCATCCCATGACCGGTGAGAATGAGAGTCAGAGGGAAAAGAGAGAAGAAGAGGAAGATTAGAAGAGAGAAGAAGCCGGAGCAGGAAGGGGGAAAAGACAAGAAGTAAAAAAGCGGAAAAGGAAAGATAATCAAAAAATGAAAAATAATCAAATAAAATGAAATGAAATAAAAAATAAAAAATAAAAAAGGGGACTGCCCACTGGTTCGGGCTTAGTGCCGTATCGACCCTGTTTTTGTGGTATTTGGGGGTTTCAGAATGACTTCATCTTCTCTCGTTGTTCTTTGTTCTTTGTGCTGGACAGGATCATATCACTTCTTCTCTCCGTACTCTGTACAGAATAGTTCCTACAGTTCCTTCTGCAGGTTACACAATAATGTGAGCCGTCAACGCGGCGGGCGGATCTCTTGACATGTTATATGCAGCCGTCATGCATGCATCCATGGATGGAACCGAACGCATCACTTTGTTTTTGACTTTGAACCTAGCTCTCCTCGAGTTATCCATGGGTCGCATCCGAGGAACCTCTCGCCAGCTTGCCTTTCGACGTTCTGTCAGACTGTCATACGGTATACATCAGAAATGACTGCTCCGTCTTCCGCTTGCTGGGTATGACGCCATCCCCAACTCGAGGCAGCGAAAAGGATCAAAGTTCCCAACTTCAAGTTCCCACAGCTCAAATCCCCAATCCCAACCATACACAGTCTGTAACTCTGGTAAACAACTCCCGCTACGGCGAATGTCTTCAATAAGAAGTCTAGTGGAGCGGTGGTTTCATCTTCCCTTTGTCCGATCCACCCGTCGAAGCCTCCAAGAAGGACCGTCATCCGGAAGCCCTCCGGGCATGAAACGGCGCCTTCACTTAGGGAACTAGATCGGATGATCCTGATTCGCACCCGAATCCTAATAACCGCTCTCCTTGCATGCGCGAGTCCTCCGTTCGGGCCTCGTCATCCCTTGTTATTCGTCCGTCTTGGGGGGTTTGAACCGTTTGATGTTTAGACGTCGCTGACCAGGGGGCGGAAAACGGTCGTCATGGTGGGTGTGATTGGTGGTCTACTCATCACTTTCCTCGACTACTATCCGGCTTTCTGAATCAGCGAGTGCGGAGTTGAATCGGAAGCTACCTGACCAGGAACTCTCTCCGTTAATAGACCCGTCCACGGCGTCCAGAGACCCTGACGGGCTAAAGGAAAGTCGGCAAATACTAACCACATTATTAATCCACCAGAAAGGAAAATGAACAAAAGCAACAGAGGAAAAATCTGCACTTTCATTTGATTTCGGTGCCCATCCGCCATCCTTCCGTCGTGGTGAAATTAGCTCGGAGACGCTATACTCGATTGACATCAACCAGGCGGCAGATCTCGTGGGTCGATGACTCGATGGCGTCCAGGAATAGCGACGAACCGACTATGCCAATTTCGCGGCAAAGTTCAGGATCAATTGTTGTCGATGCCTCGTCCGGCTTCCTGTCAAAATTCAGGATGATAGACATGCGGAGTATGTCATCTCATTTCCCGGCGGGAATCGGCCACCGTGTTGTTCTTCTTCGAATCCTCAAATCCGAGGCTGAGGCTGGGCTGGGCTGAGCAGTGAGCTGTCCATTCGGTAAACCTGAGGGTCCGCTTTTTCTGGAGATATTGAAATATTGACTCCGTAATATTAATTGGTATTTTGGGTCCCATGCACGAGCCAGGAACTTCCGTTCGATCTGGACCGTCGACTGACTTTTTATTTACTTATGGTTTGTTTACCTTCAGCATCACTTCGTGAACGGTGAGGTCATGCCGGTGGAACGCGCGCCCGTTCAAAATTTCCTGAACCAAGGCACAGTCCCGTTCGTACGGAGCTCACCATCGATCGAGGATCCTCTCCGATTCTAGAACCCTGGGATTTGGGTTCTAAGCGGCACAACACGGCTTCATGTGAACCTGCAATCTACAGAGTATAGACAGCAAAGTAAGACGTCTGTCCCGTACAAGGCCAAGAGTCTGTCGAATTAACGGGGTGGGTCTAAATCTATCCATCCATGGAATTCCAAGGACGAATATCCAGCGCGGCAGATGCCCACCATCCGAACCATGTCTAGCGTGAAGATATCCAGGAACTCGCGCGAATAGCGATGCGACATTACTCGCCTAGGGTCTTCAAGGTTCAAAACTAGAAATGTGGGCGGCTATGCATTAACCCTAGTTTTCCCCGGTCTGCATCCATCCATATCTTGCTCGAAGTCATCAGCCGACCGTCAAACTCGCATGCGTTGTGTTTGTTGCACCGTCCCACCACAGCTGTTGACTGCTACAGTTTTTCCACTGGACCCCAAGGTTTTGTGCCTTACATTTCGGAGAGCATATAAATTTGCATCGCCCCCTTATTCCGAGCCCTCGTTCCTGTGCCTGTGGCACGACCGAATGCTTGACGCTGACAGACACGTTCCGTCCAGTGGTGACGGACAAGGCTGACCCCGAGTCTTACCTGCAGGCATTAAGACCACCACCATATTACTCCGATTAGAGGACCTGAGCCGGCCATAAATCACGGGAAATAATGCTTGCATCACGACCCATAAATAGTACATCCCGCATAAGTCTAAAATCAATCAGGTCTAGAGTATATACAGCTCAGCATTTCCATTTTTGTCGGCTTTTCGATACTATAATTCAGGATCCGACGGGAGATTCTCACACTAGCTGAGGCTGAGTCTATGGTCTAGATATTAAACATGGGGGGCCGTTTACAAAGACCAACGGTTGCAGGCACCTACTTATCTATTCAAGGCTTTCAGCAGCAACTTCGTCAGCACGGCACAACCCTTGTTCTTGGCTGATTCTGCATGTCATGCTCGAGATGCAGGACAGATAATGTACCTGCTGCACTCATGATGTGAAAATGGGGCAATGCACCGCTTCGTAGGTACTTGCTTAGCCGTGCTGATTGTTTGTTGGTATACATATGTAGATGGATGGGATTTCTGCAGTTTATTCCGTTAGACTTTACTTTTTTTCGTCTTTCTTTTGTACTGCTCATTTAGGTACTGAGTATGTACGGATACACAACAATTCACATCACTATCCTAGATACTTTATCAGCAATATATAATACAATCAAACTAGCCATGCACACCTCTACACTCTCTTCCCAATTCCTAATATCTATCCTTCTCACCACCTCTCTCGCCTTCCCTCTCACAACATCCTCACCAACCACGATACCAACCTGCTATCATCCCAACGGCACCCTGGAAACAGACTCCAGCTATCACTCATGTTCTCAAACCCCCGGCACAATAGGCATGTGCTGCGCAGCTTCCGACGTGTGTCTCGAGAACGGCCTTTGTCAGAGCACCCTGGAGACACAAGATCGCGAGGGAGAGAAGACGACGCAGTATGCTTATCGCCGAGGGTATTGTACGAGCCGGGATTGGGAGGGAGGCGGGTGTTTGGGGGTTTGTGTTGATGGAAAGGTATGTCTATGTTTGACTTATTTGTTTGGGATTGTCTACCGAGAGTACCTATCTGTATACATCATCACGATAAGTATACATGAACGGACTAGTAGGCCTATGGGTATATCCTGGTAACAATACTCATTGACTGACCTTTGTCTGATAGGATTCAAGCACATCATCCATCATGGCTCCCTGCAACAACACCTCCAACTCGACGACCTGGTGCTGCGGCAACACCACCGACTGCTGCGGTACTCCAGACGCTATCACCATTGCGCCGGTTCTGGGAGAACATACCAACATCCCTACCTCGACATCATATACATCTTCATATTCGTCATCTACATCTATAATGACACTCACCTCAGAACCAATTTCATCGGCATCCACCTCCACCTCCACAACAATACCCTCAACTACAACTTCTAAGCCATCAACATCAACAACACAAACCAACTCCCCCTCCCAAGCATCACCACCAGAAAAACTCCCCGGTCTCTCGAACGGCACAAAAGCAGGTATAAGCGTCGGCGTCAGCGTCGCCGTTCTGCTTATCTTCGTGGCAGCGACGATTCTTGTACGTCGTCTTCGAAGACCAAAGGTTGTGGTGGAACGGGAGTTTGTGAGTTCGGTGGCGCTGACGCCGACGCCTACACCGATGCCGATGTCTAGGTTGAGGGATTCGGGGAGGGAGGTGCTTTATGGGCGGGGAGGTGGAAGTGGGAAAGGGGCCCATATAAGGGAGGAAGGAATTAGTGTCGAGGGGTGAGAGGATGTTTAGGTGATATATCTATGTTCAAGATGTTTATGAGGTACGATATGTTATGATATGAAATGATATGACGTGATGGTCAACTTCGTGCTTTTTGATAACGGGGCCGGTGTTCAATCTTAGGAAGTATATATACATCAGCATCTATAGGTTATCTACATCGCGGCGCCTAGATGTAAGTTATCTTGCGATGATAGTCATGCAAGTGGAATCTATAACTCGAGCAAACAGATGATAACAGCTATTTACAACTCATTTTCCAGCTACAACAGCTCATCTCCACATCATTGTTACCAGATTATGTACCGATCTGAGATTCTGTTCTATTTCGACATCTCAACACCATAGATCTCATCGGTGTCTTAAGACATGTCATCTCTCACACCATGTTATATCCTCCTAACTAAACCAATCCAACCCAGCAATATTCATCATGTATTCAAAATGTTTCCCCCTCGACCACCAAACAAGCAAGCCCATTAGAACCGGTTAAGGTACCCTCACGCCGTAGCATACTTCCTCGTCCAATCCCTCGCGATCTCATCATACCGGGCCCGATCATTCTTATACTGTTCGGCGATCCGCCCCTCGACCGCATCATCAGGCATGGGTTCCGCGAGCAACTGGCGCGCGAACTCCAGCACCGCGGCGATGCGCGAGCTCGGTTTCCATTCGTCTGACTTGAGCATTCCCAGGCACATGCTCCCTTTCTCGTCGTTAGTCACGTTGGGGTGGTAGATTTTCGTTCCGAAGGATACGGCGGGCGGTTTGAAGGGGTATTCTGTTGGGAGGCTGAGTTTCATGAGGAAGCGGCCTTTCTGGATATAGGAAATGAGGTGGTTAGCTGGAATTTGTAGGGACATAGGGAGAGAAGAGAGAAAAAGGGAGAGAGGGAGAGAGGGAGATTGGGTTGAGGTGCTCGTACGTGGTATGGTGACCCCTCAGGTCCTTCCATGTAGACCTTCCATTCATAGATGTTCGATTCATCGACGAGCTCGACGGAGATGCCGTCGGGAGGGGATTCGGTGAGCTCAGCTAGCTCCTGGGGTTTGGGACATTGGTGTCGTTAGCTATATGCGCCCCTCATATTCTTTGGTGGGGATGAGGGGGAGGCGAATTGTTCTCAAGAGCGCACACATACCTTGGCGATTCGCTTCTGACTCCCCATTTTGATATGTTAGAGAAACGACCTCTAATAAAATACCAGGGTATATCACAAAAGATGTTCGTTAAGAAAAATAAGGGGTAGTCGATAGAAAGAGAGAGGGGGATGGCGGAGATCTAGGAACCGGAGAGGGAGGGGTTTTCCAGGAGTGAAAGACCAAACCGGGCTCGACTCATTGGCCAGCGTAGGGGAAACCTGTCACAGAAAAATATGCAGGGGCACGAGCGCTAGGAGAGTCATGGAGCTAGTCCGATTGACTAGTAGAGAGTTATAATGGCGAAGGTCAGGAGCAAAGAAAGCAGGAGTCATAATGGCTGCTTTCAACAAAGCGGCGGGGCGGCGGATCAGGCGGGGCGGAGTTGGAGGGTCGACGTCAGTTCGCTCGCTACAACTTACGGGGGGCTGTACAGAGTACCCAGAGTAGAGTATGGCTGTGTTTTACGGTCTACCAGTGGACAACATGGCCCAGTGTCGAAAATCACCAAGAATTCGATTAAACCACGCCTTACAGTCAACGCCCTAGGGCGCCTCTTGACTACTCCCGTTGTAACATCACCATCAACCCCATAATCCCCAGCAGCACCGTCTTCAACCACGGATGCTCGCTGAGCATGATCGTCACGTATCCCACCATAGGAATATACCCTCGCACGCTGCCCACAATGTCCTCCTCGCGGTTCAGGTAGTCCTGCCCGGGCGCATACAGCTCGGTATCGTCGGCGATGTTGTTGTCGCCCTTGGTGAGAAGCATATTGTTCGGCGGGGGAGAAGATCTGGAATCATGGAGTAGGACATCGGTTAGCCTTAGCCTTGTCTTTTGTCTGTCGGGGAGGGGGGATAGGCCCCTAGAGAAACTACTCCCCAGCAAGGTATCGCAAATAAACAACGGTGAAAACTTACACAGAGATCTCCTTCACCTTCTTCGCCTTTCCCTCCACCTCTGGATATGTGCGCACAACGCGATGCACGATCGGGATATCCTTTCCTTTCACGTTGTAGACCACGATCTCACCGAGTTCGGCCCGGGGGCTGCGATTCCACAGGAATAGAAGATCGCCTCGCTGGAAGGCGGGCTCCATAGAACCTGACAGGACGACCTATTGAGCGACATCAGTTAGTATGATACCTTGGGAATCGGAACAGACAGGGTAGCTCGCTAGCATACCACAATGGGGGAGCTGGACGCGGTAAACACCGAAAGACCCTTCCAGAGCATAAAGGCCGTAGACAGGACCAGTGCGAAATTGAGGACTTGCGCGAGCGATTGCCGCGGATTCCCTAGAGATGACAGCATGGCGAGGAGGGAGGTAGGTAGCTATTGTCGTTGATGTCGTGAAGGAACGGGGAGGATTTGACGCGATCGACGATGCCGGGAGAAAGAGCTTGAATGGATGGGTCGCGTGGCGACCGCTAGCGAGACCAGATAATTATCAATGCGGTCTGATGCTCTGGAAGATACTGGTGCGGAGGAGAGGTCAACAGAGTCGCAGGGCTGGTGGGTCGTGGACGGTGGAATTGAACGAGGTGGCCTCTGGAAGGGGAAATCTTGTCTGCCCCAGGCATCCCGCCATTGGCCGCTTTTCTACTTTCTTGACCATAAGTCCATAACATGACTTGGAATTTCCCCATTGTATGATAAATCATATATTCTATAAATAACATGGAAGCGAAGAATTTGCTCTGTCATAAAGCAAAAAAAAGAAAGAAACCAAATTGACACCAAGTTATCCACGCAGCACGCCGTTCTATACATTCGCCCCCGGTCGAGCACTCTGTGTCTCATCAATCTCCCAGAATTTCTGGGGCTTCTCGCGCCTTGTAATAAGACCAACCACATCAAACGGATCAAAGAAAGTCACAATGGCAGGACGAGGGTCCTCGTATCCTGGTCCTTCAATTTCGGTCACCCCGTCCTTTGCCAGGTAGATCTTGTTGCATCGAGGAAGCCACCGCATGGGATGGAGGACATTCAACAAGGAGGTATTGCTATACATTACCACGGTCTCGAAGACCCAAAAAAACCACTCCTGCTTGATGAGCGGGCTCAGGTCATTAATATTGCTAGTATTCAAACTAGCCGCAGTGAAGTACTCGACGGTCCGGAAGATGGTGCGCACGGTGATGAGAATGCAGCTGCAAAACAGTACATGGAGGGCCCGTTTCACTTTGGTATTCAAGACGCCGCCTCGAGAGCAGTTGTAATAGAACCTCGTAGCCAGGGCCATGAACCCGACCATTAGGGCAATCTGGAGGATGAGAGCTGCCTTGAGCAGTGCTTTGCCCGTGTTCTGACTGCCTTCCGAATTCGAGGTATTGGCCACCAAGGAAGCCCCGTTGGCCGTGAGGACCTCGATGAGGATGCCCATGGCAATGAATGTGGTGAACACACGCCCTGGGTGAATAGGTGAGTGATAGGGGATGTAGTAAAGGATGCGACCCAGGATGAAGAAGTTGGCTCCCTCGTAGACCGGTCTTTGATGGTCAGTTTCGCCCATACATCAGGAAATGGACGTGGAAAATCTCTTACGGCCCTGCGAGTAAGAGAACAGTACTCGAAATGAAGACTCCAAGATCATCCCAGTGCCCAAAAGCTCCGATCGTGCGCATCACGAACCCTGCCGTGAAAAGCAGCGCAGACCACGGTAGTAGGCCTGTCACCTTCCAAGACTTATACTTGCTTTGTAAACCGTTAGTGGCTCTATAGACCATGGAGTACAATTACTTACTGGCATTGGTACCCATGTATAATCCCAGAGATCGCAAAAAGGATAGCAAAGGCAATAGGAGCGCCTTTATTCGGTGCATAGAACCAGAGACTCCCCTCCTCTGTATGCGGTTAGCCGTGGACTGGATATCGATCGATCTTAGGGGGACCAACGGTAATCCGATCGCTTTTCAAATTTCATGATGCTGTGCTGGAAAAAAACACTGATATATATCTAAAGTGCTGGAGCCGAGTAGTGTTCCCGATCAATATCTCGTATATATAAGAAGCCAAGTCTGATTAGATTATGGTCCTTTTCGCGCAGCCATAGCGGTATATATACTTTCAACAACATGATGCTCAGAGGGACTGCAGGCGTTAGCGAACACGAGACTACCGGAAAAGGAAAACGAGATTCCTCTATAGAGAAACCCAAGCCTCTGAAGAACAGAACCCCGTGGAGACAATAAGGCATAGCGGCGAGCTAAATTGCTTGTTCATCGTTTCTCATCGTTGTCTGGGTCCGCAAGGAAGCCCACGATTGGCTGCCACCAACGTAGCGAATACGAGCAAGGCTGTGTCTATGGCACCGCGAACATGGTTCAGGTGCCCGAACAACAGATGATCCAGCCATGGGGCAGAATGCTTCGTATCGAAGAATAAGTCATCATATTCTGCCTCGGACCCCTCATGTAGAAGTCGGCAAGGCGGATTTGGTCTACAAGTGGTGGTGCCTGAGGATAGAGGCAGCAGGCCTGTGTCTCGGTAGAATAGTTACTCCGTACCCGACCCGCGATCGGCAGAATAAGGCTCAAACCAATCTAACCGCTTACGCGATGCTGACCGCTTTCGCTCGATCTGACCTCTTCAGAACTCGATCTCACGAAAAGGCCATGAAGCGCGCTGGCGTAAGTAAATCGACTCTCACGGCCGCAAAGAAGGTGGTAAACTTTCAAAATCCAGGATTTAGATAGGTATTATGATTGTGCACAGAGATTTCAAAATTATTAGAATTCATACTGTTTTTGATAAGGACAGAGGCGGTTAACTGTCCAGGCCTATATAAATATTGTTATTATCTGACTGAGATAAGATCTGTGGTTTTTTTAGGGACTAAGTCACGTGATGTGACAGTATTTGGTATTATTACCTTGTTATTACCGATCCCGGTACGGCGTGTCACATGACCAGCCCCGGATTGCCCGTTGCCCCGACAACGCAGGCTAACCCGGTATGGAAAGCGACCGTAATCAACGTGACTTGACCTCCGTCGCCCTGCTCGGCTCCCTTCCTCTGCTCTCTGTCTTTATCGTCGCCAATCCTCTGCCTTCCCTCGCCATTTCGTGTACGATCAAGCGGCAGAGTACGTCCAGCAACCATGAGTGCAGCAAAGTCCCCTCAGCCGTCCCTTTTCCAGGTGTACCTCCGCCTCCGCCCGCCCATCTCGCAACAGCAGGATGAACACGTTGAAAGGTGCCTGACAATCGATGTCCCGGAGGCAGCCAATCCAGTTGCAGAGAATGGTGATGGGTCTAGGCCAGCTGGTCCCACTCAAATCATTCTTCAGCCTCCGAGTGATGTTCGCAAACGTGCTGTCGAGAAATTCGGCTTCACCAAAGTCTTTGAGGAATCGGCGTCTCAACTGAACGTCTTTGAAGATACCGGACTGGAGTCTATTATCAGAGGCGTCCTGTCGGAGGGAAGAGATGGTCTCATAGCTACACTGGGTGTGACAGGAAGTGGAAAGGTAGGAAGACGACGGGATGCAGTATGGAAAGGATACTAATGTCCTCTCTAGAGTCACACAATTCTTGGATCCAAGACCCAGAAAGGTCTTACCCAAATGAGTCTCGATGTGATCTTCAAGTCCCTGGAATCAACAATCAAGCCGCCCGACAATTCAATCAACCCCATCCTCCTCTCGACCGTCTCCGCATCGGACCCCTGTGAATCCCAGATGTTCACGGCACAGTCGTTCCTGGAAGCCGTGTACGGTGACCCCGCCGATCGTGGCAGGAATTCTCGAGCCCAGACTCCAATGAGCACCGGCAGAGCTAATACACCTATGGCGGTATGCTGCCCATTTCCCCAAACCCCCTCACGCAGGACCCAGACGCTGCGGCCTCGCATCCCCAGAACTCCAACCGACAGCCCCAATGTGCCCTTGAGTCCAGCATATTTTGGTACCCCAAGACGCAACGGCTCCCCTATCAAGAGGGATGCATGGGTACCTGCTCGTCCCCTTACAGCCTTTTCCAATACACGCTCTCAGGTCCCCAGTATGAACTATGCTAAACCATCACGTCCCACTCTAAAGGAACCCACGCCAGCGATTATCTTCCCTCGCCGAAATATGCCCCAACGTCCCAATGCCTTGCCACGAACTCCGGATGTCAGCCACCTCACCGTGGATCTGAACCCTCATTCGGAATACATCGTTTTGGTGTCGATGTACGAAGTTTACAATGACCGCATCTTCGACCTCTTGTCGCCAGCTGTCGTTCCTGGACAAGGAAGCACCATGTCACGCCAAGGCGGAAATGCGCAGAAAGACCGCAGAAGGCCCCTATTCTTCAAGTCCACCGAAGGATCGCCTGACAGAAAGGTTGTCGCAGGTCTGCGCAAAATTGCCTGCGCTACCTATGAAGAGGCGCTGGCCATCTTGGATATCGGTCTGACCGAGCGTAAGGTCACGGGGACTGGCGCTAACAGCGTCAGCTCGCGCAGTCACGGATTCTTCTGTCTTGAAGTCAAGAGAAGAATGCGCAACAAGAGAACCGGCGAAGAGACCTGGATTGGAAACACTCTCACGGTAGCGGATCTTGCTGGTAAGTCCAAGACTTATTTCTCACCAATCAGGTCATCGGTGCTGATAATTGTTTAGGTTCGGAGCGTGCTAGAACCGCAAAGACCGCTGGATCGACTCTTGCTGAAGCGGGTAAGATCAATGAAAGTTTGATGTATCTCGGTCAGTGCTTGCAGATGCAGAGCGATATGCAGGACAAAAACAAGGTATAATCACCCGTCGGCCTTTGCCCTGGATCATCAACTAACTCCAGTAGACTGCGTTGGTGCCATTTAGACAGTGCAAGCTTACCGAGCTGTTATTCTCCAACTCTTTCCCGTCCAACCAAGCATCGGGACCGACCCGTCATCCTCAGAAGGCCATCATGGTAGTGACTGCCGACCCTCTGGGAGACTACAACGCCACGTCACAAATACTACGGTATTCCGCCCTGGCTCGGGAAGTCGCGGTGCCCCGAGTCCCGTCTATCTCCGAGTCTGTGTGTTCCAGCTCCGTCGAATCATACAGGCCATCCGTCAGTGGACGCAATTCGCCCAACATGGCCACCAACGAAGAACTTGAAAGCGCCCTGGCAGAGATCGCTCGTCTCACGAAAGAGAACAGCAACCTTACCATGAAACTCGGCGAGGAAGAAATCATGCGATCCGAGTTGGAGACGAGGCTGAGCGCTAGCGAAGAGCAGTGCCTCGAGATCGAACAAGAGGTGCGCGAAGAGTGCTGGGCCGAAATGGACCAGAGAATGGAAGAGGAGAGAAGAAGGTGGCAGACTGCCCTGGAAGAACAGGTGAGAAAGCCTCCCGTCATGATTGCCACTAAAACTATCTGAGCTGCGACTGACCTACGTATACAGGCCGACCACAACGACGAGCACATCGACAAGAAGATTGAGCTCCTATCGCGAGGCTTCCAAAGTATGATATCCACCTTCCCCATATTCTTCTGACCACGTCTGTACAGCCATTCTAACAAAACCTCATTAGTCCACGAAGACCCGCCATCCTCCCGAAACGACCGCACCGAAGAGCTCGAATACGAGAATGAGCGTCTTCGCATCAAGATCGCTGCCCTCGAGCGCGAACTCACCAGCCAATCCCCGACCAAGAAGTCCAAGGCCAAGAAGCCCCTCGAATCCACCCGCACCAATGCGCTAGGCCGTGAAAGCGATATTGACCATGCCCTGAAGCGAATGGATCAACTGAAGCTGGCTGATAGCATGTTCTCGCCTGCACCGGCATCCACAGGATCTCCGGGCAAGAAGCAGAGAAAGATGGCGACGCGGAGATGGGACTTGGCTCCGGAAGAGGAGATTTAACTTTGCAGTTTTCTACCCTTTTTTTCTTGACTCTTTTGTACAGTATGGGAGGCGTTTTCGGGGATTATTTGGATTCTCAGTGATACCATGTTTCGTTTATGAATTAGCTCTCTTTAATTGAATTGTGAATATTAATTTCTTTTGATTTTAAATTATATATGTGTGAATGGACACCTGCTACCCCATACATATAACCTCGCCTTAACGCCCGTTTTTGTTCTCCGCCGCCGAAAAGAACTATATAGACCCAGACACCTAGGTAGAGGAAAGCAATAGATAACCACGAGATAAACGCCAAGAAAATAAAAGAAATGGAATGCAAAGGAAAGCAACCGATACTGGTAGTGATTAGTACCAGTACCTCCGACAGTTCAATAAATCAAACATCCATAGGTTCAGCTTCCGAGACAAGCTCGCTTGCATCGGGCTGTTCAGTCTCGGGCTCGACGCCGTCCATTTCAACGGTGTCGTCACCTTCTCCTTCGCCTTCTTCCTCTTCTTCACCCTCACCCTCGCCTTCGAGGTCGTGTTCATCTTCACCGTCGCCTTCGCCCTCATTCTCCATGTCAACATCTGCTGCTCCTTCTTCGTCCGCCTCGACATCAGGCTCATCATCTCCCTCGCCTTCTTCACCATCACCTTCTCCCTCTCCATCGTCAACATCATCACCTTCAACCATCGTCTCGCCCTCCCCTTCACCAAGATCCGCATCTCCGACCGGTTCGATCGTGATATCACCGTCGCCGTCCCCTTCGAGCGCAGACATCTCAGACTCCGGATCAAGGGACCCTCGTTCCAGGTTCGGGAACATGAGTTTCCGATCGCTCGCAAGCTTGGATAACTTCTCGTCGTCGATCTCGCTCAGCTCGCTCTCGTCGTCGGCGCTATCGTGCACGCTGTGCGCCATATCGCTCTGCTGGCCGGACGTGGGATCTTCGGCTGTTCCTCTGGTGGCGGTGGCTGGAGCGCGAGCAGCAAGGTCTTTGGACTGTCGAGGAGCGGATGTGATGGAGGAAGAAGCCGGTTCGGTCTGGTGGTGGTTCTGGGAGGGGTCGGAGGATTCGACAGGGGCGGGCGCTTTGCCGGTGGGAAGGCGCGGCGCAAGTTTGCGGTTGACGATAGTTTCGGCGCGCTTTTGGATGTCGCGGCGGGCGATGCCCTTGGTGCGGCCGCGCGGGGCGGGGGCTTCGGATGCAGGGGCGGAGGTTGGGGGAGTTGGGGTTTCGGCAGCGCCGTCACTGCCCATGAGCAGGTGGTCGACTTTCATTTTCTCTTTGTTTTCCTCGTTGGCTTGCTCGAGAACAAGTGACATGTTGACTTCGTAGAGGCGGGAGTAGAGGTCGGCGATGAGGTCTTCGAGGAGGGAGACTTTCATGAGGTTGTTGTTGAGCTTCTTCAGCTCGATGGCGTCCCGGAGTAATTCGAGTAGAGAACCACTTTCGGGAGCGAGTTGTTGGAGATCGTCGAGGCGAGCGGTGTTGAGGACAAATTCCTCCCATCCGATAGGCCTGAAGACACCTTCCTCGTGGCCCTCGCTGATATTGCCTGCTCGGCGGATGACGCGTGCATAGGTGAGGCAGACGTCTTCCCACAATTTAGTATGGTTGATAAAGTCGCCTTGCTTCTTCCGCACTCGACGCAGCAGCTGGTCGAGATTTGCGCGGTCGTTAAGCTGGTCCAGAAGAGCGACGAAGAAATACACATATCGCGTGGTGTATACGAAATGTCTACCCGGACGCTCGTACTCGGGCTTCCAAACTTGTATAGTCATGGTCTTGGTGAAAATCTGCTGCGTGAGTTCGCCCTTGGCCCTAGCGGCAGATTCGGCATCTTTGCTATCATCGTATATGATATGGGCAGCCTACTGAAGGTTAACATATGCTCGAGGGAGACCATTAGAAAAGAAGCTGCAAGCTGTGCGTACCCTGAGAGCCATGCGGTGATGCCAATTCGATTTATCCGCATGTCGCAGATTCCGAATAACTGCAAGGGTGTATGTCTTCCACGAGGCTTCGTCCTCGGGAGGTTGGACCTTCCGAGCCCACGGAGTGGCTAGAAGGGTCTTGCTGCCCTCAGCCGCCTGAAAAGAGTTAGTTTTGGACCAGGTAAGCCGGAGAGTAGTTCGTACCGTCAATGTGCCCCTGTGAACGAGTTTATGGACGATGGAAACCAGCTTGAAGTGAGGCTCGAAAATAGGCTCTGCACGTGAGTCCTTCTTCTGGGGAAGTGCATCGATGGCATCCAGCAGCGAGTCCAACAGATCATCCAGGCTAATTGACTTGGCTCCTCCTCTAACGGTCTCGTCGGCGCTGAACATCTTCCAGAGACATTTAGCATACATATAGTGGGTCCTATATCTGTTAGTATTCACATTGCTGGTTCAGAAACTGAATGAAACTTACATCCAACTCTTGGGTTTGTCGACAATCGCGCGTTTGAGAAGATAGCTGGCCAAATTCCAGACAGAATACAGTCTCATCTCTTTAAAGGGTTGTGTTTCGTACATCTGTTGATTTTCTTCTCGGTTATAATGTCGGGTGAAATCACTGAGACTGAAGGCCCCCATAGACAAAGGTGCTCGCGAGGAAGAGTATAGTCGGATCCCAAAATCAGTATAGAGCTCAGACAGAAGTGCTCTTGTTTCTGGTGTTGGTTCCGCATTTCTAATGGCAGTCGAAACAGCCATAGCATAACAATGAATCGCGTAGCGCTGCCACGTTACCAGTTCTGTGCGATTGTTGTTGATCTTTTCAGCGGACCAGGTGATGTCTTCTTCGACTTTCGAGTCGTATGTTTGGGCTAGTCGATACCAGGTTTCCCATCTTGCGGTCCCGTGCTCTAGGTCTGACCGGAACCAGCTCACAGCCTCGTCAAGGTCATTGGTGGGCACCGGGTTTAGGCGCTTCTGGGAACGAAACTTGGTGAGAGCAGTGTATCCCAAGAGGAAATACCATCCATTCCGTGCGATGACTGCACTTTCGATGGAAAGTGGAATAGGAAGCAACGTAAGATCTTCCACTCCCCGTACCGAACGGAATATTCCTGATGGATTCAGCGGGGACTTGAGATAGGTTGTCAAGATGCGCTTGTTATAGTTCAAAGGCCCGGAAGATCTCGTGTTGCCAATGGCCTGCTGCATCTTTTCAATGGTATGTTTAAGCTCCGACTTTGACAGATCTTTGATGTTCATCTTCTTGGCTTGCTTCATGACAAAATCAATCATCATTATGGCCGTAGCTCTATCGAGTTTCTCAGGTGGGCACCCATGGTCAAGTAGGTAATTGTCCACTGTCGACAGTTTGATGCCATGGATGTCGTAAAGAACCTGGCAGATATCCAATTCGTAGTCTTCTTTATCATCGGGAGCGAGCAGCTCAGACTTCATCAGCTTCAGGAATTCCTTGTGGGAACGTTTGCACATTTTTCGGATACCAAGAGCGTGATGCACGGCACGGAGGTAATGAATGCAGTCATCAAGGGGCGTGCCAAAGATGTCTTTGTTCTGCGCAATAGCTTCCTTGAGAAGGGTATACTGTAAGATCCAGCAACGAACATACGTTTCTCGGAGCCTGTCCTTGAAACTTTCCAATGACTTGGCTAGAGAGCCGCGCAACTCAGGACGAGAAGTCTGGCCAACGCGCACCGAATCTTCATACAAAATGAGGCCATGAAGAAGTTTCGTCAAGAGGGCTATGGCGGACATTGATGATTTCAGGTGATCCATGTCAAAGCAATCGTATGCCTTGGCTGGGTCTCGCAAAACCATCGTTACAGTCTTGGTCAGAATGCCATCGAACATTTTGAGCCATCGGAGCAGAGTCACCTGACGGTGCTCACTGGGTTCTTGAAGATGCGCTGAGCTCCAAAGCTCCTTTATGATTACCTCGATACTCCTCAAGAAGCAAGATACTACCTTGGGAGGATAGTCAATGTCGGTGTAAGCGACCTGTAGTCGCCTCCAGAGGAAAAGCCTTAAGGTGGCATCGCCTCGGTCCAGGAAAGACCCCATTTCTTGAAGTTGTGAGCTCGGTCCGGCAAGCTCCTGGCCCCCTGAACTGTCTTCCTCCGTAAAACCAACAGAAGAAGGCTCTAAAAGTGGCTCTATGGTTTCAATGATGTCCACAGGATCTCTTGAATTGGGACTAAAGATTTTCAAGAAAAAGTCCATCGATTTCAGTTTCGAGATCTCTTGGTCAATGATCTCGAGGGAGATTTCCGGCATCGCGGCATTGTTAACCAAGCCAATCAATGGATTGTCCAAACATTCGAGCAAGCGTTGAAGCTCCTCGAGGCAAAGCAATATGTGCTCCCGGTGGGCATCAGTTGTCATGTTTGAATGGAATGTCGACGTCCAGATGTGACGTAGAAGCATCGACTTTTGGTGACCTCCTGAAGGCGCATGGTCCATGAAATGCGTCAACGCAGTTCGGGCCAGAGAGCACCACCTGTCCAGACGATCGCGTTGCAGGATCCTTCCTCCGGTATTCACCTCACTGTTTGGGTTATTGATCGACGAATAAATGTCAAGCTGGAGCTCGAATATCGTCTCAATCATTTCCAAATGAGCGAAGTGATTTGAGGTGTACGTAAATTGGGATCCAACAGCAGTGCTGATGATCTGACGCTCAAGGTCTTGAACATGGTCCAGCATTCTTTTATAAATGTATTCGTCCTCGCTTAGCAGAACTTGAACGACCGTCTCTTTCAAATCACTTGGCCATTGAAATAGCGTGTATGTCGATTTCATGACAGGAAAGCTAGGCGCATCAGGAGCATGCGCCGCAGGGAAGTTTCCATACTCTGGCATCAGAAGGCATTTGAGCCAATCAAAGGCTACATTGTGGATATTGAAGCTCCCATCATTGACAATATTGAGTAGATGAATTAGTTCTTCAACCCCGGCAAGGACCTGCTTGATTCCTAGTTTCCGCGCAGATTTCCTTGAATGCTCGAGGAAAACTGCCAGCCCCGATTTGCCCATGCCTTGTATGTCTCGAAAGGCCGAAAAATAGTCTCCTTGCAAAACTGCCTGGGCTTTCCCTTCATCCCAGTGTTTCAGGGCGTTTATGAGATCTTGATGCAGCGAGCATTCACTTTCGTTGGCTCCTGAAATCGGCGAATCCTTGTCGTCATTGAGAGATGAAAGGCATTTCCGCAGCTCCTCGATCCCTGCCAGATCTTCGATTCCAATTTTAGACAACAATGAATTTGTCGTGTTAAACACCCACTCATCAGCTTGAGTGTAAATTTCTAGTTGATCCTCGTAGTACTTGGACTGGTCAAAGACAATGTCCTCAGCTTGCAACGATGCTTCCGCATTCGATTCCCTGAGGCGTGTTCTTCTGCTTTTGGCCCTGATACGTTCCGCCTGGTCTTCGGTGATGGCTGAAGCAGAGGAGCGCTTCCTAGGCGCGCTAGACGATTTGATCTCTATCTCATCAGCGTTCGTATGCTCCGGTCGATTTTGTATTTCAGGGCTATGCGATGACTGCACTTCAAGCGACTCCATCAGCTGTTTTTCTGCCCGCTGGTCGATGGATGAATGGTCGTCAGTTTGTTCATCAGGGGCCTCCAATTTGACAGGGGCAGTGTTTTGAGCTGCGCTTCGATCGTCGCCTTCTGCGACGTGGGCGTCTTTCCTGCTATCAGCATCAACCTCATCTCGCGATTTTGATGACTGATCCTGGGCTGACGATTCTCGAGTGGTAATAGCTTTCATCTCGGGGCTGAGGGCGGGCAGGGAGAAGATGATTCGTGAGCCAGTAGGAACGTCATCGCCTTGCACCTCGTCGCCGTGAACTCGCAGGATGGCCTTTCCAACGGCGGCCCACGTTAGGACAGAGAGCTTGACCTCATGATCAGGAAGACGTGATCGAAGAGGGTGCTTCGTTGGGTCGGCATTCTGTAGGGTGTTCGGCAGGGCCGGAAGGTACGGATAAGGGTCACTTTGAGGTTTGAGGAACTTGAGCAGGGTCTTCTTCGGTTTCCTTAGCGGTACTTGTGCTGCGGATATTCTGTCTTCCAATGACAACAGCGTTTCCCGGAGATGCTCCTCCGTTAAGGTTTCCTCCAAGCCTAATTGCTCAGCCCGCACCTCTAAGCGATTCTCATCGTCCGCCAACACACTCTCCAGGCAGTACCGAGCTAGCCGGTAGCTCTGCAAAGCACTGCACAATCTTGCGCTTTGCCTCCAGAGATTGAGGTCGGTATCGTCCCGCTCCAGGGCCTCGGCGAAGGAGCTTAACGCTTTGTTGACGCGGTCGGCAATCGTGGCCGATATCTCCTGGGCCGACTCATCAGAGTGCGAGGCATCCTCGATAGACGCCCGCAGCGAATCCAAAGTATACTGTCCGTGGTTTTTATACGAGAGATAGATGGTCTGCATCAACGTGCTGGATGTCGAATCGTTGATATCGAATTCCACTAGTGGCTCCGCAGCAGTATCCCCCGCGATCTCGTCCCCTCCAAGCTGGAGATCCGTATCCTGCAGCGCATTTCTTTTGGAGTCAGAGAGGGATTCGGGGTACTTGAATATTTCGGAGTTTAAGAGCGCATCGTAAGCTTCGGCGGCTTCGTCGTAGAACGGAGGGCCTTGGGAGTGGAGTTTCAAGGCATTCTGGTATAGTTTGAGGGCCTCCTCGATCTGGATTTCTTTGGTATCGTCAACCTCCTCCTCGATGGCCTCGTCCGGCTCGATGTTCAATGCGACCCAGCTCGACATTGCGCAGGGTTATTTCGGCCTCGAAAGGGTCCTGGAGGGCGGGGAGGAACCGGGCGCAATGAGCACCATGTCAGGAGGGATGGAAATGGGCGAGTGGGCGTCGCGGCATAGACCTGATAGACGTAGGGTGGTGGATGGCAGAAACCTGAAGCTCCCGTCACGCGTTCCCCCGTTGCCCGATCGAGGCAAGGCTGGTGCCTGAGGACTCGGCCCAGGCACTGATCGCCGGCCGTGACGACGACTGGGCCTGGAAACCCCAAACGGCTCTCGCTTTCGGCGCCATCTGTCCTCTCCCAGTTCGAATTGTCCCGTGAGCTGCCTCCTGCGCTTACTGTCTTGCCCTTTCTTCTGTCACCCCCTCACGTCTTGTCTGCGCTCCTGCAAGCGCCATGGTTGCGCCAGCTGTCCCCGAGTAGGTGTCTCTCTCCCCTCGCTTAACACAACAACATTTGACGGCACCTTCTTTCCACTGTTTGCGGGCTAGCCTAATCCAATTGTGTCTATAGAATCTACGAGGAGGATGAGATCTATGCCGCTGTCGATGCGCGCACCGAGTCCCTGCAGAACCTGCGAGAACTAGGACCCCCGGACTTGGTGTATTTGGTCAAACAACCCAAGACCAACTCCACTCGCCAGGTACGTGACTACAAGGTTTAGTGGCTTTGGAAGGCTATAACCAGCATATGAGATCACATTCAGAATTGATCTGGAGAAAGTAAACTGACAGATGTGCGATGGACACAGACCGGTGTTTATCACCATGTCACCGGCATCGACGCCTCCTCCTCCGCCAGTTTAGCCGCCTATGTAAATACGCTGACCTTCTCTCCTCTTGATAAAACACACAAAGTGGTATCGGGGACCTACTGGTCAGGAATCCCGACTCGAGTTGCCTTTTCGGTGCCCATGATTGACGAATGCGCAGTTGCTACAATGCCTTCTCCCACCTGGATATGCGAGTCGACGTGAAGATCCCCGGAAGTCTGGAAAGTTACTGCATCGATGAGCGCGGCGACAAGCGCGTCGCGACAGAAGCACTGTGGTTGGAGACATTCCTTTGCGGGGTCCTCCGGGCCTATTCCTATGCGGATGACGGCAGCGGTGATTCGATCAGGAAGATTGTTGGAGTTCGTCGGTTCAACCCGGTCACAAACACAGAGATGGAACACAAGTTCTTGGATGCGGCTGAACGCCTGTTCTTCTTGGGTGAGTCCTATCTGAACTCAATTGCGATGTGTATACTGACGGCGGATTCACAGGCCGGCAGCTCAGCTCCGACCCCGAGACGCAGGTTCCGAACACGGTCAGCAACCACCTCACAGCCGGCCTTTTGAAATACATCCAGACGACGGGACGCTATACATCGGGAATCAATCTTTTCGAGAAGCTTCGGACGCGCGATGTCGAGGTCTCTTCGTTGTTGACTCGGGTTCTCATAATGGCGGATGAGGAAGTACAAGCGGTGCGGTTGATGTACGATGCCCTGCAGGACGTTCCCATGGACTATTCCTTGCTTGATTGCCAGGCCACTTTCTGTCAGGAGAAAGGCGAAGGCGAAATGGCATTGGAGTGTGCCAAGCGCGCCGTGACTGCTGCGCCCAGCGAGTTCAGCACGTGGGCGCGACTGGGAGATGTCTACGTCGGCCTTGAACAGTGGGATCTGGCGCTTTTGACGCTCAACTCGTGTCCCATGTTCACCTATCAGGACAAAGATAGCCCTCGCATGCCCCAACCGGCGCGCATCATGCTCCCGATTCTTGCCGAAAGTATGCTCGATGAAATCGATGAGGGCCAGCCTAGACAAGGAGATCCCCATGACTACGTCCACCCCTCACTACGTAGATTGCATGCCGCCGCATACCAGGGTACCTTCTTGAAGGCCTACAACCTCCTGACCAAGGTCGCCGCCGCCATCGGATGGGATCAGCTTCTCAAGATTCGCAGCGAAGTGTTTGTGATGGAGGAGGAATACCGGGTCGAACGACAGCACTCCGTCTCGAAGCCGGATGCCTCTTCACTAGCCGAGACCAATGGAGACGGAGAACATGAAACGGAGTCGACCGATGCAGATGACCAAGCGTCGACCAACGGGACGAACGATCAACAAGAGTCCGCCCATTCCATCGAGAGACCCGAACAAACGGTAGCATCGGCAGTGGTCAAATCAGGAAACGAAGACGTGAGTCCCCCATGCAGACTGAACACACCTCACGCCTCTACCATTCTGCCTCCTGTCCAGCCCCCCCCCTCCTCTATCTCAGACTAACCGAACATCCAGCCCGACCCGTCACACTCGTCCTACGCGCAATTCCGCAATAAGCGCCTGTGCGAGAGATGGCTCGACAACCTCTTCATGGTCCTCTACGAGGACCTCCGCATCTACACCATCTGGCGCACGGAGATGGCCCAATTCCGCCAACAATCCATCGAGTACAAGAAGTCTGCCACCGAATGGGAGATCCTCGGCGAACTGGCCGAACGACTGCACCACTTCGACGAGGCCATCGAGGCTTACGAGCAGTGTCTGACCGTTCGGTTCTCGCCCAAGGCCATGCGCGGCCTTCTCAAACTTTACGAGAAGAAGAACGATACCCGAGGCATGCTGGGTGCTCTGATCCGTCTCATTGCATGGCAATACCGTTGGTACTCGGAGGTATGTCTTTCCTGATACCCACCCCTAAGACAATCCATACCCTGTCCCCTCATAAAAAGGTTCAAATACTAACCATCAACCGTACGGGTAGTTCTCCCCCAATCTCCTCTACCTCATCCGCAAACTCATCGAAGATGAAGGCGCCGTCAAGGTGCGCAGCATCGTCCAGGCCACGAATCTGCCGCAGCCCGTTCTGGACCTCACGCATCAATACTGCCAGCTCTGTGCGACGTTTCGCAGCAGCGGCAGTGACGGTTAAGTAGCTGGATTTGTCGAGCTAAGTTACGTTACGTTTAATGTTAGGCAGCGACGTGGACCAGCCCAAGAGGTTTTGTGAAAAAGAAGAAAAGAAACAATAAAAAAAGGAAAGGGAGAAAAGTGATGACATACCATTATCGTCGGAAATTGCAATTGCAAATGCACATGTAATAGATTTATTCAGGCCGGGGCCCAGAGGAGGAAGGCACGATGCTAAGCAGTAGCAGTTATAGGGGGTGATCTCTTTTTCTTTTTATATTCTCACCTTTTTTATGTGTCTATTTTATTTTCATATTATTACGATTACATTATTACTTTATGATTCAACTCTTTCAGTTTCATCTGTCGGGATCATGCGTAGCTAGTTTTTAGCCCTTTCTTAATTGTGGCACTTCAAGTACGTGGCCAGCCCAGGAGTGAGGGTGTTGTACTCCTTGAATGTTCTTGCGATTGCTGGGTTCCGTTACAGAGAATTGTACAGGCTTTGTGCCTAGAGTATTCCAATGTTGCACGAATGAAGAACGTAGCACAGGTTGATTCCACGGGACTACCTACTAGTATCTATAGGCAAGAGCTCCTGATACAGACATTACTCAAAGACATGAATACACGAGGCCAAAAAGAACAAACAGATATCCACCACCTAGATTGAGGATATTGATTAAACAGATTGCACCATTAATTACTCTTCCTCGTCACCGTCGCCAATATCAACCTTGGGTTCTTTGGGAACGGTATCGCCCTTGGCGGCAGCGGCAGCGGCAGCAGGACCGCTTTTCTTGGCCGTATCAGCAGGAGCTTCCTCTTCTTCAGCTTCAGCTTCAGCAGGCTCTTCCTCTTCATCTCCATCGTCTTCTCCTTCCTCTTCTTCGGCGCCGTTCTTGTCGGCATCTTTGCCGTTTTGTTCTGCCTTTTCTTCTGCGCCCTCTTCCTCTTCAGGTGCAGGGGCGGTCTTGCGTTTCTTAGGAGCAGGAGCTATAGAAAGGTTGGATGTTAGATATTATCTTGATACGTAGACCAAACCGACGTAATGGATCAAGTAGTTCTTACCTTTCTCCTGAGGAGCCTCCTCTTCTCCTTCTTCTCCTTCGCCTTCTTCTTCCTCATCTATCTCCTCGTCACTGCCGCCCGCATCGCTACCGAGGTCGGATTCCTCATACCTGTGACGAGAACTAGTCAGCAAATGTAAAAGACATAAGGCCAGAGAACAAGGATTTGATGAGGTTCTGGAAGATGCCAACGCCAATGACGTAACAACGTTCCAGGTGTATAGAAGGCGGATCGCAACCAGGCGCATAATCCGAAAAAGCTATGCGACTCGAGGGAAGGGTAATCTGAAGGCAAAAAACGATGAAGGAAGGGAGGCGACAATGTTGTTGAAGGGTAATTCCATGAGGCGCATGGCGAAGTATGAGCGAGACAAGGGTGTGTTAAGAACAACTTACTCCTCTTCTTCTTCACTCTCGTCGCTAGGAAGTGCCTGAAGCTCTTCCTCTTCCTCGGCCTCTTGCTTTCTCTTACGGGTAGACATGGTGATTTGAGAGAGATCTAAGAGAAAGTAGGGGAAAATATAGACACTGCGCACTTATGCGACACAAGACTGAGTCAATGGGCGCAAAATGAGACGAGATACGGCAATTATAAGTAAAAGCCCTAGAGCAGAAGGCGCAATGGGGAAGAATTAAGAATTAGGAGGAAAAAGAGGTGGGTGGGAGGGAAAGAATGGAGGAGGAGAGAGGGAAAAAGCGCATCACAGGAAGGCAGGCAGCCCCGACGACGGAAGGGAGGAGGCTAGGGAGCTGAAGAGGGGGGAAGCTTCCACTGGTCAGCAATGACCAGAAAACATGGGCCAAAGCCAAAGAAACTGTCGCAACCTGGGGGAGGGCGTCGCCCTAGTATGCCGCTGGAGGTGCGAATAAACTCTCCCAGGCAGCCATGACGAGGATGACGCTGACGATCTTGGTGTTTTCGCTCATCTCGGTTCCATGCTCCGGGGCCGTGCTCCGGGGAAAGGACCAGCTCTTGGGGTTGGGGGCAGACTTAGTAGGCTAGGGACAGGAAGAGGTTAGGAGTCCCTCGCGCGACCATTTTCAGGCCATCGATCATGAAGGGAAGCCGGACGGAAATAAGAGAGCGAGGCCAGAAGAGAGGAAGGAGAAAGAGTCGGCCAGGGATAGAGAGAAAGGCTGATGATAGCGTCGCTCCAAGACTAAGTGCGTGGGAATAATTGGGAATTGGCAAGTGATGATGTCAGCTGGTACCTTAATTTACGGGCCGTCAATTCTGGTAAGAGATTACCAATTTTACCGTACGAGCCGAACGCGGAGACTCCATCCTCCAGGACCCGGTTGCAGAGACAGGGCGAGACGGGGGAAAGGCCGGGGATGAAGCAGTTGGCGAACTTGGCGCCGTCTCAGAGTTCATGGGTTGTGGTCCGTCCGTGAAAATCGAGTCACGTTCGTATGGATAGATGTCGAATCTAAAATCTCACGATGCTTGTCGACTGTCTTTCTAGGGTATCTATCTGTTTCCGTCAAAGAATAAATCGGTCAATGCGCCAAAAACTCGAAATTCGCCATGCTAGGATCAAGCAGATTCTCATCCAGTCCAAACCCGTACGTGCCCACCATGTCGTAAATCAGGTCGGGAGGTGGAAAGCCCTGAGCCATGGCATTCGCCCCCCCAGGTACCTCTCCCCCCGGTCGCTCCACAGGTCCTCCGACAGAGTTACTTCCGGTTTGCCACGAGGTCTCCCAGGAATCAAATCGCTCCAGCATCTTCCCCAGTCCCCGCGCAATGTGTCGCGTGAGGTGTCTCTCGCCGGCCGAAACGCAGTTTAGCAGTTCGATCACCCGTTCCACCAAGACACGCACTTGCCGACCGTCAAGACTTAGATAGGCCGAGTTCCAGTTCACGGCCACCTTGAGAAGGAATACCGCCGAGAAGGTGACCATCGTATGGGTAAAAATAGGAACTCCAACGATGGCATCTCGAATGTCTTGCTCCTCTAACACCATGTTTAGACAAGCCATGGCAGACGAGATGGCAATATTCGCGGACTCCTTGCGGTCCATGGAGAACACGGGAGTATTGGATGGTGACAACGCCCTCAGGGAGAGGGAATTCAGCTGAAACTTGGCAAAATGGTAGTGAAGCACCACTCCTTTCGAGGGGTATGTTCGCACATAAGGACTGTCGGCTAGATTATCCACAAGACGGGCCGGTCAGCTGAAACTGCCATCAAGACAATGTATTGACGGATGCATTTTCTCACTTACCAGATCGTGGTTGCCAGAGAAGTCTCCATTGATCGATGGCAACATTGTATACTCTGAGCTGGCCAAAATCCTCTTCGGTCAAAGCTTGCTCCGTGTCACTCCCAAACATGCGATATGCCTCAGTCAAGATCATGAACAAGGCCACCTGTGCCATGAGCCGGATATCACCGGGGACGACGCTCGGGGATTGCAAGAACGCCTCGTAGTTCTTGATAGCTGCATCCTCATGAATCACCGGCGGGCGCCCATATGCGATACTGAAATGGTGATCGCATACATACAACAGGTACCAGAGCTGTGCCCTCTCGTATTGCTCACTATTGCCTCGCATCATTTTCTGGTGGCTTTGATGAAGACCTAATTCCGTAGCGATGCGCACTGCGTGGCCAGACAGCTTCCAGCTTAGCTCGGATAACCAAAAAGCCCCGATGCAAAGTCCCCGGATGTCGTCAAGGGTATGAGATCTCGTTAGGGACATGCTTGAAACGAGCGAAACATACTCGCTGTAGCAGCGATTTAAAGTTTCCGTTCGATTGGGGATATGTAACGCCGCAACAGTAAGTACGGCGGCAGAGAGCAGGGTCGACGCTCGGCGTACAGAGGTCAGATCGCGATGAACCAGGATTATACCTCCCCATAGGAGCTGATTCATTGTTCTACTGAAATAGGCAAAGAGCTCCTCGGCCTCATGTAGAGCGATCAGTCCTCGCGATATGAAGTCCTCCTCCAGCAGGGTCAGTTTGGGCTGCTGGATGGGGTTATTCCGTAAATTGCGCAGCTTGGTAACCTCATAGAGACTACGCATGGGAGCTGGCACTAGCTCCGGGCTTTGGAGGTCGGGTTCTTGGGAATGCTCTCGCGCCACGTCCATCACTGCTCCGGGACCGTGATGTTCGGCGTGGTTTTGCGCGGGGGGCGGTTCATCGAAGACAAGTGGTTGCTGGGATACGACGGGGCTGGGGTCATTTTGGGGGTCTCCCGACGTGAAAGCCGAAAGATCTTGCAGCCCTGACCGACGGAGGAGGTGAGAGACGGCGGCCTGGAGCTGGTTGATGGTCGCTGTCGCTTGCGTTTTCCACCTAACGGAAAGAATGAGAACGGGGGACCGGAACAATTGCTTGGTGTGAGCTTACACGCCATCGTCATCAACGAACTTTTGCGAAAAGTCGTTTACCACGCATTTGATTCCGCTGCGTAGGCATTTGGTGCAGCTCGCCTCGCCTGGCTTGAACTCGCATCGTATCTTATGACGCTTGCAATCGGCACCTACAGGTTCGTCAGATTTAGTCTGCTACATCCAGATCTCGTCTGTTCCGCCTGAGAACCACCGGGGTTCAACGTACAGGCACGTGCCTTCGAGATCCGTGGCACAGGACTCCGTCCGTCAGGAACGACGGAGGGTCGACGGTCATCTCGTTGCGGAGAATCTAAGCCGGCGTCAGAGGACGACCGCTTCATGATTCTAGCTTCTGATTGATTGTCCAAACGATTCTTGACTAAGAGGGTTCGATGAGTCGGGGGTTCTCCGACTGCCTGCAGCTGGCGTGCGGGCGCAATTGGTGAGGGGGACCAACTTGATGGAGATGGCGTCAGTGCAGTCCAATAATGGAATTTCAAATTGGATTCAGACCCGTTTGGGGGGGGGGGGGGGAATACAGTTCTCGATGAATAGAGAGAAAGGAGAGATAGATGGAATCGCGGGGGAGTGGGGAGAAACAAGAAACAACAAAAATAAACCCCGACCCCGCTTTGGAGGAGATTCTGGACTCATTGCCTGATCTCTCTCTCCCTCTTTGCTGTTCGGAACAAACACCACCAAGCTTACAGTTAGTTCACTTCATTATCTTCGTGAAAGATTAAAAACTATACAATGACCGACTCGATGCTCTAACTCGGTTGATATTTGGCGGAATATTTGTGCTAATCGACCCCTTGTCGATTGCGAGGAATTGATTGCCCCTTATGCCGTCATCCAATCTGCCGAAAAGAGGATTCATATACTAGCTAACAGTCGCTCGATCTTTCCAGCGAACAGGCGAGCAAACAATGGAGTTTTAACTCGCCCTCTTGCCTCCACACCGGCTTAAGTCCGCGCGTGCCTGAAAGTCTCGTGAAAGTCTCGGACTAAATGCGATTGCGGATGCCCCACCGCGAACTACATCATCCCCTCGTCACGTCAACACTCTTAAGACAGGTCGACTTTTCTTTTTGAACCTTCAATTGAATTTCGCATTCGATATGAACATCCTCATCACCGGCGGCGCCGGCTTCATCGGCCAATTGCTAGCAAAAGAGCTCCTCAACGACCCCTCCTACAATGTCATTCTAACCGACATCAACGAGCCCCCAATTCCAAAGGGAGTTAAATACCCTCAGAATGCTCGCGCCGTGACCACAGACCTCCTCAGCGACGCAGACACGGTGGTGGTTAAATCGCTAGACGCCGTGTACGCTTTTCACGGCATCATGTCGTCCGGCTCCGAAGCCAACTTCGACCTCGGCATGAGCGTGAACGTAGACGCCACACGGAACCTTCTCGAGAGCCTCCGCAAAACATGTCCCGGAGTCCGAGTCATCTATTCCTCCAGTCAAGCTGTCTACGGCCAACCGCTGCCCGAAATAGTAACCGACAGCGTCATCCCGACACCTCAATCGTCCTACGGCGCCGAGAAGATCATCTGCGAGACCCTCGTCAACGAGTACACGCGACGCGGCTTTATCACCGGATTTACTCTTCGGTTCCCCACGATCTCCGTCCGACCGGGTCAGCCTACCGCGGCTGCCTCTTCGTTTCTGTCGGGTATGATCCGCGAACCGCTGGATGGAGTGGAGTGCGTGATTCCGGTGGAGGATCGGTCATTCAAGTCGTGGTTGTGTTCGCCGCGGACGCTTGTGCATAACCTGATCCTCACGTTGACGTTGTCGGCGGATGCGGTGCCCCCTCATATTCGCCAGATCAATGTCCCGGGAATCTGTGTCACGATCCAGGAAATGATGGATGCTTTGGAAGCGGTCGGAGAGAGGGATAAGCTCGCTTATCTCAAGGAGAAGGAGGATCCCGCTCTTAAGGCTATTCTGGATTCGTGGCCGACTCGATTCGATAACACACAGGCGATATCTTTGGGCTTTAAACGAGACGAATCTTTTGAGCAGGCTGTTAGGGATTATCAGTTGGAAGTCGCGCAATAAGTTGGAGGTACATTACTGGTTCATCATTCTTTAGTTGTACATATGATAGCTTCCTTGACTTGGTTGCCCCAGATAGAGCAGGCAGTGTCTCGACAAACTTAAATAACGCACGATCAACCAGAAGATATTCATAGTACAGAAAATATACCCATTCCACATCATACAAGCACATATTACCCACACCCTATAACAACCAAAAAAGTCAACTTATACCCAGCAATCCCCATCATTTCCACCTCCTAAATTACTTCCAAACCTGCACTAACTTAGCAAACGTCGCAATAACTATCAAAGGCTCTCCCAAACCTGTCCATCAATCGCAACCAGTCGATTAAACAACTGATTACGCATCTTAATAGCAGTAAGCCGATACGTCTGCCGCGGCTCCTTGCCCACGATAATCAACCCATCTACCACCTCCTTACTCCCCATCGCCCACCCAGCAACAAGCTTGCCCTTCCATCCTAGCCCCCCGATCTTCCGCATCTCCTGAATCTCAGTCACCGGGATCGTGAACAACACGGCGCCTTTCCCTCTGCTGCTTAACCGGGGGTCCAGTTGCGCTGTCGTGTCCGTGGTGAAGTATAAGACAGGAGGGTCTTGCGAGGAGTCAATGATAAGCGCGCCTCGTTTGCCTTTATACCGGGCGTCGAACTCGACGGGGCCTGAGGGCGTTGTGGTCACGCCTTTCCGGTGCAGGACGCCGATGCGCGTCTTTGCGTGTCCGGAGCCGACGGCTGCGCGAACGCGGTCAACGGCCAGCTTGCTTTGGATTCCGGTGGCAGTGGTTCCGCGGAAGAAGCCGACGACTCCGGACATCCATGACTTTTGAGGCTTGTCTGGAGGTTTCTCTTCTTGTTGGAGCTGCTGGGCACTTTGTGATGCGGCTTGATGGATTTCGTCGCCAGAGACTCCGAGACTGAGATCTTCGGCGTGGAGGGAGGCGGGGTGTGAAGGGGCTTTGATTTGCGAGTTGTCAGGGGGCGGTGGTAAGGGTGCAGCGTTTGCTTCGCCGATGCGGAGAAGGGTTAAGGCGAGTTGGGCGTTGGTGGGAACGCCTTTCAGAAGGGAACTGGTTGAATGGTGTTAGCTACCAGGGATTGTGTGTAGGCTGGGGAATTCTTGCTTTTGCAACTGGAGTAGCTTCTTCCAGCCGGGATATTTGCCATCCAGATATGCAATAGCACGCCTGAGCAACGGGTCTCCGAAGAAGGCAAACCCGACGACGAAAGTGCCGCCCTTGACCAGCAGATAGCTGGATACGACGGAAGACACTAAGACGGCGGAGGTCAAAACGATTGCGATTCGCACATATGGCCTGAATACGGGGAAAGGAGACGTTGGTGAGAGTGCACTGTCACAGTAAGCATATACCCAGAGCTGCTGCCGACGCAACAATGGCTTACTTTCCAAGCTTCTCATAGTTATCGATTAAGTCACTGAGAATTCTCATCAGGTCGTTTGCTCCGTTCAGAACCGTCTCTTTCATAGGCTGCCTAGTCTTATCGTGGCTTTCGGCCGGAATCTCTCCATTTGCAGTGGCCTGTGCATCAGCTGTATCGGAAATGATATCTGTCGCGTCAGGTACAGAAGCTTCTAAAGGAGCGTCCTCGGGTGTGGCCTGGTCGTGTTTCCCAGCAATGCTACCGACAGCAACACTGGCCACACTGGTGATCATATTGCTAGCCTCTTGCTCGGCCGCTTCTCCTTTGAGCTTCTCGGGAGCACCCGTGATACTATCGTGTGAGCCTAGTACATTGGCCGCGGGCTTCTGCACGCCGCCGGTGTTCATATCAACTAGCGCAATGGGTGCAGGCGGGAAAAGCTTGACTCGGCATTGGGGATAGACAGCCAATGCCAGGAGAAAGCAGAAGAATGTCGGCGCAAGAACATCCAGAAGCCATGCGACGAAATACACCTGCAGGCATTAGCTGAACTCATACAGGATGATACTAAGGAGTTCCAGTCTTACCGCGCAGAAAGCCGAAGTACGACGGGTCTCTTTCCAGGAACGTAGTCGAGCAATGTGCTTGAAAAAGCTGACCATCGCCACGACGATTGTCGTATAGAAGCGTTCCAGGGTCGCACGCAATTTATCGGGAGAAAACTGCTCATCTTCAGAACGGATAAGATCTAGATTCTGTAACGGAGTTTCCGGAAGAGCTTTGACGTAGTAAATTTGCTGTAGAACGGAATCAGTATGTCTCTTTCTCCATCGCTCCGCATTCACAGTACCTTGTTAAAACGCCGGATCAGCATCCAGAGATCCTGGTTAGAGAGACCTGACACAATTCTCTCTTCAAAGTCATCGCGCGATAGACCCCATCCTACATCTGATACATCTTGGGTGACACCGGCCTTCTCAGCCAGTCCTTTCTGGTCTTGCTCTACTTGTGAGAGGAAATGGCTATCTGTCGGCGAATCGGCCTTGATGTCTTTCTGTTCTGTGAACTCTCCATCATCATCACCATCATTGCTTCGATCAGTTGGAGCCTTCAAAGGCTTCGTTTTCCCTGTCGTTGTCATTTTCCGTGCGTGCAAGTATATAGAGACAAGGAGGATCCTGGGAATCTTTCCACTGCATTTAAAAAGGGTCAACCCTTTGTAGCGAAGGATTGATGTGGTAGGTTCCTGAACCCCCCAAGGAGCCGGGAGGGAATGTAGAGGGTTGATGACGTCACTCTGCAGTCAATCCACCACCCAGGCAATAAGGCTCTTCATTGGGTTCTTTGACCCCCAGTCAGCTTGAACGAAGTGATCTATCTCGTAGGTGGTCAGCTAGGTCGAAACCTCGAAAGGCAAGATCACGAGTCAACTTGGTACTTCCATCCCACTACGCACTGGCCAATCTTCCCCGGGCTCAGTGGAGATGATCTACGTCTTTCTGCCTCAGGCAACGAACGTTTTTGACGTAAGACCGGGTAGGCAGTGTGTTCGAAATCATATCACAAAAGAACCAAATTTTTTTTTTTTTTTTTTTTTTTTTGGAAAGAGCAACAACAACAGACTAGACTGGACTACTTGGAAATGTCCCCTCTTTCATTTCCGGTGGCCGTTGTGTTGATTTTTGATGGCATTGAATGTGAGTTTGATACGGTATTCAGGACTTTCCTTCAGACGCTTAATGCGCCGATTTATAGCTGCTCGGTCGGAATTCTTTGCTCGATCGATCTGGCGGTCTATCTCATCCAACCTGGATAGTATTTCTCTGGACAGTTTCGTGTAAGGATTTGTGGATAGCTCGCTTTCGGCCTTTCGCTTTCTATTGGCCGTTTGACCTTTGCATCAAGCTTAGTTTTCTCCTTATTCTCCTTCTTTCTCTTTATGCCCTTTTTGCGCTGGCGCTGGTGCTGGCGGCGGAGGCCACGTTTCGCTGCTTGCCAGTATTAGATCCTCTTCGAACTCCGATATATTCCAACCGAATCTCTGGCGAACGTACCGGACTTGAAGAGTGGAGGGAGGGGGGCGAGTGCGAGCTCAGCCAGCTGTTTGGTAATCACGTCCTAATTTAATGTTAGTAACTTGACAGTATAGATTCAAGTGGGAGGTAAACTTACCCTTGTTTGTAGTTGAATTCAGAAAGAAAGATCTGAAATTTATTTCGAGGCTGTTGTATATTGCATCGTCCTCCAACTCGACATTTGCCTGCTATAGATGCCAACAGTTGGTTATTGCGTTTAGTCTTTATAAGACACATGTCAAATTCCCATAAAATCTAAAAACCAACCCAATTTCTCGTACATCAATGTGCCAGAGCCAAAGCTGAAGCCAAGAGATTTTAAATCCATCAACCCAAATAGACATTAGAGATGATCACACAGACTGGAGTTATAGGAACTCGTAGACACGAACCAGGCATCATACTTATATTCTGTCTTATTGCCCGCAATCTGAAAACGCGACTATACGTAGCGCTATAAGCACTTTGCCGGGCACAAACCATAGGCCAGGCCATAGAAGACATTTGCCACAGACAATGTGCGATAATTTTGAGCCAAGTAACAGAAGACCTTCGACGGAAGATGCTTGAAGAGATGTAGAAGAAGAGGAGAGAAGAGGAGAGAAGAGGGCTTAAGGTTTCTGATTTATCGAGGACCTTCTTTTTTGATATGGAATTTTTATTCCCTACTATGTGTCGTCTAATTCCGAATCCTTCCCTATAATGACAATCTATATCATTCCCTTCACTACATCATTCCCTTTACTACAGAGATAGTAAGAGAATGCAACCACTGCAACAAAGTAACCATTACAGAAAAGAAACTTTAAGCACTGCAGAAATATGAGAAGGGCCGATAAAGATATGGCCTCAGGTATCTATATCCGCTCGATGAATTGTCGTGGCCGTTGACGAACGCGGCCGTTGGATTATGATTCATTAGGATCTGTCTGGAGACGTCGATTCCGATTTCGGAGGTGACCATGTACTTTCAAGGAGATACTGGTTAGCCAAATCTTGTGCATCAACTCACCTGGAGTGTACGGGCTAATAGGGCTTAGTGTAGTCCCATGACCATGACCCACCGTTCTTCCTTGTAGAGTCGATGCTTGCACCTCGGCATGGCGCTGGATCGACGAGGATAGACCGGTTCGGGGAATGAGTCACCGTTAGATCAAGTCACCAAGCATGATTTGGATAAGTCACTTAACATCGACTGCCTCCACTTCACCTTTTCCTTCGTTGAATCAGAGACACGTACTTGTTTTTCATCTCACGTTCTGATGAACATAAGCCTCGACTGGAGACCCATCCAGTTTCGCTAGCCTGCATAGCTGACTTGAGCCCGATCCAAGGGCAGGGACTCATTCAGGCTTGGCCCGGACAGTGGCTCTCACACGTATACCTAGGGATCAATGGAACTAATGGTATAATTATAGCCTACAAGACATTAGCTCCCTCCAACACCCCTCGAGTTTTGGCCAATCTTGAGCTTGGTGGCTCCAACTAAGAACAACAACTCACTCGTGCGCTGGTGTTGGTCGCACAACCTAAGCCCAGCCTCAGCTAAGTCCTTTCTTTGTTCCAGTCGGCCACTAGGCAGGCATTCGGCTCTGTTACTCCGCTTCTCTACCATATTTAAGCCCGTCCAATACCCTCCCTCGAGAAACACTCGTCCGGGAACCAAGTACATCACGATGGCCGCCCCCGTCGGAGTCCACCTTGTGGGAAGTCTCCCTCTCGCTGAAACTGAGCAGGTGTTCCGTCAACTCCCGGCGGCCCTCCCAGACCGTCTCAACTCGATCCCTGATGGCGAGCCAGGTGCCCGAGGGAACTACATGTATTGGGAGCTCCCCTGTTTTCCCAAAGAGGCAAGACGACCGTGGTTACCCGATACCTGCAATGTGCCCGATAACCACCCCGGTTTCACTCGAGACTCCGTGGCCCCTTCCCAATACGCCGGCGCAGCGCTTCAATCCTACCAGACCTTCGTACAGTTACGCAACCAGTCCCTCATACCCACGGGAGTCCGCTTCCAGGTTTCACTGCCCTCACCGTTCGCCTGCATCCAGGGCCACGTGCGGCCCGAACTTCACGGGGAGCTCGAACCGTTCTACGAGCGTCGTTTACTCGACTCCCTAGATGCCATCATCACCGGCATCCCTGCCTCCGACCTGGCTATCCAGTGGGACCTGCCCTTCGAAATAGGTGCCCTAGAGCACGAGCGAGGCCGACTCCCCGCCGACTACTTGTTCAGGCCGCAGTTTGCACCCGTCAGACAGGGCCTGCTAGATCGCATTCGGCGTCTCTGCGTAAACATCCCTCCCGAGGTACATCTTGGTATTCATCTCTGCTACGGCAGTGAGGGGGGGAGGCGTTTCCTCGAGCCCGAAGATCTGGGCGTATCGGTGAATTTCGCCAACGACATCGCCGACACGATCCGTCCGCGTGCGATTAACTGGCTGCATATGCCGGTGCCGAAGGAGCGGGAAGACATGGCGTACTTTGCACCGTTGGAGAGATTGACGGTGGATCAGGAGACGCGACTGGTCTTGGGGCTGGTGCATCCTGACGACGAAGAGGGCACTCGACGTCGAATTTGGGCGGCGCAGCAGATCACTGGCAGGCGGTTCAGCGTGGCAACGGAGTGCGGAATGGGAAGAATGTCCGAGGAACAGCTGGATAGTATCTTGAAGATTTCGAGAGATGTGACCCAGTTCACTATCCCGCAGTTGCAGCCCTCAAGCACCAACTAGGGAGCCTGTGCAGCAGAATCAGGTATGAGAGGGACATATGTCTTGTCACTAGTGGCTGTCTATTGATTTAAGCTTTGGGGAAAAAAATCTTCGTTCCTTGTGCTCGTATCAGAACGTAATCGACAGTACTTTATGACAGCTGGTAGGGTTACCTGTTGTTGTTGTTGTTGTAGTATTTTACGGCCGTGTGACACTGCCTAAGCACGTGTCCCACCGTCCCCTGTTGGGGCAAAGGCCGCCAGGGGGTAAGCCTTGGGCGTCACTAACTAGCTGCTAGTTCTAGTTCTATATACAGATAAGGGACTTCGGCGCGTTTAATAGCTGTTTCAGTCTGAAAAAAAACCTCTATAGTACAGAGAGAGGGAAAATACCAGTTGCAAAGGTCTTTTTACGTTCTGTGACCTTACCTACTACCACTATTACATGTTTTTCTCTTTTTTTTTGTGGGGGGGGGGGGAGGGGGGATGATACCTCAATCTAGTTAAGGTAAAGGAAATCGAGTCCAGATATTCTCAAAAAAACGGATTTCGATAAATTAAGCAGCTAACTTGACCGCGCCCTTCGGGGTATCTAATAAGAAGGGAATTATTTCGGAGGGAAAACATGGGAGTCGAGGCAGGCATCTTTTCGCGATATAACAGAAGAGGAAATAAACTGAGATTTTCCTTGTACCGCAGTAACAGAGAAGATATGTGTTTTTATAATTAAACTGTTTGTAATAGCGAAATCTCTATAGCCCGTACGGGCAGCCAAGATCCGTGCGAGAAAGTGTCTCGGGAGTTTTAGTTCTGCAGGGCATCTGGGGGGTTTGGTAATCCAGAGATCCTGGTAGAATTGCGGGACCTTAAGCTGTGTGACGAACTGACCAAGAACCACTATATAGAGCGATGCGCGTACCAATTCGTTGACTTGGTATTCTGGTCTTTTTAGTAGCTCAGTTGGTAAAACGTCCAACAGACCTACTAAACGGTCTTGGCGGGTAGAAGCGCACCTACCCACTGCCAAGCCCGTGACAGCGGATTCGGGCCGGATTTGCGGGTTGGCCGGGCCCAGTCTAAATATAAAGTTTCTAAATTCAACATGAGAGGAGTTGATAGACAAGAGCGCAAATGGGAGCCTTCAACAAACTAAATCTTATGGCCCTATCAGTTTGTGTCAGGGATCTTCCAGTATCTTGCGTCACGTGACACCCGTGACGTAACCCACAGATAGTAGACGTAATTAGGAGCTCCCCTCGGAACAAGCTGCACTCCATGCAGCTTATTCTTCGTCAATGCATACCTACGTTTCTTGAGGTTAGTGCCTTACAGTTTGCTTCTGGGATTGAAAGTTGACCTGGCAATCAGGTTATGTTGGTATTACTGGTTTTAACGTAAACCAAGGCGATTGCCCTTTGATAC
Organism: Aspergillus affinis; assembly: GCF_023601865.1. Classification (NCBI taxonomy): domain Eukaryota; kingdom Fungi; phylum Ascomycota; class Eurotiomycetes; order Eurotiales; family Aspergillaceae; genus Aspergillus; species Aspergillus affinis. The sequence continues at coordinate 57,496 of NW_026515797.1, read as the reverse complement.
CTCCTACTTTCCTGATCTAGGTCTATCTAACTTACCGTAAAAAGATCTCGCGGTAGAATTCGTTTGGACAACTTCATCATAATAATGAAAACGATAGTATGTATTGTACCGAGAAATAGAATGTACTTTGATACAATACCCAATACTTGTGTACTTCTACTGTCTGGAGCCTGCTGAAGCACGTTGGTTTCGATCAAATCTCTCGTCCATTAATCCAGTTTAAACTCTATGACATGGACCTCTTCGGAAGCCAACGCGATGCCTGCGTCCCAAGAAATCCAATCTTACTTTCGCCATCACGATTGGATAGCTTAGTATTTGCAATGTCTTTTGGTGATGCAATAGGCTGCTGGCTGGATTCATTATCCGGTTCATCATCCCCGCGGCGTTCTTGTGTTAACAGATCGACGGCCCATTGCAGCTTGGCCTGCATAGCCCAACTGATCGGTGATTGTTTGTCTTTCCCCTCAGCGTGTGGATCAGCTCCCGCTGACAACAAAAGATCGATCATTCGTTCCTTCGATGCCTGGCCTTCTTTGACCATCTCCGGTTGCTGTGCTGCTTGCAGCGTAATGGTGATCAAGAGCATGAGGAGAGGTGTCTTTCCGTCCACATCCCGTGCATTCACGTCGGTGACAGCTTCAACTAACAGCTTGGTGACGGCTTCGGGTTCCATTTTCACCACCGCAACATGGAGGGGCGTACGTCCAGCGCTATCTCGTGCGTCTGCGTCGGCCCCGGCCGCCAGAAGAACTTTCACGGTCTGCTCTGCATCCTTTGCCTTTGCGGCAATGTGCAGTGCGGTCTGGGATGTATTGACAGCATAATAGGTCTGCCACAGATCCCTAGAGGCTTTAAGACCGCTAAGCCCCCGGACCGCCGAAAGAGCACCAACGCTGGTCTTTTGGTTCGGATCGGCGCCCCCTTCTAGAAGGGCCTCCACAATCCCTTCCAGGCCGGGAATGGCCGCACACCTATGAAGGGGGGTCAATCCCGAGCTGCTGGCGGCATTCGGATCAGCCCCCGCGTTCAACAACGCCTTAATAGTTTCAACGGAGCGGCTGTCGACGGCATAATGCAACGGTGAGTTCCCTCCTTGGCGGGTATTAGCCGTCGCCTTTGCTCCGTGCTCGAGCAATTCGTGCACCATCCGAGGGCCCGCATCAGAACGCTTGGAAGCCGCAAAATGCAATGCGGTACGACCCGGGTGAGAAAGCCCGAGGGTTTCGGCATCCACGAAGGCCCCTTCCTTCAAGAGCCACTTGACCATTTCCACAGACTCAGAATCCGCGGCAATGTGGATCGCGCTCCAACCAGACCGATCCGGGGCGCGGATGGCGGATGGTAGGGAGGTATAGCTGACCCATCGAGTCGATTGATTAGCAAGCCAGGGAAGGTTCAGACGCGCTGCCACGAAGAGAAGACTGGTACTACTGCTGGATCCCGAATCTGCAGGAGAACCAAGTTAGTTAGGATGCGGACAAGGGCTGACGAGGGATCCTTACATTTGCCAGAGGTCCACCGCTTCAGGAGATCGTAAGCTGGGGCCCAGCTGGCCAACGCTGCCGAATCGGCGGCGAAGAATTCTTTCATGCCCTTTACGTCTGTCTCTTCCTCAATTTTGCTTTCCTGCAGATGATGACCCACGAACTTGACACAGTAGTCTAGGAAGGGGAATCCAGTCAAGTACTGTTGTCGGACGTGCAGCAGCTGGGTCTCATCAATCATTCCGTCGGCGTCGACTGGAGGCTCAGGCACTGCACGTTGGTGGACCTCCTTGATATGCAGATAGGCCAAGCAAGTGGAGGCGATTGACCGTTGCGCCTCTTTTCGGGCCAACCCAAATCTGGGATATTCCTGCTCGCTATCGTCACTGAAGACGCCCGATAAGAAGTCCTTCACAGACTGGTGAGCTAGGTGGACGATGCCGTCCTGGACCGCAAAGAGAGCACTCCAGTGGCCCTCAATATTGATCCGTAACGCGTCGATTTCTTCGTCTGTGCTGTCGCCTCCTTCGTATTCACCGTTGTCCTGCAGAGTCAACACCACGTTCAACTCGCGCAGGGACAAGGGCCGGGCCGCAAAGTACACCCACATCAACAGCGCCCGTAACCGTTTGACGGAGTCCCGCGGTTGTCGCTCTAACATTGCCATGTAAAAGGCTTCCACATCCGAAGGGATGCTATGGAGCTTTTTCTCGATGTTCGTCTCCGTCCACACTCCCTCCCAGGTGCCGAGGTCGTCCAGCACGAGGGACAGCCACATAAACATGCCCTTCGAGTTCTGCTTCAGCAAGTTGGTCGTGGTCTGGACGACAGTATCAGAGAAGTATCGGTATTCTTGAATCCGCTTGACACGATTGTCGGTGACGTGATCAATATCCCGTTGATTGTCGGTGGGCATATCGATGGTGTACTCGGGAAGCATTTTGTCGCGAACGATCTTACCTCCCCGATCGGACACAATGCAACGTAAGCTGAATGGCTGACCCTGTTGGTTGGCTTCGCCATTGATCGCGGTGGAGAGGTCGTTGATCATCTGAAGCACCGCGGGCAGATGAGGCCCGCACTGGTCCAAGCCATCGACAACAAAGTAAACCACTTCGACTTCTGGATCCAGGATGAGTTCTTTGAGGATCTTATGGAGCACATCGACGGACTGGAATTCATCGGGATCGGAGCCGAGGGCATCCATGTCATTGGGTACCGAAATATGTTTCTGCACATGTTTCACCAGATTTCGGTTCTGATGGAAAAGCCGGTACAACAGAGTCCGCAGAATCCAGATCGGGGTGCGCCGATGTTCATTCTTGTCGTCGCAGAAGCAGGCAACGGCAATCGTCTTTCCGGACGCTCCCAGCGAAGGAGAAGTGGCGTCCACCGGGGATGACGACGCGGAGCCAAGGCACAGCCGTTTCTCCAGCTCCTTGACGAGGAACTTAAGCAACACGCTTTTGCCGCTTCCGGGGATACCTTGGATATAAAGCGGCGCTGTGACCGAGGGATCCTTCTGGAGCCAGTTCCGAAAGGACGCGTGGTCCAGGATCCATTCGCACGTTCCCGGCTCCGCCTGACGGATATCGCTCCTATTCTGCGGGTCACCGGCAATCAGGACATCGAGGATTTTATCTTCCACCGTTTTATGCTCGCCTAACCGTTGACCACATTGGATCGTGTGCGAGCCTCAATCCACTCCGCCTGGGGGGATGTTTGTTTGGCCTACCCATATACACGGAAGCGCCGGCCGCTATATTGATGCCTTGGATTGCATCACTGTAGAACGATGCTTCTACAGTTCCGAGATTCTGGCCCAGTTGAAGTCCCTTGTTCTCCGAGTGGGCGAAGTCGGCAGAGGGCGCTGGCACCGGCTCCTACTACAAGGTCATTCCCCAGGCCTTTCGAATGCTCGCTGCAGTGAGTATTCTGGACTTACTTCTATTTTGGAACCTGGCAATCTCATGGCGATCGGTGATAAACGCGTCCCAACAGGTTATGTGATTGTACAACGGGGTATGGCAGCGGGATGGCAGAAGCTGAGTTTCAATTTCGTTTGCTCTAACCGATCCTTTATATGGCGAGGGCGAAGGTCCGAAAAGAAAATATTAATAATAATAAAATAAATAATAGATGAAACAAAATAAGACATCAAAATATCAAAAAGTTCAGCCTCGCAATCGGGTCTCCGATGGGAGGGCGCCCCGATCCGATCTGTTTCCACAGTTCAGCTCTGCCCATGGTCAATGCAGCTGGACGATCACTTTTTTATACTCGAATATCTCAACAACCATGAGACTATGTAAGTTAAAGTTAAGTACATATACTAAAAGGATGTATATAAAGTATATATGGAAATTTGGACTACTTTTATCGACTAATTAGACCAGCAAGATATATTACGCGATTATTGTTTGTAATTTTAAAAAATCCTATATTACACAGCCATTATTAATCTGTAGATTTTGAAAAGACGTATATAAAATATTAAAATAGTGGTTACTTTATTTTACTTTCAAGTATATTATAATCTTCTTTGGTTGTTGAGATATTTGAGTATAAAAAAGTAGTAGTTCATATAGAATACAGCGTGGCCCGCTCGGTCAGGAATCATGTTACCTTCCATCCGCCATCTTAAGAGTGGAGAACCAAACTCAACCGATGCATCTTGTGGAGCCTGTCCTCCATACACAATGTCCCGTTGTTTTCGTCTATGCAGATCCAAGCTGGATGTATCATTCCATCCATTAGGTAGTATCGGTACGGTGAGCGACACGACGCAGCCACCGAGAAAAAAGAGGTAACTATTGGAGGCCATGAGAAGATCGTAATATGACACTTGCTTGTTGGGGATCTGCTGGTGACGCAGGATAGGCCCGTCCAGAGAGGACCTGTCACTTACCGTAGTGATTCGGCAATGGCCGTGTTGCATGAATGCATCACTCCATGGCTCATGACCCCTCAGCTCTCGGCTCTCTCGAGTCTGCAAGTCCTTGAGCGAAATTACTTATTCTCCTGGTCTCGACGCCGGAGTGCGTCGACTTGTAACACTCACACGGATCACATTTTGCACCACCTAGCTCTAAGGATGTCTACTCTCAGGGTTGTGAAGAACCTGTCCGACGCGAAATTGGAGTATGTGAATTACCAATCGTGAGCACCCCAATATTAACCCGTACTGGTGTTTTATAGCATTGTCTTTGTCCATGGCGTGGAGACCAACCAAAAGTCCTGGACGACCGAGGACTCTGTCTTCTGGCCGGAAACGATTCTCCCTGGGCTGATCCCGAACGCACGCATCCTGGCGTTCGAGTCCGAGGACATCACTGTGAATAACCTCTGGAACACGGAAGATATGGTCACGGAAGTTGGCGACGCGCTGATTGGTGAACTGGTGGACGTTCGTAGTGGCGATCTGGTTCGTATCTCGATCATGTTTCGAACCCATCGACTCCTTGGTGCCTCGCTCGACATGCTGACCGCTCATTCTCCGCCCCCAGGCAAAGCGACCTATCATTTTTGTGGCCCACTGCCTTGGTGGCTTGATCTGCGAATGTGTACGGCCCTCCATACATCTATCTGTTGAGAAGGATATTAACCCGCGTCGCCGTCCATCTAGGCTATTGACCGCGCCGCCAATAGCGACGAAGCCAAGCCGATTGCCGATAGCGCCGTGGGTCTCCTTCTCTTTGGCACCCCCCATTATGTTCCGGACAACCTGAGCGAAGCGGCCAAATATTTCAAATTGGCTCAGCTGGAGGTCCCCAGCAGTGCCGACCTGCACGCCAAGTCTCAGCATCTTCTCCGCGTTCCTCAAGCCTTCGCCCAGTTCAAGCAGGCCGCGTCGGTGAAATTGGCCTGTTTCTATGAGGGAGCTCCGACCAAGGTCAACGACGAAGAATTCAAGATTGTGGAACCGGCCGTCGCCCAGTTCCCTGACGGTACGCAGAACAACCGACTGGGATACAACCATCACGGCATGAGTTGCTTCAAGAATGATCAGGACAAGGAATTCAAAAAGATCTTGCGCGTGCTGAAGAGCTGGGTGGAGAGTCTCCCTGAACCGGAGGAGAAGGGCACTGTGAACAACATCTCGAACGCCTCGTTCGCTGGATCTACCAACTCTGGCCTCCAGCTGGGACAGAACGCGGGATCTCTGAACGGGTTCCGGTTCGGATAGGACTGAGGACAGAAACTTGCTGCCAATCCGCTGCCCTAGACCAACATCCGAAGAACCTGTGAGGAAGGGCAGCATCAATCACCTAGCCTAGTCACTAGCGTCGAAAGATTGTCACTTTGCATTAGTCTACAGTAGGCTGTGTGATCCAGATCGAGTTCCACCCAGGTGCTACTCGAGAATTTGTAGGAGCTGCAGGAGCTGCAGGAGGTTTTCTGCCGGCGGATTGTGTGGTTGCATCGAATCTCCGGCCCTAAGAGCGGGGTTATGCAAGAAAGGCATGACGTGGCCGTCATCAAGGCAGGTCAAAGTCGCCTGCGTGAAGCCACCGTGTGCCTGTCTCTTGGCCGCAGGGAGTGGCGATGTGATGGAGAGCTGAGAAGGGCCGGTGCGGGATGCAACGTTAAAGTCACGTCGCGATTCTCCTTTTCAGCCGTAGCGACGATCAATTCGACTCGGTGTGCTTCGTCTACGCGAGAGAACTACCCCCGTACACGAGTAATCCGGCGAATTGGGCGGTCGGATCGTTGCTGTTTTACTTTCCGTAACTGCTTGTGTGATCTTTTATCTTGCAGAGTATCAAGCGTGCCATCTTGCAATTGCCCCCCCCCTCTTGATCTCTCGCTCCAATAATTCCTCGAATAGAATCAACCTCCCAACATGGCCTCGCCAGCCCCAAACGGCGGGTCTGATATTACCCAACTATGGCAAGCTGCAATCCAGGATTACGAGAAGGCAACCGGCAAAAGCCTTCAGTTGGGACCATTCAGGGACATGGAGGAGGCCATGGCTGGGACGGAAAGCCTATCCAAGAACTTCACCGCGTTCCGCAGCGACCAGTCGAAGGTGGTCAAGGTGAGGACCGCATTCAAAAACAACATGGTCCTGATCCAAAGAGTCGTCAACACTGTCCAGGCGGTCGGCAATGCTGCATCTGTGAGAACTCCTCCAGGACCATATCGCGAACTCCACACTTACCTTCTCCAGGCCTTCCCGCCCGCGATGCCGGCGAGTTTGATATTTTCGGCTTTCGGGCAGGTCATGCAGTCCTTCTCGGATGTCTCTGCTGATTACGACAAAATTATGGGATTCTTCGAGTTCACGCATCGGTTTTTCGATCGGCTTTCAATCATCGACCAGAGGATGCCAGATGTGCCTCCGTTTCAAAGATGTGTCAGCCGGGTCTTCTCGAGTATCCTCCGGATTTGTGCTATCGCCCAGAAATATAGCCGAGAGCGACGATTCAGTAAGCTTCTCCTGAATTCCTGGCGTTTCTTTCGTGGGTACGTCACTCACGCTCTCAACCAGAGAAATGGTTTGATAGTCTCTTGAACGGCACGGATGGAGAGCTCGCCGGAGCCAGTGCCGAGCTGGAGAGCGCCATTAACGAGATGAGCCAAGCCGTCGGTCTCGCGACTCTGAAGACGCTCGACATCATGAATGACGTTGTCCAAAGCATGAGCGGCAATGTTGAGTTTCTGGTGTCCAATGCCAGCCTCGTTGATGAAAGAACGGCAGCGATCCAATCCAACACGAATACCATCCTGGAACAGAACCGGGAAGTGGCATCCAGACAGGACAAGATGACAGACATGCAGCGGGAGATGTTCGAAAAGCTGAGTGAACAATCTCGCCTGCTCAACCAGACAGTGGGGTACTTTGAATCCGTCCAAATCGGAGATAGTTTTGGCAAACGCTTTCATACGAGCCTTTTAAAGGTGGACGTGATCAAGCTACGCCTGACCCGTTGGGGACAGTCAGTTGGCCTTGCAAACCTGGCCCACGTCCAATCTTTGCGCGAGACAAAGCTTGCCGCTGAAGACATTCCGAAAGTCCAGGACCTCCTCAGTGAGATCCTGGACTTGATCTCGGACGCCGAGAAGCTTTCACATCGGTTCAAGAAGAAGAACCCCGCGGCGTTAACCATGGACCCCGGGAAGGAGCTCGATGAGGTCTCTGCATCACTGCACCAGCAGATGCAAGATCTCGCGAAGAAACGACAGGGCAACTCAGTAACTGACGACTCGCGGGAGACTCTGACCATCTACCAAGAGAAAGATTTTTCCAGACTGATTGAAGACACCAGTTCGTTGGTCAACGACTTGATCGATCTCTTCCCCGCGGTGAAAGAGGATCAACGCAAGATCTGTGAACAAGAAGTCTCGCAGATGGGAAAGATCAAAAACGGTCTTCCGCTGCTAAAAGAGGTCGCTGCTGGGCAGGATGACTTGCTCAGTGAAACAGTAGTCAAAGTCATCCAGTCAACTACAACCTACAACAACAGTGTCGTCTTCCAAGGCACCAACTCGGGCTTCCAAATTGGCAACAACAGCGGAAGGATTAGCAATGTGCGGTTTAACGGATAGTTCTTCTAGCCCGGGAAATATGGGAATAGATCCAGCAATCATATTCCAAGAGAACAAGAACGTTAAATGTGGAAGTTTCTAAAGCGTAGTTTGTAAGACCCTGACCCGGTCAAGTGTATGGATATGCCGGTATAGAGCCTCATCCGGTGCATCATGCACGCGTAAGTTAGCATGTTTTCTGGGTTTCCACTCGATAGTAAAGGTATTTCATAAAGAGGGTGTTCTTGGGATAATTTAGTCGGCTTCATCTGCTTTCCAGCCGCCAATTTTATATGCCTTCTGCAGGAGACCACCTATTAATACTAATAAAACCATTATGTTCGATGCTGAGAGATAAAATAAGAGCGCTATGAATTTAAAACTATAGTTTATTAAATAGTTAACTCTCTAAGAGTAGTTTCATTTTAATATTATTCCTAACTCATTACTACTTTTACTATTATTTTAATTACTAACTAGTTATAAGTAAAGGATACTACTAGAGAATCAAAACTAGAACATGATAATACCATAATATTACTCTAAGTCTTTAGGCTAGGTTCATTCTTCAAAAGCACAGGTATACCAACAAAATCAGCTCGATTCCATCTACATATATAACATCAACAATCTGCCATCTTTTGAACACTCATATAAATCACGAAATCGATATCAAATAATATATTAATGAAAGAAAGAAAAAGAAAGCAATGACAGATGAGTTACTTCCTCCAACATCATCACCGCAATCAGGTCAAGTCAAGTTTAGTAGACAATGCCCATCATGGCGGCGATACCAACACCCCACCAGAAGCTGACGGCCTTGGCCGAGGCAGCGTCGTTGGACAGGGGAATGGTGGACGAAGGAGTAGGCGCGGCGGTAGAGCTACCGGCGTGAGTCTTCACCCAGGTGGAGGAGGGTCCCCAGGGGTTGGGGATGGTGGTCACGGCACCGCCGTTGTTGCCGCCGGGGGACACGCCGGTGGGGGCAGGTCCGGGGATCAGGCCGACGGTGGTCTGGTGGCCGGAGGTGGCGGTGCTGAAGGCAACCTGGGGCACGGTCACGGTGTAGGTGGAGTAGGTGATCGTGGTGGCCGAGACGGGGACGGGAGGAGCAGGGGCAGCAGGGGCGGTGGTCTCAGGGGAGGTCACGCCGCCGGTGGGCTTGGGAGCCTGGGTGACGGGGGAGACGCCAGTGGTGCTGGGGACGCCGGCCGAGGGCACCAGGGTGATGGTGGACGGGATGGCGGTCACGATACCGGGGTTCTGGGGCACGTAGGCGGCACAGATACCGGTGAAGTAGGACAGAGCGGCCTGGACCTCATCGTCGGAGGCACCCCACGCCTGCACACAGGAGATGACCTTGTCGGTGAACTCGGACGAAGGGCAGAAGCAGCCAGCCTCGCTGTTGGAGTCACACTTGGGCATCTTGGTGAGCCAGGTGTTGATACACTTGGGCACAACGTTGGGGCAAGGAGTGGAGGGCTCCTCGGGGGTCTCGGGGGTGGAAGGCACCGATCCGGTGGCGACGGGGGGCTGGCCGGTGGGAGCGACGCCAGTGGGGACGATGACGCTGGCGGAGGTGGTCGTCAGGGTAGAGACGGTGGTGCGAACGTGGGTGGTGGTCTTGTCACCCTCAGTCACAGTCTCGGTGACGGGGCAAGTGGTCACGGTCTCGTAGGTGACGATGGTGGTGACGGCAGGGCCAGTGGTGATGGCAGGACCGGCAGGGCCAGTAGTGACGGCAGGGCCAGCAGGGGTGGTGACGGGGGCAACACCAGTCGGGGTGATGACGCTGGCCGAGCTGGTGGTCAGGGTCGAGACAGTGGTGCGAACGTGGGTGGTGGTCTTGTCACCGTCGGTGACGGTCTCGGTCACGGGGCAGGTGGTCACGGTCTCGTAGGTCACGATGGTGGTGACAGCAGGGCCGGCAGGAGTAGTGACGGGAGCAACGTCGGTGGGGTTAGGGCCAGTGGGAGGGGCCACGGGGGTGCTCTCGGCACACTTGGGGCAGTAGGTGGCGGTCGAGGTCTGGGTGACGGTCGACACGGTCTCGCGGACGTGGGTGGTGGTCTTGCCGCCCTCGGTGGCAGTCTCAGTGACGGGGCAGGTGGTCACGGTCTCGTAGGTCATGACAGTGGTGGTGTAGTCCGAGGGAGCCGGGGTGAAGGCCGACGAGGAACCGGAACCGATAGGACCAACCGAGGTGGGCACCGTCGGGGGAGCGGTGGCGCTGGCAGTGCACTTGGTGCAGATGGTCGAGGTCGAGGTCAGCGTGACGGTGGAGACGGTCTCGTAGACGGAGGTGGTGGTCTTGCCGCCCTCGGTGGCAGTCTCGGTGACGGGGCAGGTGGTGACGGTCTCGTAGGTGACGACGGTGGTGGTGACATCCTCGTCATCGGTGGGAGAAGGACCAGTCACGGCAGGAGAGGTGATGGCAGGGCCCGAGGGACCGGTCGAGCCGCCGCCGGGGGAGACGCCAGTCGGGGTCGGGACACCGCCGTTCTCACCACCAGTCTCAGTGACGGGGCACACGGTGGTGGACACGGCGATGGTGGAGGTGACGACCTTGGTCGAGTCGGCCGGGCAGTTGGTCACGGTAGGAGCACAGCTGGTGATGGTGATCTCACTGGTAGCATACACAGTGGAGGTGGTCATTCTCACGGGGGTGCTGGGAGCCGGGCTGGTGACGGCGCCAACGTCAGTGGTGGAGTGGCCGGGGATGACGGGCACGGAGGAGCTGTGGCCAAAGCCACCGGTGGTCTGCTGGGAGGGAGGGGTGGCAGTGAAGCTGGGGAGCTCGATGGAGTTGGAGTGGTCGGGGTTCTTGGTGCCGGGGGTACAGTCGAAGTCGATGGTGTGGATACCCAGGTCGCACTCATCATCCTCGTGGTCCTCGGGCAGCTGGAAGTGAACGGAGGTGGCACCACCGCACTGCTCGTTGCGGACATCGGTACCCTCAGGCGAGCAGGAGGCGACCTGCTTGCAAGAGGAGCCATCGGGCATGCCGTAGACGAGGTGGACGTCGGCCTTCTTGGAGGTAGCCAGACGCAAAGAACCGACGGAGAAAGCCTTGTTGGAGTTGAAGCGGAGGCCAGAGTTGGATCCCTTGCCAACCTTACCCTCAATGCATTTGCCCTAAACCGAGTCAATTAGCTGATGTCGTTGGATGGTAGATCAAACTTGAGGGGTAGACTCACTCCGAAGCCACCAGACACGGCGCCGCTGAACTTGTGCTTCATGGCGAAACCAGAGAAGTCCATGCCGCCGTAGTTGTTGAAGTCACCCTCGCCGAGGCCACCCCAGTTGAAACCAGTGTGCTGCTCCTCGGAACAGTCATTGTCACTGTTCTCGGGGCTGGGATAGCAGGTATCAGTGCCCCACCACTGTCAGAGTCATGTCAGCAAGATATACGAGGGTACTCGGGGGGCCAAATAGAGGGAAACATACCAACCCACGGGGGTGGGCAGTGGCCATGGCGGCCAGGGAAAAGAGAGTAACAGAAGTCGAGAACTTCATGATGACAGGAATAGATCAAGAAACCTGAAAAGAATGATATAGAGAAAGAATAGTTCCGATGGGAGTAGTAGTAGTTAGGACGAAACACAAATTAAGATATTATTATCGGAGACCAGCGACAACAATACAAGATGGGCGATGAAAGAGTGATCCCCAAATAGAACGAATGGTCTTAGCCTTTCCCGGTCAAAGAAAGACAAGAAACGCAACTCAACGACAGAAAATTATAAAGAAAGAAACACAACACTGAAGAGAGAAAGGGAAAGAGAAACAGGAAGATGGCCCCATGGACGGAGGCAGCAGGACCCTTCTTATGGAAAGCATGGAGCCACCAGCCGCAGGGTTCCTGACGGGAAAGACGGGCGTCAACGAAGCCGGACCCCAAAGGGCACGGAAACCGTCCTGACAAGCATTAGTTGGAACTTGAATTCCAATCGAGCTAGTCAGACTGGAGGGAAAAGCAAAAGAGAAAAAAAGTAAGACAATCTGAGAAAGGCCGGCGAGGCATCCAGCGGGGATTGGTACGACGACCAGCGAAAGATCATGGCTGTTTCTCCAATGGCGGCCAGCCGGCTGTTCCGCTAGTGCAGGAACACCCTGACAAGAGATATGGGGCGCGAAAGGGCCGCCAATCAGACGGGGATGCGATGCTGGATGCTCGAGAGCTGCCCTGGGCTGGTGGCTGATGCGGTGGAGGAAACGAACACCAGCGGCGCCACCCAATGAGACGGTGGAAATTGAGCAGGATCGCGGTCTGGAAGGGTTAGGAACAGGGAAGTGGATTCCTGACGATTCGATGGATGACGGAGGGATTCAATCGGGGTGGGGGAGAAAAGTCGCTGGCCAGGGTGAATCAAGAACAATGATATTGCTACAGAGAGAAAAACAGTCGGGAGTCACGGGTGGACGGGACGCAGCGCTTGCAGAAAGTTTACCGGGGTTTGTTTGACCGTGACAATTGACACCTCACATCCTCTTCTTCTTCAGATCGAGCCCTACCTCTCTACCAAACTACCATGAGTCTATGACCAACGGACCAAGACACCCGAGTCAGAATAATCGGACACTCTGATAACATCCAACTAGTCCGTACCCTCTAGTCTACTATCTAGTGTCTAGCGACTAACTCCGGACCACGGTCACTGTCAATCTAACCAGATCCCAAGAACACCCCCCATCACACTAACCCTCTCCACTAAACCCCTCCCAGGTTAAGGCCGGACGACCAGACGAGGGAAAAGCATCCTGCAGGCGAAGAGGGGGGGCCAACCTGCAGCCAATAACCGGTAGCGTCCCGGTGGGCGTCTCGCTGAAACCCCGTCGGTGTCAGCCCATTGCTATTAATATCGTGGGTCGGGAGTTCTGGACTACCCGCCGGCGCCAGGTCCTGGGCTAGCCAGGGCACTAGATTTCTAGGCGCTAACAGTCAGTCAGGTCCTACTAAGTTACTCCTAGGGTACGGAGTTCTGCGCATAATCTCCCAGGGTTCGGATCCAATGGCGGCCCCTCGCTAAGCACCCGGTCTTTTGGGCTGACGATGATTGTCGCTGCTTATTGTCTGGTTGGAGTTCTTTCTTGCTATGATTTGTTAATGTCAGGGCTACCTACATGCAGAGCACATACAACATTGCTCAGTTAAGCAGACCACGAAAGGGACGAGGAAAAAGCATGGCTGCCTCTACGTTGTACCACCGTCCTGTCCTGTTTATTTCCCAATTCCCTCCCTCGGACAAATCAAATTAATTACCGACCGAGACATGGCAGACGCCGTCAAACGACCGATCAGACGACAGGCGGAGGAGTCGCTCGGCCTCGCCTCTTGGCGTGTCGCACGATATTCTCATTCCCCCCAAAGCGTTGCATCTGTGGCGGTGGTCCCTCCTTCCACTATCTCGGAGGTGTCCTGTCCTGAGGGACCTTCTCCGACTGTGGTCACCACTGGTCCGCTCTCCAAAGTGATCCACTTTGTTGGGCTGTCAATGTCACCGTGCCTTACTAGTTCCTGGTCCTCCTACCTAGCTAGGCTCCTACTCTGGTACCCGCAGTCCCTGACGGGGTGGTCAGTTCTCCCGCCGGTCTGACGGGAGCAAAAATCCCCCTCCGCTTCCCTCCCCGTCTTACATTTTGAGTTACTGATCATCCCTAACTTTTGAACTGTTTTTGCATTGGTTGGAGAGTGTTTGGGTTGGGGATTTAGTTCCGCCTGAGATGGGGGATCGTCACCACCTCGAAAGGGGGAAAAGAACAACATAAGAAACAAAAAAAAGAAAAAAGAAAAACACATACACAAAGGACAGGAATAGATCATCCAATCAAAGCCCCATTTCTCTCCCGTGAAGATTTGAAAATAAAATAAAATAAAGAAAAACATCTGAGGTATATCCCTTTCGGCCAATAAAAGAAACACGTGACAAAATCAAATCCGGTAAACAAAATATGCACACACATCCAAACTCCGATACAAAGTTTCGTCAGACTTTTTGCTCGTGGGGAGGGGGTCGGTCCCGGCCTTCGTGGCGGTCTTTGTGTGGTTTTTTCGGGAGAAAAGTGCAGGTGGTAAAAGGTTCTTTCCTCTGTAAGGTGGGAATAGTTTCCCCCTCAACCTGTTCAGATCACCATCTCTCTCCTTGCGTCGTCATCGGATCGGAAGTCTAGATCGATCCGTCTATGAGACAGTCTCTCTCGTTCGGCTACCCGATCATGCAGGTGTCAATCGCCCTCTAAGAACGTTCTATCTCGTCCACTCCAGACCCCCAGCGTCTTCAAGGGGGTGTATTAGGAGGGAGAGAGTGCATCAAGACCGACCGAGGGAGTGTGGGACAAGAAAAAGTGGAGAAACAGGAATCAATAATAGAAGCAAGGGAGAAAGATTAGGTTTAGAACGTGCCAGTAAGGATCCAAGACATCGTCATCATAAACACGGAGGGGGAGGAAGAAGAGAGGGGGGATGTATTGCATCAACCAGCAACGGATAATTGCATTATTCGGCCGCCTGCTACGAATGTGGTTTCTTTTCAGAGTCTTTCTTCAGAATGGGAGTTGACTGCGTCGATGCGCATCCATCAACTTGCGTCGTACCGCCTCGCCGCCGGTGCACCCGTTGGACTTGCGCTTCCGCGTAGGAGTGCGTTGGTCTGTATGTTTTGCATGCCGGAACACGCTGGCAGGTCGAGACGGCGAGTTGGCCGGCATAAACTCTCGATGTTGCGGTAACCGAAGCAGAGCCTGGTAGCGGTTGTGGTTGCGACGGAACGCCGTGACGATCCCTCGGTCTAGATGGTTCAAGAACCGCTCGGCGCTGCTGGCTTGTTGGCTTTCGCCACGGTTGGGGGTAGGGGGGCCGCTGGGGGCCACGGCCGAGGGCGCGGCCGTCGTCGTCGGCGAGGCCAAGGCCTCCTCGTCGAAGACCTTATCCATCTCCTCGTCCGACGACCCATCGCCGAAGTCAATAAAATCATTCACGTTCAGGCCGGTCTCCGGGTCCTCCTCGTCGTCGTCCTCGAACGAGCTATCAATAGCAAAGTCTCGGGACGGGTAGAAGGCTTCAGGAGGACCCATCACTTGGCCGCCAGGTGCCATATCGTTGCCCAGGGCGGTCATCATCAGATTAGCACTAGAAGCCAACATCGGGCTGAGGTCAGTGCGATTCGGAGACACCAACGCGTCCGTGTCGCTCTCGTCGACCAAGTGCATCGTGGTGGCCCGCGGGCTGTTGTTGGCCGTGCCACAGATGCTGTTGGAGGTCGACTCCAGCCAGTCGTGACGGGATGAGGCATACGCCGGAATGATCACGAGATGCTTGCCGGTGCAGTCCACCAGGGCAACGGGTTTGTTTGGATCCGCGACAAACGTTCCCATGATGGGACCGCGACGCCGCGACGTAGACTCCGTCTTTTCGTCCGCGGTCGGGGCCAGGGAAGCGGAAGAGTCCCGGCGGAGAATGGATCGCGGATGCGTGATCGTGGCCGGAGGAGGGAGGTCTTCATCTGTAGTTTCACCGTCATCGGCTTGAAAAGTGGGTCAGCATACAAAGTCCAAGAACTGGCAAGGCAATCATCCTGCATACTCTCGTAGCCGCTCGATTCGGACCCTTCCGAGCGGGCGTCGGATTCCACATGGTAGATGTTAGAATGACCGTAGTCTGACTCGGCGAACATTTCGTCCGATTGCCGGCGATGCCGCCGGTAGGGTTCGTTGTCGTTTTCAATCATACGACGCAGCTGGGGATCCAAGCTGTCCTGTTGCAGGAAATCACCCGGGATCTCATCGTCCGTGTGAGAATCGCTGTCGGAGGACGAGTCGGAGTCCTCTTCGAAATGCACCCGACGGGGCAACGGCGTCTCCACGGCGGTTTCGCTGGCCATATCGGTCTCGCCGAAGGTCTCCATGGCACCATACAGCTGTTCGTCGTCGAAGAACGACGCACCGGCCAGCAGCATGTGATCGTCAAAGACGTTGGAGCCGGTCCAGCTGTGAGCGTCTCCCGCACCGCCGGAGACGGCAGCATTCGGAGTGGACAGGATGCCGCCGAAATCATGCTCATCCTCCGACTCTACGATCATGAGCTCTTCTAGCTTCTCCACGTCCTGGTCTTCGTCGTCATCGCCGTCACTGATGTAGTCTACGGCGGCGTAGATGTCGTCGGAGCTGTCATACCCAATGTCATCGTCGCTCTGCCCGTCGTAACCGTCCATCCTCCTCTTCTTATTTCCTTTCGTGGTCTTGACCCCCGCCTTATGGGGTCTGTTGTCGCGACGACCATAAGACGGGGCCCGGGCAGCTGGTCGTTCGTCCTCGTCGTCAGCATCCTCCTCCGACCCGTTCGCTTCGTCGTCGCTCAGCTCTTCGATAGACGAGACGGACGACACACTGGACACGGACGCCGCCCTTCGCTTTCTATCCGCATTGAGCGACCCCAAGGAGACCGCCTTGTTTGATCGTCGCGGAGAATTTTGCACGAGGCTCGATAGAGGACTCGAGTTGTGGTTGTGGTGATCCTTGACGGCCCCCATCGGGGACCGCTTCGGGGACTGATTCGTTTGCGTCATTGTCGGATTATGACGACAACAACAATGGAATTGAGAAAGAGTGGGTAATCAAAAAAAAAAATTTGTCGGTAGATGATTGTCTTTATTTTTCTTCTTTCGCAGGACTTGACCAGTATTAACTGGAACAGTCTAATGGGTTGGGGTGGGACAAGGTTTGCTACCCGCCGGTATGCCGCAAGTATCTGCGTCAGAGATTCGGAAGTCGGGAGGTTTCTTTCAAAGTAGGTTATTCTTCGACCGTCAATTCGTAAATGGCGTAAACTGTTGATACAGATGTCGTGATCGTAGAGCGTGAGGGTATGGGTATGAGAGGGAAATCGTGGTTGGGAGAGAAGGTTTTTTTTTTTTTTTCTTCGGATCAGAGAGGGAGGGAGGGAGAGGGAAGCGGATGGTCAAGTTTTTCTTGGGATCGTCGAAAACGAAAACACCTCACCGTCCAAATATGGGACGTCAAAGTGCTTCTCCTATGATTGTAGTAAGGGGCAATTCCGACGCTTCAAAGAGTGCGTCAGAAGAGAGGAACAGATATCGTCAAGTTGAATTCGAAATACTCGGAGCTGCTGGACTGGGGAGCAGGCGAAGGCAGCCGTACTCCCCAGCGAGGGATTTACAGCTCAGCGAAGGCCATTTTGGCAGTGAATTCTTGACAAATATCTGATATGGAAAAAGATGAAGTAGTCCGAGAGGGGAAGATTATAAAAAGACGGCGATGAGGGACGGTAGAAGAATGAGGGGAGGGGGGAGAGATTGTTTAGAAGAAAGGGAAAAAGCAGAAGGGGAGACGAGCGGATCAGCGCAGTCTAGCGGCGTCACTCCGTCCAGCAGCCGCCCGTTACAGAACGAAACGGGCTGCGATTCGGGGGCGGCTCGATTTTTCCGGTCCGGGGTGGGGCAGGTGTTGCCCTCCTGGGGCTAGCCCCTGTCGTAATTGGTCAGGAACCATGATCAGATGCATTCCCATTGGTCGGGCTGCCTATTCACCGCCTCTTCTTTTTTTTTTTTCTTCTTTTTTTTCTCTTTTTTGCCTGCAGCCGTCGGGACCAATGAGAAGGGGCGAGTCTGCAAAGTCTTTGAATTGAGGCGATCGCAGGTCCCCGGTCCAGTCAGGAGTTACTTTACGGAGCACTGTAGTAGTTGACTCATGGATTGATTCAGAGTTCATACTTCAGTGTCAGTGTCTACAATCCAGAGGGGTGTACATACCACGGAGAGGGCACGTAGACCTACTCCTACATACATCGCTGTACCCTTCCTTACAGTAGTCCCGCTGTACGCATGGTTGGGTACCTTATCCTGCAGCTGGAGTCAAGCGCCAGCGCAGAGATACTGAGCAAGTGGATTCCCTCGAGACCGTGATCCGCTTTTCTGTTCTCGTCTCTCCTTTCTAGAAGTAGAAGCAAAAGGGATGTGGGACCACGATGGGACATTCAGGGGAGGGGCAGAAGGAAACAGAATGAAAAGGAGAAAGAGAAGAAAGAGAGCACGTCTTCGTGGTGATCTCGCGTGTTTCAAGCAGTATCAAGCCAAAATTGGGTTCTTCGGCCCCGAGCCTATCCCTACGAGATCTGGAGATGAGATTCCATCCCTCCTCCCCGTGTACTCCGTATGTTATGACGGACACCTACATTACTCAGTACACGCAGATCAACCCGTGCTGACCCTCTAGTGAAGAATGAGGGGATCGAGGTGGAATGCGCGATGGGGAGGCGGCGTGTAGACCGTCGTACATACACTGCATCCGAGTACAGCATGAATAATGTAAACTGTACAGATATCCGCAAGCTACAGGGCGGCTAAACAGGAAAAACAGAGACGATAATAAAAATAAACCAACGGCTCTATTATGTACCTACTCCATACCCAAAAGCAAGTAAACCCAAGAGGTCATAGTGTCGTTAGTTCGTTGAATCCATCATCGATCATCGTCAGTCAAGTCATACATACATATTCCCCATCGAGTCGGGGACATAGGCTGAACCGTGCATTTCTGCACGATCCTGTACTCCGACATCATCGCAGGGCCCAGATCGCAGGGAAAACCCCGGGTTCAGATGTGATTCATCGAGATGAGTCGATGGGTTGAGATGAGTCAGAGAAATCTGATGCGATAGTGATAACATGCCAAAGCATAACATGGTCGAGCCGTTTTCCATCTTTCTCTCATGACGGGGTTAGGCAGTACCAGGAGACGCTTACGGAGCTAAGGCTTTTTTTTTTCTGCCGGTGTTCGTATTACCTATCAAATACGGCGTACATACCTAATGAAAAGGAATAGATGGAAGAATCTGATAGGGCGTTGATGCGGTGGGATTGGTGGGTTCCGCCACTGGCGCCAATTAATTTATTGCCTATGAGAGCATCGAGACATCAGAATAATAATCATGACACTAATCATGATCACGGCGTTGTTCATTTGCAGAGGTTTTGGTTTAATTTGGGTACGGAGTGAAGAGTTCTGCCTCGGGTCGTTGTCTGCTAACTATGGAGACGGAAGACAGTCCTCCCGATTCCTAGGCTCCTAGCTTCTTTAGGGGTATCTCCACTGCGGTGGCAAGACATCACCATCAGTTGACGAAGGGGAAGAATCAGACGATTGTCGGGGACGGGTGAGGGAGCGCAGTAATTAGGATGGAGTACGGCGTAGGTGGCAACAGCTTCTCCGGAAGCTACTCAGTAACACTGAGCGCGATGGAAGGATTGGACATGCAGGCTGCAGGTGTTCGTTATTGGGGCGAAAGAGCGGTAAAGGGACAGCTGGCTGCAGGGCGCCTCCATGCTCGAAGGGGTAAGAGGGAATCATCTCAACTTTCCGAAGTAACTATCCCATGAGTATTGTCAGGTAAAACTAAGACGGAACGACGGCTGAGTCACGATCGGCATGATCCGTGCTACGTGATTGGCCAATGGCTGGCTGCACCCCGCAGTCTCCGTCGAGGTACCGCCTGAGTATTCCCGGCCGACTGCAGGCGTGTCCAGTACCTGCGACTACATGCTCGTTCTTACCCTTTCTTACGGGCATCGAGCCCTCTATCCCGTCCGTCTCGATCAACATCAACCCGTTGCTGGTTATGACATTCTGATCTCATGGCCTCTGGGATTATGGCCGGTCAGCTTCCCTGAATTCCCCCCGCGACCCCCGAATCCTGCGACTCGTAACAATCATCATTTGCTGTTCTTGCCACTGCGAACCCACTCTCCCGCGATCTCCGTCCGTCCAGACTACAACCATGGCTCGCCTGATGACGAGGAAGCTGCGGTCAATTATTAGATAGCTGATGAACCGGGTGGCCAATTTCAGCGTGGGGTGCGGAACTCGTGAGGTGGATTGACGTTATCATTATTCTTCTGTTTCTCCTCCCCGAGACGATCACGGCATTTCTCCAACGGTAAACATGAACGTAAGTGGTATCAAAAAATTTGCAACAGATCAACCGAACGGAGAATATCACGCAAGATCGTGGAAAATTGCCGGTCATTTAAGACGAACCAGAAAAAGTGAACGAGAAAAAAAAAAAAAAGAAAAAAAAAAAAGCAACGGACCAAAAAAATCATGTCCCCGGGTAGGGCTCGATCTTGGGTGCCGGCGCTGTAGATGCCCTCTGGTTGGACCGGCCCCAAATGGACAATATCGATTTGGAGCGTGCTGGTTTCGGCGCGGGGGTGTACTGCGTTTCGTCTGCTCCTCCACTTTCACTTGGCCCATTTATGGGTGTAGCAGCGGCTGATTCTCGGGTTTGCTCAGCTTCGCGCATCCCTTGACGGATCTCCGTCGTTGAAGCCCCCTGTGGTGCGGTGGTTGTAAGCGTCTCCGTAGCGCGGATTCGCTCGTCCGACGCAGCTTGCTCATTGAGCTGATCGATCTCGGCCTCGGTGACCAGACGCTCGTTCTCCAAACGAACCTCCCGGCCCCGTTTATGGCAATACCACAAGACGAAGAGCAGAACTATGAGATGTCCTGTGTCAGCAAACTAAAACAATATAGGCAACGTGACCGATTCATGGACACTTACTGGTCAAGGCCAAGGACCAGAGTACATTCATGCCCAAGACGGCTGGGAATCGCGCTCTCAAGAAAGCCACGATGGACCGGAGCATTCCCACAATCGCTGCCGGCTTCCCAACCAGCTCTTTCAGGCTGGGCACCTCGATCCCCATCTTGTTGGCGGCAGCCGCGGCCTTGCCCACATTTTCCACGTTGATTCCACTCTTTCCCGCTCTATCACTTGCTGCTGCGATTATCTCCGGAGCCAGGCTCTCGGTCCATCGCTCCGGGAGCTTCTCGATGAGTTTCTGGAGGAAACTAGGGAGCTTGGAGTATGTACTCTGGAGTGTTTTGTTGCCGTTGGTCAGGAGCATCTCGAGGTCATGGTAGGCAGTCGGCACGCCGTTGATGAGATCCTTGAAAATCAACTTGAATTTGCGCAAGAGTTCCTGAGTATCGTCGCTGATGGAGATAACCTTGTTGTTGTCCGCCGCCAGATTCAAGCGCTCCAGGATCTCCGTCATATCCTCCGCGTCCTGTTTCGCTTCGTCATCGTTACCGTTGGCAGGAAGCTGGCTCGGGGGTTGGCTTGGGGTTTCCGGTCGCGCGTTTTCTTTATTCTAACGAGGGACGATGTGTTAACTCATGCTTCTTTCCCATCATGATTTAAACGTGCGATCTAAATGTGCGATCTGCAAGGGACCTACCTTCTGCGTGTTCATCCGTCGCAGCCAAGTCCATCTCTTTTTCTTCTCTTTCTCGATCGGTGTTGATGTCTCGGCTTTGGAGGTCTCCGAGGTGCCGCTCGGTTGTTTCTGTGCCAGCCCTCGAGCCTTGCGCCCTTCCTCGCCGAGTTCTCTGCCAAACTCCTCCACGGGTGACACGGGCGACTGGAGCGTCGGCGCGTCGGTCCCCAGTGGACTCACGGGAGAACGTGAGTCCGACTCTTGCGCGGATGGCGACACGACACGGTTGTCACCGGTCTCGGTCACGATGTTCTGCAGGAACCTTTCGTCTTCGGCGGTTAAGACGGGGTCCTGGACGGGGGGTCTAAACATCGACGAGCGCCTCCAATTTTTCAACTGATTAAACTGTTGCATGTTAAGCGGTCCGATCCAATCCTATCTTTCTTCAAACAACCATGGATGGACAAGAAAACAGATACAGGCAGAAACGGAGCGTGCTGGTCCTTTGGGTTCTTTGCTTTGTTTGCCAGTCTAGGGGCGGGAATGTAATGTGGGACGGCGGAAGGACCGAGGGAACAAAGAGCAGATCGAGTGGTATATTTAAGATCTACTATTAGCAGTAAGGGGAAAGAAACCCAAAGATGAAAATGCTAAGAAAGGGAAATTAAATGATTGGATTATTGAGATGGACATGCATGCAGAATCATGAAACCGAAACTCTTTTGCAGGAGATTGGGGAGGGCTGGGAAATGGGGAAGCACATTCAGGAACTTGGGCGATGATATCACTACCCGAGACGCCACGCTTCACCGCCACAGTCTCCATGGCGGATCTACATCATCCGTTCGTCTGATCTATACTCTAGGCATATCATTTTACTATGTAGTCCCAGGTTGGTTGCATCCGTCTGTCGTCGTGACACTCTTAGCGTGGGTTCCAGTCTGTTGAGGCTATGTTGAACCTGGTCGCGTGGCTCTTGATGTAAATATGGATTCGAACACTAAGATATATAGTGCAACATCGCTATCTATACGTTCACAAACCTGTGGACTTGACTTCGATAGAGCCTTCCAGTATGATGAATCGAAACATGACTGGTCTTCAGCATGCAAAGCATCATACCAGATCTTCACCAAGCACTTAAAAAAAGTTGAATCGAATCGGATGACTCCAGTGTTATCAGGCAATGAGATCATCGAAAACTAACTAAGCAGACCTGGTCATTCGTGCATGCAGATATGACTGATATGACTTCCTCATTTTCTGTCACAAAACCAGTCATTGCACCTGGGAAACACAGTGGTGCTCCCTGAGGCAAACAGTCTAGGCAGAGAGAGAATCATGCGGGGATTCCCCGGTCAGCTGCTAGTCATCACATGATCTGCCTATCATTGTTAATCACCTCACTGCCTGTTTTCTTTTCTTTTCTTTTCTCTTCACGCTCCCCAGAGTCGACCATCCCCCGCTTACGCGTCTCTCCTTACGGGCTGTAGATCAGCGTATGCGAAAGCCTCTTCTCCAGGACTTGTTCCTTCTCGAATATATCGATGGGTCTTCATTTCCGATGAAGACTTGCGATTCCGGGAGGAACTTCGTTCTGGGAACGCTTCCAGGACTCCCCTCATGCGACTTGCATGACTCGGCAGCGTCGCTTTTTTTTATCGACAACTTCGTTCGTTCGTTCCCTCTCTTCTGGTTTTTCCTGTCACTCCTTTGTCTCTATACCTGGTTGTCGCTGGTGTCTTTTCTGACTCAGTCCTTGGACGGGGACGGCCTCGACATCAACGCCATGACGGTCAAGCGCTCCTTCATTTCCAAGGACCGGGTCGAGAAGTCGATCAGATCGGCCAAGAAGGTTTTCAGTGGGCACGGACGTGTGAGAGCGAAGAAGATGCAGGAGAGAACGGATAGTCCGCCGACGGACAGGTACGTGGAACTTTTTTCCGAGATTAGTTTCGAGCTATCTCGATTCTCTTGTTCATCACAATGCTGCTATTATAATTCTTATTATATACTTCAAACCATGTACCAGGTAATGAACACTGATTGTAACTTCTCCGCTCTAGTCCCCTCTTGAGCCCTATAGTCAGTCTGATTGTAGGACCGGACCAGCGTCTATTCGTGGCTCACGAAGATGTCCTGTGCCGTTCACCGTTCTTCGCGGCCATGCTTCGGGACCAGTTTGTAGAGAACGCCATGGACATGGCCATAGCCTTACCAGAAGAGTATGTCTTCCCCTCTCTTCAACCAACGATCCCAAAAAAGAGCACTCACCTCCCCCAGAGAGCCCGAAATCTTGTCTTGCGTTCTTGAATTCCTCTACAAGGGTGATTACTTCCCTCGCCTGTTCCGCAACAAGGACACCAACACCTGGGACCTCGAGAATGCCCACCTAGACGGTTATGGATCTAGCGAAGCCACCATCTTCCTGTCCGGCCTCCCCGGCCTCGTCCTCCGGGACACGGCAGTGTACTGCGCCGCAGAGAAGTACGGCCTCGAGGGGCTGAAGCGACTCGCGCTGCGCAAGCAGGGCCACCAGAGCGGGATCCCAATCGACGTGATCCTGCGGTCTGCGCGGTACGCCTACGACAACACGCCGGATTCGGAGTATCGGCTTCGTGCTCACTACCTGGCTATGATCATTCGCACGAGGCATATCTTCAAGAGTAGCGGTACCATGCAGGTGGAGATGGAGTTGGGGCATCCGTTCTTCTTTGATCTGTTTGTGGCTATGTGTAATCATATGGATGATCTTGAGATGAAGTCAGGCATTTTGCCCTCGATTGTGTTATTTCGACCTGATTCTTGGAAATACTTGCTAACTCTGGACTTGATACAGCATCAGCTCATCGCCCAATATGACCTAGACGATGACATGCAATACATCCAGACACCAAAGAACCAGATTGAAAATACTCCAGACTTCAGATTGCACCGTCTGGCTCTTCTGTTTGCCCTGACCCAGAACACCAAAAACCACCAAATAAAAATAAGAAAAAGAAAAACCAAACCCAAGTCAAACTACGCCATTCCATTCTCGAGGCCGGCCGACCTTTCAAATGAAGCGATTGGAACAATCGCAATTTTAATACCAGCCATTTCTGATTTGTTTACTGTCTCTTGTGATGCAATGCGTTGATTGAATCTTGCTTACCGCCGTCTCTACTCACGTATACACTCCTTGAGAGACGAAAGAAATTTTCGAGGTGTGTTGAGTTGAGCTGACTTAACGGGTTCTGGGCTTTGATCGTTTTCTTGTATCAGTTTTTTTTTGGGGGGGGGGGGGGGATTTTGATTTTTGGTCCTCTATTCTGCACTCTACTCTGCCGAGACTAACTATCTATTCGATTTGATGATCTGTATTCGATTGATTGATTGAATTATCTGTCTGTCCGTTTTCTACCTGTTTTATCTATCTACCTAGTCCAACCCGACTTGGTAGATAGATATCGAGAACAGAACAGAACAAGACAAGACATAATGATTTAATTAGTTTACACTGAAGGGAAATTGCCACTACCTAGCTAGGAGCCATAGCCAGAAAACAAGGAAAAAAAAAAATAAGAACGACGATCCGGCCGCGTCACTCTCTCATCTCTCCTACGTACATGTACTATACATATTAACATAACCTAACTGATTCCATCGATATACTCATCGCTATTTGGTGTAGGCTGGCTAGCTAGTTTTCTTTCTCAAGGTATAATTTTATTTACCTAACCGGATCTGACTGGACAGGTTGATGGTGAAGAGAGAGAGAGAGAGGGAGAGAAAGAGGCCATAAATGATAGGAATAAACAATTAGAATCTAGAATGAATGAAGGAGCGGGGTGGTACGAATGGATGGATGCATGTCCATAAGGAACGGTGGAATTGATAGAAGAGCTCCTACAAAATCTCTGAAGCAAGACATAGGTTCAATAATCCGACAACAGTGAAAGAAGCTAGACCACAGTGAGCTAGAAATAACTAGATGCCTAAGATTGGAATATACCTAGAAACCGTACATAAAATCATATTTAAACCGATCTATCGGCTTTATAGGTACCGTAAACAAGTCAAGTCAGGTTGAGTCGAGTCGCGTCGAAGAAACAAGCAAACCAAATAAAAAACAATGAAGTAAACAACCATATACGCCAATTAAGTACAATCCCATGATAGACGATGAAAATGGAGATGGAGAAAAGCAAAGAAAAGAAAAGCAAAGATAAAAGAAAAGAAACTCACCGTCTCAGACAAGCCAGCCAGCCAGCCAGCAACTAGTTAGTTGATCTGTTAGTCAATGCCAATCAATCCCGTATATCTTGATCCCATGATATGATATATCGTATGGATTCTCCTCAGGTTTCCATTTGCTTTCCAAACCACCAACTAACCAATCAAGCAAACAAACAAACGCCTCTGGTATTTGACCTGTTTCCATCCCTTGCCTGTACTTGCTAACTTGTAACTTGTAACTTGTACTTGCACTGTTTGTGCTGTACGTCCACACACGCCATGTCCTTGCACGCCATAAATAGAAAAGAAGAAGAAAACAAAGAGTAAAACGCCCCAATTGATCGATCAATTATATCCAGATTCGATATAAAATAGCAGGAATTTGGAGCAAAAGCAAATCAACCCGTTCGTGCCTTTTTCGTACGCTCTTGTCCGTAATTGTCGTCGCTGCCTTTGAGCGGATACATATGCATGCCCATATCGACGGGAAAGTCGGGATGCAGCAGGCTGAATCGGTTCGGGTTGTTCGGGACCCCATCCGACTCGGTCGGAACGGGCTCCACCAGCAAATGCACTAGGTTCTTGTCGAAATAGCCCGACGGCTTGTTGTTCAACCGCTGTAGACGAGCCCAGTCGTCGTCGACTTCTTCGTTCATCAACGGAGGCAATGGGGGCGCGCCGTTGTTGCTGGGTCGCGCGTGGTAGTTGGCCAGGATGTTGTACGGCAAGTTGGGCCGAACGGCCGGCTTGTCCGACAGTTCCGCAAGCGCATTGAGCGCATGGTTGCCATGCCCGCGCGTGGATCGTGTCGCATGGTAATTCTGACTGGCCGTGCGCGCCATGTCGGTCGCCGGGGTACCGTTGTCCTCGGCGCCCGTTCCATCTACCCCGGAAGCCTCCTCCGTGTCGGTATTGTTGCCGTTCGTCGCCGTGCCGGACGGCTGATCGCCGCCACGCTTGGAGGTCGAGAAGAAATGCACAGTGGCGACGTGGGCTTGGTTGGCATGCGCGCTGAGCTCCTTTTCGGTGAACAGGGAGTTGATCGAATACAACGGCGCCTGTTGCTGCTGGGCCAGTTGCGCCTTGGCGCGCTCGGCCGGGACAGTCGACGATGTCGCCGCCGCCGTGCCTGCTGCTGCGCCGCTCTCTCGCACCGGCGACCCGACATCCTCCTCCGGGGCCTTGCGCTTTCTCTTATTGATCTCGGATATGATGCCATTGCCCAACTCATCCAGGTCGACTCGGTGGCGAGTATGACGGGTCTTCCGGTTCCCGTGAATCCCGCCGGGACTGGCAGGGTTGGTAATACTGAATTGGTTGGGGTGTAGGAGAAGAGCGTTGGTATCGGCGATATCCAACTGCTCCTTCTCACGCATCAGACGAGCCCGTTTGCTCGAAATGGTCTGCACAAGTCGTTCGCGGAGAGTAGAGGAGAGGTTTTTGTATTCTTCTTCGGCAAAATGGACCCGGAAGGAATATTCACGAGTGAATCGATCAAGGTTACTGTCATGTCGATGCTTTTATTCACGTTAGCTTGTCATCCCATAGCCTCTTGACCCAGACCAAGAACCAAGAAAGAAAAAAGAAAACTTACTGCCAACATCGCCAAATCCGCATCCTTATCAGCCTTCACCTGATTAACCTCCTGCACAAACCGCGAGTACCACATGCCCGCCAGACTCGCCATCTCCTTGGCGAACTTGCCCCCACCCACGGTATTCTCGATCAACTTCGCGATGTCGTCCGCGGAGTCGGGCAACGGGCCCGGGGAGTACATATCGGCATTGTTGATCAGGGTCATATCACACTGCAGGGCGTGTAGTTGCTGGCGGAACTGGGTATCTCGGTTCTGGCTGAACGAGGCCGTCAGGTCCTGGAGACGCTCTTGGAGTGCACTGCGCCGTTTGTCTCGCTTGGATAGAGGGACGCTGGTCGGAGGACTTGTCGAGCGGCCTCTCGAGTGTAGACTGTTGAGGAGCGCTGGGCCGCCATTATTGGGGCCAGGGGAGGCGGGGGCAGGCGAGTACGCCATGGCTAGTCGCTGTATACTAGCTGGCTGACAACGGAGGAGAAAGAGGTCCTGCTACCTCGAGAGGAAGAGGGGGGGAGAGAAGGAATTGCTAGTGGGTAGATGGGATGGAATCTGTAGATATATTCATAGACAGAGAGAGACACAGTTTGAAACGGGCAAGAAGAAAATGCATAAGCCACAAACTAGCGAGACGGCACAGAACGAACGGAAAAAAGCAGAGGAAGTGAGGACGCAGAGAAACACAACTGGTGATGGAGCAGAAAGCGGGAATCCGGCCGCGGGCCCAAAACAGCCTAGCGTCGGGGACATTTTTGACCGCCTTCGTGATGCATCTTTGTGGTGCTCGCTCGATTACTCATGCTCCCTATGTAACTAGTTAGTTAACTAACTACAGTAGTTATTATTATGAGAGATACCAGAGAGATCATATTACGCAGCAGTCTCGAGTCAACAGGTCTCAATTCAATTCACTTCCATTCATATCATCTGTCAGGGTCCTCATTCGGATCGTATATGTCCATGTTCTAAATAATCCATGCTAGAGTTCGCTTCAATAACCGTAAATCACAAACATCCTGGGTATTTATCCGATCAAGAAATCAAAAGAAATATAAAAGAAAACCGCAAAAAAGCCGGTCCGACTTGTGTGGACTCCCCCATGTGAACCAAGTTATATATGCCACAATAAAAAGACGCCGCCAGTTCCGCCCAAGCCACCCTTTTTTGTAATCACCATAGTATATCCAATGAAGAGATGAAGGTGAAAGAAAAACCAGACCACAAAAAAAAATATCAATATGTAAATAAAAAAGGGAAAAAGGCGGTGGCGGGATTGAGTTGTATTCAAACGACCCCCGGACGATCCTCGGAATACTGTAGACCCGACCGATCATCCCTCTTAAGGCACTCTCCTTTAGTGGGACCGACGGATCACAAACACTCCGAGTTCAATTCCATCACGAGGCTCCATCTCCTCGCCGTAGGGTCGTTTCCGGATCCCATCAAGGATCTCGCCCAACAACATAGCGGACGTCACTTCTTTGTCTTGCAACATATAGTTGGTCGTTTGGTTCGACACCGACTTGCTGGCGGGAAGCCGTCGGCCGTTCTGCCAGTACAGGCTAAGCACCTCCTTCATCCGCGTCTTTTCCTGGTGGATATACCACTCGGTCCAGACGTTACGATCCGGTCGGGCGCTGCCTTTGCGGGCATCGGCAATGCTGAACCGCGAGGTTGACGAGCTCAGGTTATCACATAGCTGGGCCAGGTTATCCCGCATTGTGTCGAAGTCTTCCATATAGGAAACCGAGGCCAGCTTGCCCAGATACCGTCCAATGTCAGCAGACAGTTCGTTGACCACCACAAGCTGCCGGAGGAGAGGGTCGAGGATCGGCCCGAGGAATTGGGACTTGAAGGTTGAGCCACCGCGTCGGGTGGGGTAAATGAACAAGAGTGAGCCGCCATCAGGGGAAAGCTCACACAACCGATCCACCAAAAAGGACGGTCGGTGGGTTTGAAACAGATCTTTGTACTCCTGTGCCGATGATGGCGGGAGATACCGTTCCAGAACCGAGATATGTACACTGAACGGCGGGACGATGGGCATGGGAAAGTGGGAGGCTTTCGGTTTGATGGGGCCTCGGAAATCGTGATAAGCGGATACTACGGCCGCACTGGAGAAGACGGTCGAGTTGAAGTAGTCGTCCGCGGTAAACATGGATCGGGGTGTGGTAGGAGGAGAGCAAGGGAGGTTGGAGAGGCTGAACTGTTCGGGAACGGCATGGGTGATGTTGATATATGGCGATTGTCCATGTTGCAGTCGATGCTGGACGGCTTGGATCAAGCCACCGAAAACGTCCTCGCTCGTGGGGACGGACTTATCGGCCGGGCGTGGGTAGGGAAGCATCTGAGATACAATCTTGACTGCTTCACCGCGGGCGTTCGAGAATGGTAGGGACGATACTGTCGAAGACGAGTCAGCCATCAAAGAGCGACGCCTCTTCTATTCTGCGATAAAACTTACCTGCTGCGTCGATTCCACTCTCTAACCATGTGTTATGGTCACAATCCATTTCGCCAGATGATCCCGGACTGCCTCCCGAGCTGGAAGGCGACACATTCGACAACTGGTCGGACGGGCTGCCCAGGCTATCTGATGAGGCTCCTGTGGGTGTACTGTCCATGTTGGGACCCTCGTTTATGGGCATTGGTCCAGGTTCCCGGGTCATATGAGGTTCGAACAACAACATGCTGGATTTGGGATTCCACGCTACGTGCTCTTCGTCTTCTGGAGGGGTGGGAGGGAGAGTGGACGGGTAATCGCTTTGGGCCGAGAGATCCCACACAGCGGAAGATTGAGATGCTCGAGCCGCCAGCGAACTCGATGCCGTCGAAGAAGAAGGAGAGAAGCGAGAAATCGGCTCCGCCGATTGCGGCCGCGATTCGATTCGACCGGCGGATTTGGCGGAAAGACCGAGGTGTTCAAAAGAGGAGATGTGTAATGAAGCGTTGCTCTTGGAGAGGAACCGGGAGACGGGAGACGGTTTTGTGAGAAGGGATCCTTGCGAGGCTCGCCGTTTCAATCGACTCGAGCCCGTATCCCGGGACTTTGGTTGTGGCTGCAGTGACTGCGGAGTTTGTTGTTGATCAGGTGAGATAGGGCTTAATTGGTTGGGATCCTGCTGCTCCAGGTTGGTCACGACTCCTTGGTGCGGAGAACCGACGTCTCTGGGCATGTATGAACTCCGGTTGAAAGAAAATTGTGAGTTTGTCGAGTATGGCGAACGCAAAGCCGGGAAATCTTGCACCAGAGAGTCAGGCCGATATGGTCCATGACACTGTGACTGATTCATCCAGGCTATGTTGATGTCCGGGCGAAAAGCCGCGAAGGAAAGGGAAAGAGATGGAGAGGGAGGGAGGAGGGGGGGAGAAGGTGGTGATCTGCAGGACGCCAAACGATCTCTCCGAGTCAAAAGAATCGAGCCACGATGATGATCTGGCAATAACACGAAGTCCTCCAAAACCGGTTTTGACGGATTATATAGAGGGGGGAGAACGGCGATTCTGGTCGTTTGGCAACAGGGAGAAAAGAAAGATCGTGACAGTCGAGAGAAGACGGAAGAGGTTGTACGAATTAATGGCGGGATGTCGGGCGACGGATGGAGCAAGGTCGAAGAGAGTTAGACGGACGGTCGGAGAAAAGCGAGTTGAGGAGTGGCAGTGGCTCCAGTAAAAGAGGAGAGGAGAGAAAAGGCGGCGCGGCAGGAAGAGAGAGGAACGAGAGGGAAAAAAGAAGTGGAGGTTTTGGATGATAATGATGATACACAGTGGGGAAAGACAAGGGAGATTGGGAAGAGAAAGAGGGAAGGGAAAAGCTTCGAGACCGAAAGGGTGTGAGAGAAGTGAAATTAGGGACAGACAGGAAAGTGTATTAACCAGAGGAGCAGGAAAAGTCAGCCAGCGTCTACTAGTAGTGAGCAGAGAAAAGACAACAGGCGCCAGAAAGAATGACGCCCAGGAAAAGGCGTTGACCCAAGGGCAGAACCTGAACTGCGAAAGCACTCCTCGGGCTGCGACTTTCCACCGGCGTTCTAGACCGGCCGGACTTGGCCTGATTGGGGAATCCATGACACGAGGACCGGTCGGGGAGTCACCATCTGCTTTTTTTATGCATTGTGCACCGTAATACCGTTTCATTACCTTTTCTGATTTCCTATTGATTTCCTCTTCTTTTGATTTATTCTATATTTTTATTCCTAGATAATTTATCTCAATTTCTATCATAGCTCGCACCTCATACTATTTACTCCGGACAAGTATTCAGTAAAAGTCTCGGTCGGTCGCTCAAATCCTTCCAGCCTGGCCACTCCCAATACGACGATCCAACGGGGACCCAATGCTAGTCATAGGCCCCCTCCGACTTGTCTAGGCCCTCCATAGTGGCTGATCGGGGCTAGGTCGTGTCCAAAAGACCCAGCCGTACCGTAACGGGCATTACACGGTCTTTTTCTTTTTTCCTTTTTTTCGTCTTTCGTCGGCGGTCTGCGTGAGGGAGGGGGGCAAAAAAGACAAAAAAAAAAAAAAAAAAAAAGAATGATAGCAACCAGGCCCACCACCTCCTCGGCCTGACTGGAATGGAAGATCGATGGACCCTTGGAAAGAGAAAAGCGGTTTGACAGGTTAGGGAAATGGGGGAAAAGGCGGTTTGGAATAAATGAGGATGATTCCGATGATGATGAATTCGGCGGGGAGTGGATATTAAATCAGTTATTTAATCATGAGTCTAATGGCATGCTTGACCCTTTTTTTTTCTTTCTTCTCCCATGATCCTCAGTGTCAGTGAAGATTTGATTATCCGGTTGACAGATAGGATGCTATTTTGTCGAAGTGGCCAAAGCAGGTACCAACGAGAGGAGAGGGGGGGGAAGGGAAAAAAAAAAAAATTTAAAAACGGCAGGTGTAAATCCTTCTCAGGCATGGGGATCGGTGGTATTATTAGTTACATTTACATACCTGCTTTACGCCGATCAGCGCCATCAACGCCTCCTTGGGAACGCCATCGCCGCCAGGTGACTGATCGATATCATCCAGACAAAGAAAAGCTCATGTTGATTGTACAACCAGATTATCATCCTCGTTATTATTATTATTAACTAGTTTTGCTTTGACAATGTCGGTTCCAAAAGAATGTGGACGCGCTGAGGAATCCCGGAAAATAGTCCCTGGCCCAATAATCACTAGTTTTTTTCTCGCAGCAGACTGATGGGAAGGACCCAGATATAATCAAACATGACCAGGAAGGGATTTTTTTTATTATACTAAAATAAAATCAAATGGCGGTCGAGCAATAGCGTACAAACTAGCCAGACGCTCAGCTCAACGTAAATTGATCCCTCCAAGGGTCAGCCAGATCCCTACGTCAGTCTATCTGGACCTCGCTGCTTCCACCCTAGCTTCTTTTGCTTCTTCGTTAGTACGAACCCCCGTCATACCTGTCTCAGGGTTCAGGGTTCATGTCTGACTCAGATTATGTACTCCATAAGTAGGTGTACTGTGTATAATAATGTGCTGTGCCATGTAGGATGACGATGTCTCCAGGCCAGAGTCTAGAATCTTCGCTTCCGAATCATCCAGATGAAAACGAAACAATTGGCAAATCAGCCGGCTCTCGGCTGCTTTTTGACAGGGACCAAGAAAAAATAACCATAATCCTTTAAGCACCAGGGTTTAATTTACTCTGTGTACAGTGTATGTACATAGCATGTACAATTGGAACCAGGATTATGACTGCATTTGTGTTGTACCTTTACAGAACCACCTACTTCACTAACCTCAGTATACTTATCACCTCACCACGAGTAAATTCCCCCTCAAAACACCGCCTAAAAACAGGAGCAAGAAGGGGGGAAAAATCGAAAAGTCGAATGACGTTGACCACTCCATCTCTCACAGTCATGGGTCGCGCGAAAAGAAAAACGCAAGAAAAAAAAATGGCCCAATGGCCTACTACCAGCGTGATTGGCCCTTATCGACCCAATAAGTTGCATCGCCCGATCAGAATCCACAGCCCTTTTCCGGTCCGGATTGACGTCTAGACCCTGCTCCGTGCTGCCGAAGGGGATCCGCCTTCTGGATCTGTCTCGGGTCTTTGCACAACTTACCCTCTTTTTTTTTTTTGCCGACTCTGTCTTGTTTCTCCAATTTTCTGCCTACTATTTGGTCTGGACTCTAACTTAGTTACAGGGCGGGCGGGTGACTAAGAATGGGAGGGCAAGCCTGTTCTTTATTGCGGTGAGGTATTAACTAGGTAGCTATTCAAATTCTAGGCTAGCAGAATACTGGCAAACCCCTCGCTCTCTGACTCTATATTGTATTTATCATTATTATTATGGTTATTCCACCTATCACTCGGTAGTCATGTACACGGTAGGGACATGGAAACTAGATAAGTAAGGTAATGTAACCACACACAAATAATATAATAAAACCCATAGCGGTGACCCACGGCAGATCCGGAGGTTTCCTTCTTTGTCTTTGAGCCTCGATTCGACCTAAGTTTCATGCATGTCTAGTGGGCATCGGTAAGGAAGATATTTCGGAATACGGCTGGTCCTGGTCTGTCGGTAGAACTGAGCTGCGGAGTATACTGGAATACTACCCTACCTAGGTAGTCATTTACCATCAGCTCGGTAGAGTAATGACTAGGTAGACAGGCAGTATGTTGTGATCTCTCACTTTTCGTTAAGATGTATCTCGCTCATTCTGCCTTCGGTAGGAAGATTTCTCCTGTTGACTAGGGCAAGACTCTCATTAACTATCACCTTCCCATCCTATGTAGGAAGGACCGAGAGTAGCAGTAGAAATAACTACACCGTAGTAGTAGGAAGTAAGAGTACTAGTAAAAAGTAGGACCACCATCACCACCCATCACCGCATCCACCCCATTCATTCCGTTTCGCTTCTCCTTCCCCTCCTAAGGCACAGAGAGAAGCGACCGTTGCCCTCTTTAGGCAACATGCATGCAGAGAAGTGGCTTTACGTGGTTCGGTAGATTCTTCTTACACATCAAATTTCGCAGCATCACGTTATTTACCCATCCGTGCAATTTGTTTTAATTTGCGACCCTGCACCGCTCGACCTATTATGTTCTCATATTGGGGGATCCTGGGGGGGATGGATGGGAGAATGAGGTGGGGGAGAGAAGGTGCCCGCGTACGGAGTACGGAGTCGTAGTATGGTTTTAATTGCTTTTTTCTCCACGCTCACGTACGTAGGGTGTTGTGGAAGTATGTAAAATGGTAAATAGGTAATACAAAGATAGATGACATGTATTCAATATCTTTCTTTTCAGTTTGGTTTAATTCTTCATTCATTATTGTTATTATTGTTAAAGATTTATTTATTCTCGTAGGTGTAGATATTTATCATGGAGTGCACTGCGCGGTGCTGTACGGTATGCATCCCCCTTCCCAACAAGCTCATTCAAAGTCAATTGATAGAAACCTTCACCTGATTATTCTGCCTGCCGCGAGGGAACTCAGTTCAGGATTTTCCTATAGGCTGCCTCTGTTGGAGTGGAATGTTATATTGCCGCTTGTTCCATGGATATGTAGAGTCTCTCTGTCCCTCTCTCGCAAGTATGCCGATGTTTCTTTCTTTCGCCTTGAAGCACCCCCCGGTCGGTTTGATGATTTGGACCCAAAAAATCTTTTGAATGTAAGAAAAGTAAAAATGAGTGAGAAATATCAAACCCAATCCCCCATCTTCAAACACCGCAAACCCGGGAAACAAGGAGACGACGAACGAAACGATGAGGAAACACTCTCACCCTCACCCTCACCCAATCCGTAAGGTAGCATGTGGTTTCATCAGACCCGACCCGACTCGATTCGACCCCTCTTCCATCCTATCAACCTACACCGACCCGACACCGTACGAATGTAGTAACATACTATTCAGTAGTTTAATCCATTCCATTCCATCAAACCACGAGAAAAACAACCAAAAAAGAAGAAAGGCAAGAACGGGCAAGGGCAAACGGGGGAAAGAAAGAAGGGTGGGCAGGAAACCTGTTCTCCAGCTATCATCATCGATCATCGGCAGTCGCCAGATGACCTAACCTGACCCGACCTTGGTCCTGACCCGGGTTCTTTTCTTCGCCTTTTTCGTTGCTTTCGATCACAGGGTATATTTCTTTAATTTGTTTATTTCATTTTGGTTTTGTTTTGGTTCTTTGTTGAATGGTTCTGTTTACTTCTTTACTTACCATTTGGTATCAGCACAGTGAAATACTATACCTTAACACAGTTACAGTATTCATGGCTTATGCAGGCGTTCCCGTGTCTCCACTTTTGCCTTGTCTCAAATAGACAAGGGTCAGTCGTCGGTCGGTAGGCAAAGAAGGTAGCCCAGTAGCCCTGTCTAGTCTGGACTGTTTGGACTGTCTGGGACTGTTCAGTGTTGACTGGACCTAGGTCGTGGTAGGGGTGGACATACACCGTGGTAATAATAATAATAGTGGATGGTTGTCGGTCGCTAAGGTTGGGTTTGGGTTCGGTTGGTTGGTTGATTTCGGCAATCTTCTTTCTTTCTTTGTTTCTTTCTTTCTTTTTTTACCTTAAGAGTTAAGGGACCTGAAGAAACCCAGGAGAGACTTGCCCTGGTCTGTGGTAGTGGTTAGTGGTTAGGGCTGGTTATTTTTCTTTCTTTCTTTCCTTCTTTTTGTTTGTTTGTTTGTTTGTTTGTGGGGGTTGGTTTTGTTTTAGGCGGGTCTGGTCGGTCTGGTCCCGTCTGGTCTAGGCGATTTTTCTAGGAAAGGAGAGAGCAATCAGGGCTACGTAGGTGGTCTAACAGTACCTAGTCTCTAGGAACTGGTTTTTTGGTCGCTTTTATTTACTTCGTTCTTGAATTGACTTACTCCATAAAGAGTATAACGTACTCCGTAAGTGTAGTTAAACTAGGTAGATAGATAGAAGCAGTTAGTTAAAGTAAATAAGATCCCCCCCCCCCCAAAGACAATCTAGCATTCCCGCCCAATGACCTACACCTACACCTACACATCTCAAAGTCTCGACTCCGGAGCGGTGGTGCAGAAGTGCCGATAAGGTAGGTGATAGGCACATTGTTGGCTGGTTAGTGGTCACTCCCCTCTGTTCGGAGTACGGAGGTCCTGTCTGATCCTGTGACGGTCCCGACTGACTCTGGCTCTGACTCCGACTCTGTCTGTGATTCTTACGGGCAGGTTGATTGATTCAGATGGAACTAAACTAAACTAAACAATTATTGAATATTTATTGTTTATTCGGTGGAATATTTAATTAATAGGAATATGTGGGTGTCGATGGATCGATCGATCTTTGGGGCGGGATTGAATTCAATTGATTGAATTGACTCGTAACTGTAAAAAATAATACGGGACGAATAAAATGGAACAAAGATATTTGTTGTTGGAATGATTGTTCAATAGCAATAATGATAAAATCCATGTCTATATCTATTGGCTTAAACCCATCTCATCGGTATCTGCCATCGCATCCACCTCGATCTCTACCAACATCCTTGCATCCACAAACCCATCCCGCACCACCACCATGGTCGCTGCCGCTCCCACCCCCGGATGACGCGCCCGTCCCAGAATCTCCGAGAACCCCTCCCCTACCGCCACGCAGTCTTCCGGTCGACTGACAAACATCCTGACTCGCACCACGCTCTCTGCCCCCTTGCCGCCTAAGGCCTGGATGGCTTGGATGCATTCGCGGAGTGCCACGCGCGTCTGCTGGCGTGCGTCGCCCGGACAGAGGATCTGCGGGGCATCGCTGGGAGACGTGGGGTCGATGGCCGTCGTGCCGGAGACAAAGATATGCTGCCCGTGGCGAACGGCTCGGTAGTAGCCGATCTTCTCCTCGAAGGGAGACGACGTGGCGAAGCATTGCTTGGAGGAGTGAGGGTGAGGGGTGGTCATCTTTGCTGCCGTTCCGGTCTAGAATCGCGAGTGTACTACCTCAAGTTCGTAGTCCTCGACAGACCAGCGACTGTCCACCAGGCAGCCATTATAAGAATGGATCCGAATTGGCTGTGAGTCATGCCAAGCTAGTGACTCGATCGCTTATTTCGTATTTCGGGTGCGGGAAGCGCCAGCCGTTATGCAGCTTCAGGGATCTTCTTTATTTCAATCCTGGTCAATGCGTCGAGAAACCAGGAGACCCCGGACAGTCCGGGTGATGGAGTACTGCTGGCATCGCAGACTTGCAATATGCCCCTTGTACCCATGTATGTTTTGTCACCGAGACGGCTTGGATATCAGTGATCCAAGTCGTCGGCAAGAGAGGTTCAAGAGGTGACGGATCTTCTGCGGGGATCGCCGTGTCGGCGAACATGGGACCGCTGGGGCCGTTCGTTCCAGTACGATTGCATGCAGCGGTTGACCGAGATTTTGGAAAACCGGCGCTGCTCCTCGGTGGCCAACACCGAGTGCTTCTGCGCACAGCTAGAGGTCTTCACCGCAATGGGATGCAGGTGCTGCTGGCGCGACGAGTAATGCACACCGGCGTTATACTGCGACTGAAGTGACTTGAGGTCCAGGGCAGTGCGGAGCTCCAGGCACTGCAGCACCAGCTGCTTCACGCCGTCGGTCAACCCGCAGGCGCGGTACTCGATATCCGGCCAGAAGTCGTCACCCCAGAAGGGATCCTCGCGAACGGCGGCCTCCAATGCCTCAAACCAGAAGTCGAAGCTAGGCAGACGTCGCTTGGCGTTGAGAAGGTCTAGGCCTTGCAGGTGGTCGGACAAGAGACAAGCCACCGCAACGAAACGGATCGTCGGCTCAGAATGCAAGACGTGCAAGGCGATGCAGGCGGGGCACCGTTCGGTCATGTACCAGTCATGCTCCTCGCGCAGGATACAGTGCAACCAGGCGTAAGCGCTTCGAGCTTCTCCGCGGAACGCGCGCTCGGGCTCCGTTCCTCGGTGAGTGGGGAGCACGTCGGCGGCGACGCGCGAAGCTTGGTTGTGGAGTAGGAACAGGGGGAGAAGGATGGTATGGATGATGTCGCGGTGAAGACGGAAAGTTTCCTGCTCATCCTCGGAGCAAGAGTGGCGGTGGAAGGCACAAAAACTAACCGACCGACCAGGTTAGCGATTGGAATGCGCCGACCGAGCGATCACGAGGACGGGGTGAATCGACCTACCTAGGAGCATCCATTCCCAATTCCTGGCGTTTCAAGTGCTCTCGAACGGCCTTGAAAGCCTCGTTGCGGTCCAGTCTCTCTCCGTCCGCGCGAGAGATCCGAAACGGCGAAAACGTGTTACCGGTGGACATGGTGACGACCAATTAGAATTTCGGGTGGCGGAAGAGCAGAGGATTGGGGAGGGGGGCCCCTGAAGCTTAAGAGCGACGAAGTATAAAAATCCAAAGGATAATGTCAAGGGGATCGGCGTGGGAAGTGATCGATCTAGGAAACCGCGTTCAGAGTTCGGCAGGTGACGTCGAGGACGAAGAAGGCGAGGGAAGCCACCCAATCAATTGGAGTAGTGGAGTTGCAGAGTGGTCGAGATGCGGGTAAGGACGAGAACCACGGGTGGCATGGTCCAGAAGAGGCGATTGGGGGCGAAAGAGATAGCTGGGCTGAAGAAAGGAAGCAACAAGGAAAGCGAAGCGAGAACTCGGGGGGGGGGGGGAGGAGGTGGGAACGAAGCAGTGTTAAAATATTAAGTTGAAAGGACTGAAGGTTAGAAGGAGAATAATGGGGAATAACACCACACGAACAAAAAGGAGACGATCCCCGAATCCAGACTCTGGGCTGGAAGCGTACGTGTGCCAAATGGTTTAATTAGCAATTTTAGCTTGGGTGACTTACGTTAGTCCTTCCAGTCCCGCGAAATGAGAAACCGGGCAGCGTCGAATCCCGTTTGCACGCATGCGGTGGGAGGCCCCGTCATCCACGCAAGCCCCGTCGATCCTTTTTTGGGCCTTTTTTTCTTTTTCCTCCCGGCGAAAGAAAGGAGCACCGTTACATCTACGGAGTACATAGAGGGGCCAATCTCCCCCTTTCTACCAGGACAGGAGGGTTTCATTTTATTCGGGGACTCCCGTTTGGCGACGGATTCGAATAGATATATTTTTAATTTCATTTATTCTTATTTTATCTGCCCTACGGTGTCCCCGTAGAGAGAAGTACTTCTAGTCTCCGTTCACCGGAGTAGACTGTGTACTTATCCTCCTTCCCCTCTTCTCCTAATTAATAAATTAAAATGAATTAAAGAATCGGACCCCCTTTTTTCCCTCTCCCGCCCTAACGTGGCCATAACGTGACAAGTGACAACCCCTATCAGCCAATAATGGCGGGTCGCAATTATCGTGGGGTGGAGCCCCCCAGGGTCTCGATCGTTGCCAAGCAGGTCGCCCATTGCGTTATTGCTGTCCCCGATAACCGCTCTCTTAGGTAGCCCGTTTGGGTACTTTTGGGACCGTGTGACGAAATTGACCGCGGAGTGCCTGCAGATCGGCCTCCCTCCCCAGCACCCTGATACCCCGATCAGCGTTCAATGGAATCGGATTGAGTCCGTGTCGGCTGGCAATGGGATTTGTTTCGACGATCTGTCGGAGGCCGACCTGTTTCGAGAATTCATCATATATGTGTAACCGAGTCCTGACATGGCCAGCAATCAGCATATGATTGCCATTTCTGGATTCACAATCGGTACATGTCCACTTCTGATACGGAGTCCTGCGGAGTATATTCAGATCTTCTCGCTTTCTGCTTGACGATCGGATAGCCTGGGACTTTGCAACAGCTCGTCTCGGTGACGCAATTGCTTCGCGTGTCCGATCGTTAATGGGAGGGCTAGTTAGGGGTCCTCTATTCGCTTTCGACAATCATCTACCGAGTATTGATGTTTCAAGATCCAATACTGTAGATTTCTATATTTATATTTATACACTGGATAGATCGGAACTGGACAACAACAACCACCTCCTCCGGAACATTGCTTGCTCCAAAGGATTGTCCTACAATAATAGGTACGGAGTGCACTATTGTTAGTAGGAAGTGTCCTTGGGACTCAGGTGCACACTGCTCAGTCCCTCCTGAGGTCTCCCTACGCTACATACCAAATGCATATGCATCGTAGTCCTCTTAATACTTCTCCTATCAAGTGACTTGCCCCCTAAAAACAATAACTACCTGCAAAGCAGGGGATAAACATCCCACGAGGAGCTCCCAACCCCAGTCTACTATCGATTCTTAAATTAGCAGTTGTACACGCTAATCAATTGCACTATCGACACGTGCTTAAATGTGCGTTACAGGCGCAAATATCCGACATATCAATTGCTTTCAATGCTAGTCTCCAGTGAGAGAGCAATCGGTCAAGATGGTCTAGCATGTGGAATATCCTTTTCTTCCAGAACTACCCTGTTGCATATGCTGGCAGTGGTGCAAATACCAGGTGCTAAGAATATGTTGCGTATTATTATTTTTTTGGTGTTGCACTACGTTAATAGGATGGTGTTGGCAGAGTCCAAAATACACCATCATCCCGGTTTTTGATTCTTGTCTCGGTAGGAGAGGCTCGAAATAGACCTCTTCTGGATGGGTTCTTCACTTCTTACCCTTTACAGAAGACGCATTGCTCTTTCCTTTCTGAGTGAAAATCAAAATTCGGAGGAAAAGGTGGTGTTGATT
Source organism: Aspergillus affinis (assembly GCF_023601865.1). NCBI lineage: Eukaryota > Fungi > Ascomycota > Eurotiomycetes > Eurotiales > Aspergillaceae > Aspergillus > Aspergillus affinis. The sequence goes on along the minus strand of NW_026515797.1, from coordinate 16,815 downwards.
ACTCAGCGAATTGGAGGATATGTCTGCCTAATTAGGTCTAGTCCCATCAGTCCGTCCTGCTCCTCCATTCGAACCATCAACCTGCAGGTTATCAACTTCGCGTCTAAACACTTCAGGTGCGCTCCGACGGCTCCTCTTATAATTTTCTTTATCATGATCATAATTATGATATCATATCCACCCTCAAAAATTCAACTGCGCGGCAAATCAAGATCAATGCGCGAATCCATTCCTGATATCCCTTGATGCCTCTACAACATTCCTCTGTTTCCCCCACAAGAGCGTTGCAGTTCCTCCTGATGGCTTGGACCCCAGATTTTATCCCTTCGGCCCTGATTCTGGGATACCATTCCTCTCAAGCAATGCGCTTGACGTCATTTTCCTGGGAACTCTAGCATGCATGCCTTCGCCGTCACAGAAGAAACGGTATCTGGTATGGCTGGGAGACAGGGACAACGTCCTGGATACCACAACGACGAGATGTGATCTCGCGGTGCTGTACTTGACTATTAAAGTGCGTTCTGCATCGACTTGCTTGTCTGTTGTGGGCCTACGAGCCATCCCATAGCTGCTGTGCAGTTGGTCAATCTGTTTTTGATACCCCCATCGAACGCACAATTATTTCCTGTGAACTTGAACCATTCTAGCCCGTCAGATATTTCCCTTGCCTTCTCTTTTATCTCCATAAAAAAAATATGCATATAGCACGGTCTTGGTCTGCAGCTTCCCTGCTTCTAAGCAGTTTACATGCCTGGGGGGTGGATGCCATTGAACCTGTCACTGCCGTGGGATCCAAGTTCTTCCACGAAGACGGGACCCAATACTTTCTCAAAGGTGCATACATCCACAGCTTTCACTTACCACTAGTAGAACCCACTAGCTAATGCCCAATCCTCTCTAGGCGTCGCCTACCAGCTCATCCCCGACGATCCTCTTGTTGACACGGATCAATGCACGCAAGACATCGCGCGCATGGCCGAATTGGGCACCAACGCTATCCGAGTCTATCATGTGGATCCCGATGCCGACCACGATGGCTGCATGACCGCGCTTGCAGATGCAGGTATCTACCTGTTCGTGGACCTCGACACATTCGACACTGCTATCCATACGGTTCGTCTCTTCTGGTCTCGTGCCTAATAACCACCCGCCCATTTGTTAGTGAAAATCAACTAAACTTGACCATCCTGCAGGACGACCCACAATGGACTCGGGAGCAGTTCGACCGTTACACGGCCGTGCTGGATGAATTCCAACAGTACAATAACACCGCCGGCGTCTTTGTTGGCAACGAAGTCATCACCTCACCGGACAACTCGGATGCCGCGCCCTACGTGCTCGCCGCGGCGCGCGATATCAAGTCCTACCGTAATGAAAAAGAGTACCGCCAGATTCCCGTGGGCTATGCGGCAGCCGATATCGCCGAGCTGCGGCCTATGGTGCAAAACTACATGGCCTGTCGTCCGGACTCCACCGAGCGTCTGGACTTTTTTTCCCTGAACGCCTACGAATGGTGCGGCGACACCACCTACAAGGAATCCGGCTACGAAAACCTCCAGGAGCAGGCGGAAGACTACCCCATCCCGATCTTCTTCTCCGAGACCGGATGCAACGTCGCCCGCCCGCGTACCTTCGGCGACCAGCGCGCCATCTTCAACGAGCCCATGTCCGACACCTGGTCCGGTTCCATCGTCTACGAATGGATCCAGGAGACAAACGACTACGGTCTCATCAACTACGGCGACCCCGTTGATCCCGCCGCCACCGCTGGCCCGAATGACCGCGTCGCCCAGGACGGCTTCGTCCGCGAGGGATCTCCCAACCCTATCGCGCCGGACTTCGACAACCTCAAATCCCAATGGGCCACCCTGAACCCTACCGGCGTCGCCCTCCGCGACTACATCCAGTCCACCGCCACCATCGCCCCGGCCGAATGCCCTGCCCCCACGGCCGGCGGCTGGGACGTCGACCCTAGCGCACCGCTCCCTACCCTCCAGGAAATCTTCCACACCGCTGTGCCGACCATCCCGTCCGGTACGAAATCGGCCCCGGCGCGATCGGGCTCTGTCACCGTCTCCTCCGGTGCAGGCTCTTCTCCGACAGCTGCGGGATCGTCGTTGGCCTCCCCCATCTCTGCTACCTCATACAACTACACGCTCAGCAACGCCGGCAGTGCCGTCTTTGTGCCTGGGACCCTGGGCTTCGGGCTTAGTCGGCTTGCGGATGGGTTCGTCTTGCTGAGTGCGTTGGTGGGGTGTCTGGCGGTTTGGTTGTGATGACATTCCCTTTCGTTTTTCCAGCTGGCTGGGAAATGTAATTCGGGTGTTGCAATTCTTTTAAGTTGTCTTTGATATTGCATTGTGATGATAGTTTCCATGTTTAGGCTTTTTTGTTGTCATTTCTTCAGCGTACTGGGGGTTTTTTTTTAAAGTCGAGGGGGATTGTGAGGAGGACAGAAAGAAAGTCGGTGCTGGTTCACCGTTGGTGGAAATTAGATAGATAGTTGGTTTGTCCAAGTAGGTAGATAGAATGAATGATAAACGGTCTTGTTATCCCAATGTTATTAATAATTTTAGCAAGCTAGGTAACTAGTGGTATGCGTCTTTCTTTTTAGAAAATGAAAACGGACTGTACATTTAATGGAAAGAAGGGGGGCAAGTAGTAGGTACTGTAGATATAGCCCGGTTTAGGTAGTCATTGAAACCTGTCACGGAGTATCGATTATTCTGTTCCTCTTGGGGGAAAAGCCACCAGTGATCAGGTTGGATAACGGAGAACGCTTCCCTCTAATTGCATCCCCATGGCTCTGAGCTATCCAAGCGTTGCCAATACCTGTAGAGCCGCATAAGATGCTACGATTCCGGTGACTACTACCTTAGACGCAAACTGCATCCTGTTACGCGCTTATCACAGATGAAGTCAATTCAAAACACCCCGCTTGAATGTCACTATCAGCATGATCAACGTGGTCGACGGATTCCGACGGCATCCCGCCGCGCCCAAGTGGACCATGTCCTAGAACGGGTATATGACCCGCCAAGCTTCCATCTCGATGGTCCGCCACCAAGAGTAGCAGGAGGAACAATAATCGATGCCCAACTCTCGTGGCGCACCCGTGTGAATCACAATAGAATATAATAGAATGATCCAGATTTCCTTGTTTAGTCAAAGGCAATGTCAGTGCTGGTAATGCAGCTTTCCTCCTCAGGATCAGAAATCGTGGATCGTACAACAAGACCGGCATCCCACCTGGCCTACCCTCTAGCTGGATAATTAATCAGCTAAATGAACAAGCAAATGGATGGCAAGACACCTACCGATATAAAAGTCAGCCGGGCTTCAGCAATACCACTGTCTCATATTCGACGGCCAAGATAACCACTGGTACCATCCAAATATGCAGTGAGTCTCCCATGACAACAACCACTTTACTCTTCCCTAACGCTCAACCAGGCATCAATCGACTACGGCCGTCCCAGCCAACGACGCAGCCTATTACGACCTTGGCTCGTACAATCGATCAGTGACCACTTCTTCAGCAGGATGCCAATTGTGGTTTGACCGTGGGCTGATATGGGCATATTCCTTCAATCGCGCCGAAGCAGAACGGTGCTTCGAACGGGCTGCTGCAAATGACCCTAACTGCGCGATGGCAGGTTGGGGGTTGCGTATGCAGCCGGTCCCAATTACAACAAGGCGTGGGCCTAGAATTGGCTCTGCCTGCTGCAGATCGACTACGAGGCATGGTTCCTCACGCTTCGCACATGCTGCATATGCCGACTCACATTGATGCAGCAGTTGGCGACTACCGTCGTGGTGTCAATTCTAATCAGGAGGCTATACTTGCCGATGACATCTATTTTGCCAGAGAGACAGACACCACTGCGTATGTGGCCTACAGAGTGCATACATTTGCGCAAAACTGTATTCGGCTATGATGTCCGGTCGATTTGCAGACGCGATGTCCGCTGCCGAAAAGCTCGAACAAATTATCGATGACAAGCTACTCTCGATCAGAAGCCCCCAATGGCAGACTTTGTCGAGAGCTTCTTGCCAAGTATGGCGCACGTTCTGGTGCGTTTTGGTCACTGGGAGGAGGTCCTTGACCTTAGTCTTCCTACCGATCGCGATACATATTGCGTGACTACCGCAACCATATACTACGCTCGCGGTCTGGCATTAGGTGCGCTTGGACGGATTGAAGAAGCCGAAGCCGCCCAGAGGGAATTCGAAGCGGCGCGTAAGGCTGTCCCCAGCTCCCGACTCAACAGTATCCCATGCAAGGAGGAAGATGTTCTCGCAGTAGCCTCGGCTATGCTGGCCGGTGAATTGGAATACCGAAAAGAGAACATTGAATCTGCATTCGATTTTCTTCGGGAGGCCATTTCGCGCGAGGATGCACTCGCATACTCGGACCCGCCTCCCTGGATGCAACCCGTCCGCCATGCGCTCGGTGGCCTGCTCCTAGAACAGAACCGTGTTGAAGAAGCGGAGACCCTGTTCAAGCAGGATCTTGGTTTTGCGCACAACTATCCCCGTCGTAAGGCAAAGCTCAACAATGTGTGGGGATTGCATGGCTTGTATGAATGTTTCACTCGCCTTAGGAAGACCGACGAAGTGGCGTTTCTTCAACCAGCGCGGGATATTGCTTTGGCATCTGCTGACGTCCCAGTGAATGTTTCGTGTTTCTGTCGGAGGTCTGCAGCAAAGGCGAGTGGATGTTGTTCATAAGATGGAGTTGGATGGTCGTCGTGTATAAATTTTGTGAAATGCTGTATGGACGGAGTAGCCTTTATTCTTTATTTCTCCTTCAAGTAGTAAGTATTAGGAATCTCATCAAACACTGTTCGTGCATAGCAAAAGCAACATCTCATGCTTCAAGGGACATAATAGATGAATAAAATGGTTCACAGTGCCATCTTCCTTGCCAAAGGGGAGATTAATTGGTCGGAAACTCACCATGGAAAGCACAATACTATGACAGGATTGTCCCCTGGAAGTATTTTACATTCATCTATGATTTATAATCCATCCTAATAGACAGCCTTGGGAACTCCTGGAGTGCTCCAGCAGACCTTGTGCATGATACCTGCGTCTTCAAAGATCCTCGCCAGATCCTCCCCATGCTCGGTGAAATGCTCCCAATCTTCAAAGTGCATGGGTACCATGATATCGGCTCCGATGTCCTGCACCAACTGTACCGCCTGCTTACCATCCATGGTGATTTGGATTGGGCCAATCGGAAATTCAAAAGTTGCATTGCCCAGATTGAGGACAGCCGCCATGACATGCACGCGATCCTTAATTTTCTTCAGCTCATCAATATACACAGTGTCGCCGGAGAAGTAAATTGCGTTCGGCTTGCCACTTGGCCCGTGGACACCAAAAGAATCACACTCGAGTATGAATCCTGTAACCTCGCCTACGGGGAAGTGCTTGCAGGGGGTGCCAGTGATGCGGAATTCTTTGCCGCCAATGATTGAGGTCACCGTCTCCCACGGCTTCAAGCCGACGACGGCTGGACGCGGCTGGAGATTTCTGGCCCCGTCTATAGTGGTAAACACACGGCGTCCATCGAGGAGCTTCCGACCTTCGGGGTCGAGATTGTCATAATGATCTTCATGGCTGAGGAGGACTGCATCGATCGGCGGCAGTTCGTGAAGCTTCATCACTGGAGGCTTTGATAGTGAGAGTACTGAGGGTGGAGGGATCTCATCCAGGCCAAAGTCTTCCTTGAGGCGTGCCTTCGACCAATCAACATCACTAGGAAAGTCGCCTATACCTCCGAAGTAAGGGTCGGTAAGGAAATTGATCCCATCGATGCTCAGAATGGCCGTGGCCGTCGTGATGTGGGTGAAGGTGAAGCTGGTATTCGCCGGTGAAGGCATAATTAAGGATAGTGGGAGAAACGAATGATGACCCAACACAATCAAAAACTGGTAGAACTGTGAATCTCAGTATCAATTCTGTGCGGGGACCCTCCAGCACTTAAATAGACCTTCTGGAACCTTTCTATGCGCTTCTTTTTCTATTCACCAATGAGCCGGAAAGTGTTTAGTCAAGATTGGTAACCCAGCAGAGTCTCCACTATTTAGCCCATGGCTCATTATGTAGGCGATCTGTAAGTCTTGATTAGTTATAGGTCTATCCAGATGGTCGGTATCCCGCCGAGCCGGGGTGTCGGTATCCCGCCCACGCGACCAAGGAGGCATGAACATTGCTGTTATAAGCTTGACAGGCGCCATGACATGTGATTAATAAACCGAATTGAAATATGTTTCTAGGACATGCCTGGTCTACCCTACAGGAGGAAATGGGACGCTATTGCGGATCAATAGGGTTCGACCGCTGATTGGCCGAGATTTCTTATGGTTTGAGTGCGGATCAATCGTGAGCGCGTATCCCATCTGACCTGGATAGTGCTGCTTTCCTCCCTGGTCCATCTTCCACGTTTTTCAGGATGGCGGCGCAGCTCTTTGAGCATCTCCCCAAGCTCCAGGTGATGATCCGCCATTCCTGCCAGTATGCGGTTTGGCCGGCCGAGCTGGAGTATCACCTGAAGCAGCAGCATCAGCTCCCCCATCCCACCGTTCAGGGGATCATCCAGGTGATCCAGCAATGGGAGCATCTGGCGCCAATCCATCAGTCCATCCGCCTGCCCCGCGTACTTGATCAGCCACTGCCCATCGTCCTATGTTATTCCGATGGGATGCTCTGCCAGCGGGATCCCCAGTAATGCTACTATATTGCAGCGATGATGAACTCCATGCGGAAACACTGGCGTACCCTTTTGGGAATCCGTTTTACCTGGAAAGACGGGTCTATTCAGTTAGACCAGGAAACCTACACCAGACAGATTCTGGAGGAGTTTGGAATGGCTGATTGCAAACCTGCAAGTTCACCGCTGAGCCCAAGCATCAAATTAGACTCAGATAGCCCACGTCTAGACCGTCAAGATCACAAGGTATTCCGCAGATTGATTGGAAGAATGATGTTTTTGGTGACAGGCACACGCCCAGATGTTACATTTACAGTCAATCAATTATCCCAGTATCTTGCGGAACCAGGAAAGGTTCATCTTGCTGCGGCCAAGCATGTGTTTCGGTACTTGAAAGGCTCTATAGACTATGGGTTAGTCTATGGTACAAAGGGGAGTCAGAAGAGAGGACTTATTGCTTACTCGGATTCTGCATACGCCAATTCGAAGGAAAACAAGTCTACTACCGGTTTTATCTTTATGATAGATGATTCACCCATCTGCTGGAATAGCCGAAAGCAGTCGGTAACAGCTCAGAGCTCTACAGAAGCCGAATATATCGCGGCTTCCGAAGCTGCTAAACAGGCGATTTGGTGTCGGCACTTTCTATATGCAATTAGGAAGGAGGCTATATGTCGTCGAGCTCCAACTATCATCTTTAAAGATAACCAGGGAGCGATCAAGATTGCTGACAATCCTGTCAATCACCCAAAGACCAAGCATATTGCAGTGCGATACCATGCGATTCGGGACCATGTCAATAATGGAGAGATACAGCTTGAATATCTCCCTACCGATCAAATGGTTGCAGACGGTTTGACAAAGACTACCAATAAGATTAGCCAGGCTCGATTGGCTAAAGGTTTAGGCCTCATCAAGACTGGTGAGGATGGTTAGATTCAACACACAGGTTTTATTGGTTGATTCAAGCCCTCAACTCGCTCCATTCATTTGTTTTATAAAGCTTTCTGAATTCTGCGATATTGAGCGAAGGGGAGTGATGTGATGTAATTAGCTCGGAGGCCGGGAACAACATTAGTCCGTCCAAGGCTCATATTTTGCAGAGGCCACAATCCTCTTCAAACATCTAAGTACTCAAGTATCCCTGTACTCTAGGCTACGTTTTAGATAGAGTATTACTCTATTCATTTGCATTCTCCTTATGGCTTAGGCCTCGTACAGCTCGGACCGATCGAACTCCCCTATTCCTCTGAGCCCAACCACTTCAGTAGTTATTTACATGCCCGTTAGCGGGGACGTCACGTGTGCACGTGCGCATGTGTTGACTTAACCTTGCGGGAGACGCGAGCTTCGCGCGTTCCACCCACACGTCAACAAAGGCCACGCTTGAAAGGTTCTAGCATTGGGATATCAAGTATGCCGCTAAAACGAGGGAAAGGTTCTCGAACCGCAGAAGAAAAGGAAAGGAGGGTATTGTCTGCAATTTCGGCTGTTGAAAAAGACAGATTATCCTCTATACGGAAGGCAGCTCGTCGGTACCAAGTCCCCATAGCAACACTACGGAATCGGCTTGGGGGCCCCGCACCAAACCATCGAAAATGCAGGCAGCATCACGAATTGAACCAGGATGGAGAGGATTCTCCCGCGCAGTCAGATGTATCGTTGGTTCAACAAGGAGCGGCTCCCTCGCTTTCAAATGCGAGAAATGGCCAATGTGCTTCCCACCAAGTGTCATGGTTTGATCAAGTGCAAACGACCGTCATACAGCATGAGATTGCAGCGGAGGATATCTACAATTTCGATGAGACTGGATTTGCCATTGGCCCTTTAGCTTCTACTCAGGTAGTGATGAAGAGTGATACGGTTGAACCAGCCTCACTCTCTCAGCCCGACAATCGAAGGTGGGCCACTTCCATGGAGTGTATAAACTCTACTGGAGTAGCGCTCCCACCTTGTATTGTCTTTAAGGGAATGTATCATCTCGAATGCTGGTATACAGAGACCGAGTTACCCGGCGACTGGAGTATAGCAGTCACTCCCAATGGATGGGCTACTGATGAGATTCGACTGTACTGGCTTAAAAAGCTCTTTATTCCTTTTACTAGCCGTGCAGCTGGGAGGGTCCGACTGCTTATTTTCGACCAAGACAGTTACTTGACGCCTCAATTCCGCCAAACGTGCAAGGATAACAACATCATTCCCATTTGCCCACCGACATATTCCCGCATCCGACTGCCTCTTGAGGCGGGCTGCCTGTCATCTTTAAAACGCGCTTACAGGCGACGGGCGGAGAACCTCATGCGTGGAGGCTCAAAGTACATCGACAAGCTTGACTTTCTTGCATCATTCCTTGAGATACACAGAGAAGTGTATAAAGCAGAAAATATCAAGGATGGCTTTTCTGCGACTGGAATGACCCCTCTCTGCCGAGAGAAAGTGCATTTTCGCCCCAACACTCAACTAAGAGAAGCCACACCACTGGACTGCGGTCCACACCCAGCAGAGTATCTACGTAAAAATTTGTTGGGCAAGGAAATATCTGTACTCAAGCAACTTCTCAGAGAAGAGCCAGAGACATTACGTCTTTCATCATCCGCCAAAGCGGCACTGGGCCGGTTTATTAAGCAAGCTGAAAAACTCGAGCGCTATACCCAGGAGCAGCTCAAAGAGTATGATGAACTACGGGCCTCGATTCAGGAGAACGAGGAACGCACGCAGGCTGAGGAAGAAGCCGAGGAAGCTTACCAAGGACCCTGATACCCGATAGATCAAGCCGCCATAAACTCCTTTTTTACTCAGTTATTAGGTTACAATTTCTCCCGTCGTTCATATCTTTGCTACTCCCTTAGGCTTAATGTGAATGTTCGCGTTCGTAGTCTTGACCAACATTATCAAAAACGAGCAAGTAAGCGGACTCTGTCTGGCCGCACCAGCCCATCTAATACATCCGCTACCACAACCTTGAAGTTGTCCACACTCTCGAAGGCATATTTCTACCTCTTTTTGAAACTTGTCTTTTGGGGATCATATTTGCGTAGTTATAGAGGCTCTATTTTAGCCAAGTCTTCGATCCCGGCTATTAAGACTTTTGAATTGAACGAAGCCTCATACAGTCGTGCAAATCAACTGCCAAATATGACTTACTAATACTGGAGAGTCCATGAATTACGAACCGCGGATGTGCCCGTCGTATTTGTTGGGAGATAGGTTGCCAAAAGAAGACCTTACTCCAATTCGCCATGTTAGATGCTCAATCCACGAAGTTATCTGATATAGTGTCAACCGTATGTGACCGCTAGTCACATAGGAAACCTTCCTATTCCGGATATCGGTATTGGTAACACCGATCCCTGAGGATTATGCAGATTTTTCTGTTATTTCCATGGTTCAAAAGTTATATCTCTTCTAGTTGCCTTTTTCAGGCTAGATTGCTTATTAATTTTTCATGTATTTAAACCACCGTGTGCAGCTAGATTGAAAGAATTAGACCTTCATCATTCGATATTCCTATGGGTAACATTACTAGCAATTACGCCTAGAGAAACGGCCAACATATAGGAACACCCTGTAGAGCATACAGACATTAGGAGACCGCAAACTGGCTACACATCGCAAGTAATTAAAAGAAGATAAGTTATAACCCATATATTTAACAGAAGGCCGAGAATTAAAGTGGAGTCCTCTCGGATGCGTTTGTTACCTCCTGAGGCCAGGGAGCTTCCCTGTACGGAGGACTGGAGGAACGTTCCGGTTAGTTAGTATAGGATCAAGGGATCCTCCGCGGTAGGCATCCAGGAACATTCCTAGGGATCCTGCAGGCAGTATATAGAGTCCCTGGATCCTCCCCCCTAGATAGCCTTTCCTCCCTATGGGAAAATTCTTTGACTACGAGTCATAAACAAACTTGTCTTTTACTAAGCTCCTTTGTAGACCGTCACAGCGTTTAGGTCTAGTTACCTATTATTTCTAGGATTGCGGACAGACATCGGTGGGGTCGGTGTCTAAAATGGATCAATAAACGGGAAGCTTGTCTGACAGGTACGTATTCGAAGACTATGACAGTTTCTTCATGTCAGTAGATCAGGGTCTGTAATATGCAGAGCATTCCTCTGAAGTCCAATGGAGTATACGAATTGGGTCAATCAACACCAGGCACCTTTTTTTTTTTCCTAATTGGTTCCTTCGAGTAGGTCGGCAAAGATATACGTGCTTGCCAGCCAGGTTCACAAACCGGTCGGAAAGTGATGGCCAACCAACGAAGCTGCGCCGCAAATTTACCGCAGGTCCACATCGGGACTATTGGGAGAGGGGAATTTCGCAACTGTAAATATAAGAAGTTAATAAGTTATAACAGATATAGGCGTCAGCCTAACGAAAGAGAACAGCGCGGTAGAGCTTATTTATATGATTTATGTGCACCATTTATTTAACTATATAATGTAGCCGTAAGTCGTCCTAGTAGCTAATTCTGTTTTACAATCTTTGCAAAGCATATCTACCCTCTCTTCTGCTGTGATGGCAGCGCTTTACCCTTCCTTTGGACAAAAGGCGCACCGTAGTTCGTTAATCGCAAGCTCTTTGAGAAGCAGGAGTACGATCGGGACCTCCAATCTGCTTTTGCAGACGTATCCAACACAAGGGGTGGGCGATAGTACCTATAATGTCGTGCATTCTCCGGTCCGGCGATATCGCGACTCAGAGTCCCATTTCACCTCATCGTTGGGTGCAATTTCGCACAATGTGGATGACTACCCAGAGCACAGATTACAGGATCAGCTGCACTACCAGAAGATAGCAACCATGTCAAAATTAATGTACCCAACCCGCCCTAAATCTCCCAGATAATGCTGTCGCTAACTACTTCAACAAGACACTAACGCTTATCTCTCACGGCCCATGATTTCCGAAACCGGTACATTATGATCCAATTCCACGGGTGGTTTGGTCATTCCGGTGCCATGAGGATATACATAACTAGAGGGGTGGCCGTGCGTGACATTATACGTGGGAGCGGGCGTACTCCTTGCACGGAATCTCTCCCGACGCTCGAAAAGCGCCCACGCTAGAAACGCCAGCATGAGTGTCCCCAACGACACTCCAAGTCCCGCGCCAATAGCTATCTCCCGGCTGGACGAGCCCCCAGAGGGCTCTGCCTTGGTCGCATTGGTCGCATTGGTCACCTCGGGGGCATTGAAGGATGACACGTTTTGGAGAAGGGCATGGCCGAATAAAACGCCGTTATCGGGTAACGTGAAGGTTGACTGGCCATCGCAGCCGTAACTTCTGTTATCAACGCTTCCGAACCATGTGCAACAGTACGTGTGCTGTCCGTTCTTATTGTCCTCCCACTGGAGCCAATAAGGGTCGCCGACCTTGTCTATTGCATGAGAAGTAAGCAAACAAGTAAGTACTGTGGCAGCAGGAAGCAGAATCGACTATTCCGCTCGGCGAAAGACTAGGGAATAGAAAACACAGTAGTCCGACGTACTGCAATGCTCTGGACATCCCTGATCCCATTTTGAGTTCGTACATGCCCCTCGATACATCACGTACGGCTGCTCAATTGACATGCAGAATCCGTTCTTTAGACAAATGGAGTTGGACTTGCAACATGAGGTGTATTCCCGAGAGGAGCAGGGGACTTGATCCGATGCGCTTTTACCGTCGGGCGTATAGCATATCCGGCTATCGTTCGACATCGTGCGTGACGGCGCACGATACGTTGACTGGGGAAAGTAGATGTCAAAAATGCTGAGGGAACAGCCTCATCTCTCTCGCAAATACAGGTCGGTTTAAGGGGAGAAAAGGGGAGCACGGCAATGCGGGGGATTTTATGGCCCTGGCATGTGCTAGTATTCAAAATGGACTTGGCTGTATTCAGACCGTAAGGTCGAACACAATGATCCTATATGTATGGTCTGTCGAGTCAACGGCGTTGTAGTCGAGGCTACGCGCGACAAGGATTGACAGGGGAGCTGACTGTCGGGTTTTATGATTCCAGACACCTCTGACGGCCCCCATTCATCACCGCTGCGACGACGAAACACGAGTAAAAATTACACAAGTCCGTTCGAGTAATAACTGATAAGCATATTATGATGTGCCAAGGCCGACCAGAAACGGCGATCATTACGTTTCTTCGCTGCCAAAGCCCTCGACTTTGGGGGCGTTTTCCGGGGTGTCTGGGGATCAGCCAACGGAGGGATATGGTCAGTTTGGGGCTGAAATGTCCACACCCGTCAGCCCCTGAAAACTACCGTTACATATTCTGCTGTTCAGGAAAGGAAGGATGATGACTACACTAATTCAAATAAGTTAGTTAACTAGAAGCTTATTTAGTTAGTATAATAATTAGGTGAATTCTGCCAAAAAGTTAATGTTCTAGTTTGACGACACTATTTAATACTTGAGAATGTATCTTTTGGGCCATTACTTTGGTGACAAGTGGCTGGGGTAGCATATTCAATACTTTTTATCCTGCGCATATTAGAGCCAAGTAAGGGGGTTCTAGCGGTTCTCGCGATGATAGCGATAGAGATGTTATAGAGATCTAGTCACTTTTGTTCCTGGCTGGCGTTAAGAAACAATAGCGCCGTGTCACAAGGAGATCGATGAGGAAACCTTCGGGACAAAAGGCCCCCCTACAGACAGGGCGTCTGAGTGTATTCGGATTGATGAGATCGCCATCGACATAGTGTTCAAATGTTTTGAGCCAGGTAGAGTATATTGTTATGATTGCGCCTATACTTACCACCACAAAGCGACTGGGATAAAACCAATAGTCGAAAACAGGCTGATTTGGCCAATCGATGACCCGGTCTATTCATCAAGCTCGCTATAACATCCACTCAATGGTCCTATAAAAGAGTCGTCTACCTTCGTAATCAATCTGATTGAACCTCATATGATGACCGCAACTTGACCGGGCATCCCCAGCGACAACGTCATCACGGCAACAAAATCATCAATGGTCAGCAGGAGTGATTGAAGCTGTCGCAGCGACCACATCCAGTTTCCAGCACTCTGCGAGTCTGCTTGAGTCATTTGCTGGAGGGGGTTACAGGGCTCTGGATGCTCCGGACATTGTGGTCAATGGCGGGGCCCTTGACGCCCCCTCTCCCTAGCTCTGCGTAGGACCTATCGGTAGCCGCTTGCCATGTGGAACCAGTATGATGCTGATGCTCCTCAATGCAGTTGCTTGGTATAGAAGGAGCTTTGGAAGCGCCTAGGGACTGTGGAAATTGATCTTGCATCGCTATGGATTAAGCGCCCGGCGACATGAAGGTGGGAGGAAACGCCAATGGAGACTGACCTCTTTGTCTAGACTTCTTTTTATAGCAGTCCATAACCATTGGATCTTGTCGCGCCCAGAGGCTCTTGGGTGATGTATGGAATCTAAATCATGGGTTGATATAGAGGCTTCGTTCCCTCAAGCCGAATCCTCCCTGCCGTTGATACATCTTAAATCGAGCCTACCCATCTCTATGGAACCTGCACGGCCGCAAAAACGGCATCATCTCAAGTACGCCCAGGTACGCATTAATTTTGGTACGGTCCATTGGTCCTTAGACATGGGACTGTGACGTAATTTGACTCTACTCCAGGCAAGCAAATCTCCCGCATCGTGTCTAGCAGAAGTCTTTCGTCCAAGCACGTCGCTCTGGCGTCGCATTCCGAACCAAGGATCCAAGGCACAGATGCGGAAGCCTCCATCGATTTAAGCTGAGTCAGAGCATCTGTACACGCGGTGCTTTTCAAATTGTCAGAGTCTTCCTTCCCACTATTCACGATGCGTCTATCTCGCCTTTCCCGGACCCAATGAGCTTGATAGTCATGCAGTTTGGAGATACGAAGGTGCACAAGCTCCTTCTTATAATGTAGCCGTTCATATTCAACGGCTTCGGAATCTCCTTTCTCAATGAACTCTTGGGTGCGAGACCTTATTGCCACTAATTCGGGAGATGCTAAGATCGCCTCCTCGACTTCGGCAGGTAGGGAAACGGGTAGTCCTAATTCCCGAAATTGACGATGGCCTTGGAAGTAATCTATATGGGAAGTATCTTTCTTTTTATTAAGAACGTCTCCTACCGTATCAATCGACGAACAGTGTGCTTGATAGTATTCGGGGTATGTCTTGTCGGTTTTGTGCGCATAGATCTGTGAAACAGGCGCAGAGCCGTGTCTGGCTAGGGAAAACGTAAATCTATATGAAACAGAAGTCGAGTCCGATTAGCAACCTACCTTCGATTACTTTCCCCAGGTTCAAGCGTATATTATGGATTGAAGTGTCCTCCGGGTAAACGGCAATCATAAGAGCCGCACGAAAAAATTGGTAAAACCTCTCTATGTTAAGAGGCAGGTCCTGCGGTCCATCCTTAGCAGTAATATTCGGGAAAACGGGCTTGTTCAAGGCATCGTCTTTCCAGCGCAGTGAGATTTCGGTAATCTGCCCTCTTCGGAGATCGAACTGAGCTAGGTTAATATCAAAGAGCACTTCCTGGGCAAGTGCAAGCACAAGAAGAAAAATTCCCGACGTAAACTGAGGACAATCATGATCTCTAGTCCCGATTCCGAGTCTATAGATCTGTTAGTAAAGCCATGAGCTAATGGTATGATCTTGCCTAATGCCGAAGAGGAAAACCATACACTGTATACTTGGGGTTTCGGTTGTTCTTTAACTATCTCTGGTTAATCTGCCATCCTATTTTGTAAAGTTCATTTTCGGATCGGAACAAAACTAGCTGTATGTCCTGCATATCGTCAGCATGGCCACACCTACGAGCCATGGTAATCTAACCTTGAACCTAAGACCTCTTGTCTTTCTATATTTTGCAGGAGGAATAAATGCTCCAATCCTCGCCCCGGTAAAAAGGTAGACCTGCAGGACAAACACAAGGACCTTGAGAAGACCGTACATGAAGATAGGGCTGCCACGACCCCACAACGATGCAGCCGTGTTTCCAATATCATCTTTATTGAAAGGAAAATTTGGTTTCCTGATGTCTTCGATGAAGTCATCTTCTGTCAGCGTTCGTTTTATCCACTAGAGTCGGTTAGCGTAGGGAGTTCTTTTCGCGAAACGGCTACTTGCCTAGTATATTTCTTGACGATCTTCTTGTACAATCTGATTCCGAGTGGCGGCCTCAAAGCTCCCCAAAAACCTTTCAGGACACGCTAGAGTGATCCGTAAAGTCCCTCTCTTGTTCTTGCTGAGCCTTAATGATCTTTCAGTCGAATGTACATACCAACGGATAAATTACTTGATGGTCACA
The DNA here is from genome assembly GCF_023601865.1 of Aspergillus affinis. Classification (NCBI taxonomy): domain Eukaryota; kingdom Fungi; phylum Ascomycota; class Eurotiomycetes; order Eurotiales; family Aspergillaceae; genus Aspergillus; species Aspergillus affinis. The sequence goes on along the minus strand of NW_026515797.1, from coordinate 825 downwards.
GTGTCGGGCGCTGGGCAGCCCTCTTTTATTTCGTAACCAGGTAGCTCAAGCCCATCTTCCACTAGGAATCTGACACTGAAGTGAGTTTGGGTAGGGTGAAAGATCAGTCGCATTCACTTACTCTTGAAATAGCTTTACGTAATTGGACTGTAGCTGCTTGACTTCGTCAATGCGTTTATGTTTTCTACGCTCAGAGTCCTGTTCCCTATAAGCGGTCGGAATATAGCCACTTGCCAAACGTCGCTGACGGCGTTTTTCTTTTTGGGCATCCTCACGTCGAGAATGACCCTTCTTCGGACTCATAGCCATTATATGGGTACGCCACAAAACACAAAATAATGGATGAGAGAAGCCAGAAATTCAAGTTGGAAGAGATAGACAGGAAAATATCAGAAGCAATTTGCCTGTAGAAAATAAAAAACTACCTCTTCCAGCTGGGGAAGAAGCTGGCTTTTTATACCTTCGTTGCCAGCCATTACCCGGTCAAATCAATGATCATCATCGACATTTCCTTGCACAACCCAAGGCAATCACTACACGGGGTTGAGACACTACTTGCGCCGTTTATTATTCCTCTCCCCATTTTATTTATTTATTTATTTTTTTTTTTTGCCCGGGGGTGGACTGGAACGAGTAAACGTGAGAAATGCCCGTGTGGACCGTTCAACAGGCCTGGTTATTAGACTAATCGCATAACTAAAATAGAGGGCAGGTGAGTATGAAGTGGTCTAGCTCAGAGGAATTGTGGAGTTCGATCGGTCCGAGCTGTACGAGACCTAAGCCATAAGGAGAATGCAAATGAATGAAGTGATACTCTATCTAAAA